>NC_133121.1:193436877-193771724 GCF_033568475.1 Henckelia pumila
ATATATATATATATCCATATATATCATATATATATCCTGTATGCTTCATTGACTCTTTTAATCCAAGTACAGTTAGGATCTATTTAAAACTTTAATTATTTTACATGATGAGCTTGTACTCTTACAAGACCATAAATCATGCGCTCATTAAGTGCTATCATCATAATTCTGATCAATGATCCAACATCATTGATGTGACAAACTTAACTCGATGTTATTATGATGCACATTTTAATTTTCGAAATCACTGAAGAACAATTGCTAATTTTGGAACACTTCCATTGAAATTAGGCATGTGCATTTAAAATTTCTATATGCTTTTATAAATTCATTTATAAGCTTATCGTTTGATCCAATCAAACTTATTTATTATAAATTCAACTATTTGAAATCATTATCTCAACGGGAACAGGGAAACCAATACTTATGTGACCCTCAATGGTTTAGAGATACAACTAGACGTGGTTTCACAACTCTTTGTGATTCAGGACATTGCCATTTATACAAGCTTACCCTAACTCGTCTCATTCTATGCATCAACACCTTGATCAAAAGAATGTCAGAATTCATTTCTGATTGGACCCATCAAAACATGGTAAGAGCGTCTAGTGGCATCGCCCCATGATTTCCTAGGTATCACTGGTAGTGCCTGCAAGAACCAATCGATTATAGTTATCGTACAGTATGGTCCCTTCATCTCATATATCCCGATCGAATAACTTCGGAAAATCAATCAAGCTTACTGGTTGTTCAGAGTTGGTGGCGATTCATATAGTCCCTTTCTATCCCTCAAAAGTTTAGGGTGTTTTGGTGGCTAGTGTTCCATAATATAATTCCAACTGGTACGAATCTGGTTTCCCACCATGTTCCGATTTCTGATCCATGCCCTCTTTGTCGCTTCTCCGAGGATACTACTTGTCATGCTTTATTTTTCTGCTCGTCATTGAAGAAGTTCTGGCGCCATAATGAGGTTTGGAATTTCTTTAAATCATGTCCAGTACTTGATTCTCGAGACATTTGCTTACGGCTAATGGAGATGCCAAATCACGGCGAGATTTAAGAGTTTGTGTGCCATACGTGGTCGTTATGGGTGGAAATGTGTAAGGTGTCTCATGCGGAGGTAACGGAGATAAGGGATTAAACTGAGCTTGGTCGGGCGATGCTCCATGACTTTAAGAAGGCTGTGATTGATTTGTCTCTTCAAAGGTCTCGGATGCCATCTATGTCTCCAACGACTTGGGAGAAGCAGCCAGCAGGCCACCTGAGGATGGATGTAGATGCGAGCTTTAATGAAGCTGCAAATTGTTGTGGTATTGGTGGGGTGGGACGTGACAATGCGGGTCGACCTATTATTGCCTTCGGTAAATCTATTTTGATGCCGAGCTCAGTGGTGCTGGGGAATTGTTGGCAATTAAATAGGGACTCAAGATTGTTCAGTAGAAGGACTACAAACAGGTGACTATTACTTCAGATTCACTTTTGACGGTGCAATCAGTCACTCAGCCTCTTGAAAATATCAATTATGCGGGTCTTTGTGCTTCAAATATTAGCTCTCAAATATTGGATCTCGACATAGTTTCATTTTTTCATGTTCGAAGAACAACTAATGGGGTAGCCCTTGCCTTAGCAAAATTTGCTTGTTCATACCCTACACCTTTTTGTTGGGTGTTTGAAACTTTTCCTAGTTGACTTATAAATCTTGTAATGACTGATATTTCATGATAAAAGTACAAGATTTTCTATCAGAAAAAAAAAACTTAATTGGAATTTTTTGAGGTTATTTTTGAGGTTATGCTCAGTTTTCATGATGGAATCGCCAAGCCCGATTGGCGTTTCGGAGTCGGGTTAAACACCATCAATGAAACTATGACCCTAATGAATATAAATAGTACATGATGGGGAAATAAAAGATCCAAATACACAGAACTAAAAAAGCTTGAAAACGAACTTTTAGCATTTTTAAAGACAAGATGGTCCATGGTTAAAGTTATGTTAACTTCGGATAAATCCAAATATTATTGAGTTTGTAATATGTTTATTTCAACATCTCAGGCGATTCAGCTTGCTGATGGAGCAACACAACCGGGTTCTGGAGCCACCTCGGCACCTGCAAAGCCATTCGGTAGCTTCTTGTCGAGCCCCCATAACTTAGAAGTTTTTACGTCGTCCTGTGCCATTTGCCTTGAGAACTCCTCATGATCATACTGCAGAGTGGCTTTGCCTCCAAACTCAGTTGGGAGGTTGTCCACATCAAAATACGACCTCATCAGTTCAACGCTATCGTTGTTCTTTGGGTACACGAACTTCACCTTCTGGAATGTCTTAGAATCTAAAAAGTATTTAACCACCTGCAAATGTATGAATAACCATGAATGAAAACGTGAATAAGAAGGATATGGGCTAGGAGACGATGACAATTGTCGTGTCAAGAACTATGTATCACCTACCTTCCAAAATGCTTCAAATATGCGAGGAGGATTGTACAGAAATGCTATGGCTAATCTCTCTGGATAATGATTTTGTAATATATTGACTGTATCTCGAGCTGACTTGATCGGGACGTTGGTGCTCAAAGACCAACCTGTAAAGTCTATCAACCATGCCATCTGTTCCTGCCCTTCTGGGAGGTTAAGTATGGCGTTCTCGATGAGATAAACAAGGTGTTTAATCTGGTTATCAAGTGATGTAGTATTCTGTAAACATACAACAGCTCAGTTTAGATAGGAAAATGGGAAAAATAAAGTAACTCGCAATGTCAGTGAGCTTGTTCATTAACCTGCAATCCTGGTCTTAATATAAGAACGGTCCTACCATGGCGATCACGAAAGTTAGCACGGAACACCTTGCCAGTCTCGCCTTCTATTGCAATTTCAGGCTGAGAATTAAAGAGATGGAATGTTGATTGATGATGACAAGGATAAAACAAAAGCAATAACATTACACCGTATAAGATACATCGCATTTTACATTCGATGCTTTACGTTTTAACCATCATCAGAAAATGACATCATTATAGATTTTCTTACCCAGCAGATTCCTTCTGGTTTATAGCTTGATCGCCATCTCAACGTCTCTTCCAACATTTTCTTTGACTTATCGACATTCCAATTCCGAGCTTCCAAATACCTCTTCAGACAAGCATCACTGCAATACTTCAGGCTACGACCTGAAAGTGGTCCCAGGGAAGCCTTCAGCTCATCGACCTGACAGTAGGCAGAAAATATAATTTGAGTTAGGACTAATGGACCAACTCTATAAATTCCCAAGTTTTATTAATTCGCCAAATGTCCAATAAAAAGATCAAAGGAAACATTGCTAGGCCTTGAAGTCCAAACACAAAATTTCCCATATTGCCGAAGAGGACAACCAAAACCGAAAAAACTAGTCTTTCAGGTCGGAAAGCCTCCATAATTTATTAGCCGCTACATCGAACCAATATGAGATCATAACAAGATGTTCAACATGAAAAAAAGACATAGAAAACTATTACATCAACTCATGCTCCAATTCCTTCAACAGGAAAATAAGCAACCAAATCTCGTATATTATCTCTAAATGCAAAATATAGAAAGTTACCTTGCGCTCATGCTGCACTTCGATACTCTCGTCATCATGAGAAGAATTACTCCTGCGGCGAAACATGGTCTTTGATGGCTCTACTTAATGTAATAAAAAACCGACATAATAATTATTAACCAATCAAGATAAAAGGGAACATACATACAGATAATGAAACCACAATAAAATTCAATATATTTGTCAATAACATCTTGATTAACATCATATAAAAGCTTCAGACAGTTCAATCAAAAGTTCAGACATGAACAATTTAAGGCTAAAGAAACGTGCAAATCCAAGATTCATGGTATAAAACAGAATTCAAAACTCACCAAACTCTAGATGATAAAATTAAAGGGGAAATTCAATTCAGTTGAAAATAGTCAGAGATCAACATCAAGTCAACAAAATTCAGTCAATTCAATTGTATATTTCCATTCTTTTTCTGTCTTTCACTTTTCCAGGTAAAGAGTGGTGGGAAAAATCTTATATCGATCAATAATAGAAAATGCAAATGGGAAAATGGAAAGGAGAAATTAAAATTACAGTCACCAACACTCAGAAGTCCCTAATTATGGTTTGATGATGGATCCTCAAACAAAAACTTCCAATTCTCAAAGTCGAAAAAAATCAAATCATTCAAGAAAAAGATTGCATTTTCCAATCAACCACAAAAGATCAGAGCATTGACTTCCATACAAGGCCACAAAGAGCCAAGAAATCATACCAAAAATGTCCAAACTCTCACTTACCCAATAACAAAAAAACCTAAGATCGGATTAATTCACCAAGAAACCGAAAAAACCAGAACCAAAATCCCAAAACAGATCCAAGAAACAAAACCCGGCAAGAAAACCAAAATCCCACTTCCCATATCCTAAACCAAGCGCATATAGATATACAAACCAAGTGGGAAAAGAAAAAAAAATCAGAATAAAAAATCTCAACCCATGAAAAAGAGACGACAAAAAGGACAGGAAAAAGAAAAAAAAAGAACAAAATTTTCACCTGTGGATTCTGTCACACCCCTGGGAAAAGAATGAAAATTCAAGATCAAGAAACTAGTGTCCTGTTAGCCTCGAGAAAAAAAGTCATGCAAAATCTTCCGCGAACTAGACAAATCGAAACACGGAAAAATGCTCAAATTCACGCACCAAAACACGCAAAAAACAAGCTGTGATCAGCTCCTCAATATGAGTGCGTGAACTCTGTGTGTGTGTGTGTCTATATATATATAAAATATTACAATAATCTTGTCTTGGTATTTGGTGGAGCGAATCTGATTTTCTTTGTTCCGTTTTCCTTGGGTGTGGGCCGTCTGGTGTACGGCGTCGTTTACTGCAACCACAAAATACGTGTCCATCCCATAAATTCAACTTTAAAAATCACTTTGATTCTAACATCGATATTTATTAAAAATTAGCGGTACACTTTTAATGTTTTAGATTTCTGGTAGGGCAAAGTCACACTTCGATTGTCTCCAGACAGATCCAATTATTGTTTTTATTATTGTTTTTAAAATTTTTTTATTATATAAATGTTTTATTTTTTAATGTTATGAATAGATAAAATTGTACTTCAAACGTAAAAGTGACTCAAACGATGACTAAATTAAAGGAATGCGGAGAGGCATTATTTTGAGCACTATCTAGAAGGCCTTCGTGGCATTGCATAAGAGTCATGAATCCTCATAGTATGCATTAATTGACCTAATTTTTTTTTATCAAACTTTACCTTTTTTTAAAAAAAATTATTACTTACTTCTTCTCGCTCTTTTAGATTTTTTTTTTTTTATTTTCATAGTAAAAAAAATATTTGGTGATATTCGGAGGAGGAAATCACCTCAGCTCATCGATGACTTTAAGATGAAAGCTCGTCCCTAATCAACTAGGACCAGCTCAGGAGTTCGGGAGCCCGGGAACTCGGGAGCTCGGCCAAGCTCCCCCACTATAATTACCAGCTGGGGTCGGGAGCTCGGTCTCAGGAGCTCGGGAGCTCGGCCAAGCTCCCCCACTATAATTACCAACTCGGGTCGGGAGCTCGGCCTCGGGAGCTCTGGAGCTTGGTCAAGCTCCCCCACTATAATTACCAACTCGGGTCGGGAGCTCAGCTCGGGAGTTTGGGAGCTCAGCTCGGCCCTAATGGCAGTAAGGAGTTAGCTTGGTAGATTGGTTCGGCAACCTTGGCGAGCTAGCTAGAATGTTAGGATCAGTGTTTAAAGTGAGTTCAAGGATTCAGCAATAACTCATTTACCTCTTTCCATATGACTCCAAGGAGAGCAGCAATATAAAGTTCTAGTGATTACAGTTCAGCTCAGATAAGATGTACAGATCAATAGTTCCTTTATCAAATGAGATTCAGACGAGATCTCCGCCTATATATTCGGGATCGTGATCCCGGGATTCTCGGGTTCTTGATTAGGAAGGTAAGCGTAATGTCCGGAGCTCTCTCCTATAAATATCAGGTTTATTTTCATTGTTTGGACTCCAATTTTTTTCACTCGTGTGCACACACCACTCTCTATATTTCGCTATCCTAGCATCTGACTTGAGCGTCGGAGGGGATATGCCGGAACAGCTTCCGGCCCTCCTTAACACTCTTGTTCGTGGTTTCAGGCCAGCAGCAGTTCATCTTTTGTTGGAGGAGTTTCTTTAGCTCATCCAAGAAAATCACTTTATTGAGGTATATCAATTGGCGCCGTCTGTGGGAAATTTAAGCTAAGGCGTAGATATGGCAGGAAGAGGAAGAGGAAGAGGGAGGGGAGGAGGGAATGTGGCGGACATGACTGTAGATCAGCTCAGCCAGTTCATCACTCAAATGGTGCAAACAGCCATGGGTCAGAATCCACCACCTCATCCCCCTCCACCTGGAGGTCAGCCAAACTAAATGGATTCAGTGTGGGAAGAGATCAGGAGATTGGGTCGGCAATTCGGAGGTCGGCCTGGGCCTATACAGAGGGAAAGCCCTTTTGCTCGGGCTATTCTAGATGAAGAACTACCTGCGAATTTTAAGCAGCCCACTTTAGGGGAATATGATGGGAGTTCAGATCCAGAGGAAAATTTTGGAAGGTTTGAAAATACGGCCCTGTTGCGTAGATATTCGGATGCAATTAAATGCCGGGTCTTTCTCACTACTTTGGTGAGGTCAGCTCAGCAATGGTTCAACCTCTTACAGCCTGGTAGCATCCGAAGTTTCAATGACTTCAGCTCACCCTTTTTACACCAATTTGCGAGTAGCAAAAAATATTTGAAGACTTCTCTCAGTTTGTTTAATCTGAAGCAATCTGAGGTGGAACCCTTGAGGGAGTATGTTCAGCGCTTCAATACAGCAGCTCTGAAAGTACCTGCTGGCACTGCCGATACCTTGGTAAACTCTTTTACTCAAGGGTTGAGGGGAGGAGAGTTTTTCAAGTCCTTAGTCAAGAAGCCTCCTTTGACTTATGATGAGCTCCTTAGTCAAGCTGAGAAGTATGTAAATTTAGAGGATGCACAAAGGCAAAGGAGACAGGAAGGAACATCTGGGAGTAAGCCAAATAGCAAGTTAGGAGCAAAGGTAGAGGGGAAGGCAGAAGTAGGAAGAAAGAGGGTTGCAGAAGAGATGAACAGGGCTAAGGGACCCTACCCTTACGTACCACTCTCGGTAAGCCTGGAAAAGGCAATGCAAGTCTGTGAGGATAGGCGAGCATTTGTGAGGCCCCGGAATGCTGAAAAAGGCCCGCGGTTACCGCCATCTGACAAGTTTTGCGACTTTCATCAGGAGTATGGGCATATCACTAATGATTGCCAGAGGCTAGGTGAGGAAGTTCAGAGGATCATGTATGATGATCCTCGGATCAGGGCTTAGCTAACTCGAAGAGCAAACCCTCCTCGCCAAAGCCGAGCTCCACAATGGAGAAATCAGAGGAATGAAGGCGGGGAAAATCAAGGCGATCATCAAGTAAGAGCTCCTCAAAATGGTCAAAGAGAGAGGGTTCAACAAATTGCGAATCACCCTCATAGGGGTATGATCCATATGATTTCAGGGGGTGCTACGGATGGAGATTCAGGAAGGGCTCGCAAAGCTCACTGGCGTAGGTAGGAAAATTTCGAGGTAAATTCTCAGCTCAGCTGTCCTAATGATCCGATCATCAATTTTGTAAGGGAAGATTTAAAGGATGTGGTGGTACCTCATAATGATCCTTTATTGGTTAATTTGACCATAGCAAATTATGATGTGGCTCGCATCTTTGTGGATACTGGGAGCTCAGTGAACATTATCTTCAAATAAACCCTTGATCAAATGAAATTGGAAGGATTTGAGTTGGACCCAATCACCACAAAGTTGTATGGGTTCACGGGTCATGCTTTGCAACCCTTGGGACAAATAATGCTCCCATTATCTCTTGGGAATGGGGAGCAGAGAGTAACCAAAATGGCTTGCTTCACGGTGGTGGATGCACCATCCTCTTTCAATGGAATCTTGGGACGCCCTGCCCTGAGTGATTTCCGAGCCGTGGCATCCACCTATCATTAGAAGTTGAAGTTCCCAAGTGGAAGAGAAGTGGGGGTCGTTCGGGGTGATCAAAAGGCAGCTCGGTTGTGCTATGTGAATAAAGTAAAGATTGATGCAAAGAGGGGTAGGAGGGAGGTACGAATGGTTTCAGTAGGCCGGGCACCAAGGATGTTTGGTCAGAAGGTGCTTCTGATGGATGAAGAAGACCATGAGAAGGTGGAGTTAAGCCCGGGAGCTCAGATTGTTAAATTAGCTGCTGATCTCAGCCCGTTGATGAAGCAAAGTTTGGTTGGTTTCTTGAAGAAGAACAAGGATGTTTTTGCTTGGTCTGTATCAGAGCTCACAGGGGTTAGCGCAGAAATTATGGTTCATCGACTCAATATTCTTGCGGGTGTAAGGCCGATAAAACAGAAGAATAGACACTTTGGACCAGAAAAGGATAAGGTCATTAAGAAAGAGGTAGATGATCTTCTTAAGGCAGGACACATTAGGGAAGTGCAATTCCCTACCTGATTATCCAATGTGGTCCTCGTCCCTAAGAGTTCAGGCAAGTGGAGGATGTGTGTTGATTTCAGGGACTTGAATAAGGCGTGCCCAAAAGATTGTTATCCACTGCCTCGAATTGATCAGTTGGTTGACTCTACAGCAGGTCATCAGTATTTATGCTTCATGGACGCATATCAAGGGTACCACCAAATTCCTTCGGCGGAGGAAGATCAGGACAAAGTAAGTTTCACTACCTCTCATGGAACTTTTTGTTACAAAGTGATGCCTTTTGGGTTGAAGAATGCAAGGGCCACTTATCAGAGGCTCATGGACAGAGTGTTCGCCTCCCAAATTGGTAGAAATGTGGAAGTTTATGTGGATGATATCCTGGTAAAATCTCAGGATGATGTGGGATTCGTGACCGACCTTGAGGAGACCTTCTCAACTTTGAGGACTTACTGTGTGAAACTCAATCCAGAGAAGTGTGTATTTGGAGTCAGGTGAGGTAAGTTTTTGGGGTACATGGTTTGTGAGACCCCGTTTCTAATCTTTTAATCTTGAATAATTAAATACAATCGAACACAAAGAGCCGAGGAAAAGAATCAAATTTTTTTTTTCGGATGAATAGTGCAGCGCTCGATCCTATGAATTCGTAGGATCGAGCGGACCACAAAAGTGCTAGGTGCTGCCCGAGAAATTCAAGGGCTGCGCTCGATCCTACAAAATCGTGGGATCGAGCGCACCCAAAAGTGCCGAGTTTCTGCCTCAAATCAACAGGCCGCGCTCGATCCTATGAACTCGTGGGATCGAGCGCGCCCTCCATCCAGAAAAACAACAGAAAATGAATTAAGGCTATTCTACTCCAATCAAACCATTCAAAACATAAACATGCATCACAAATTCCACATGTATATTACAATACACTAAAAGTCGAATACAATCTAAGTTCGATGATATCAATCAATCGACTAATCAAAATATCCAAGTTCAAAAGGTACAATCCTACGACACACGGTGCTCACTTCTAACATTCTCACCCCAAGCTAACCCAAACGACTCGGTCCAGCTCCTGATCCTCCTGTTGTCAAGTACACATACAAACAAAAATAACAGCCGGATAAACCGGTTAGAAATATTATTTCTAAGTAAAAGAGACAGGCATACGATAACAATTAAACATCTCATATCGAAATGTATCAATCAATAAAAAATCAAAATGAGAATGAATGTATGCATGACTTCAAAACTCGGGATTATCATGTTAGATAATCGAAATATCAATCGGTACTCGGTTGGGATCCCGGGGCCAAGTCTTCACGAACAACTCACCGACACACCCATTCAGGGTGAATGTCGCTCAACTCAACCCCTAGACTTCAGAGCAACTATAAGAAGTATTCTGGTACTTGGAAAAACTCGAAATCCAAAGCCACTTCAATATAGCTCCCTAAATTGTCTAATTTCAAAAACGAATCGAATAATGGCTCAATATGAATGCAAGTGTAAACGAAATAATCAAACAAGTTCACACAAGCAAATAACATGCAGTATGTGATTTTCGGGGCTCGAGAATCAATCAAACTCGAGTATTCTACCCCATTCATATTCAATGTCATCTTTTACCTTTCAAATTCATCGAGGATTCCAATCTGAAAATAACAACGAATTCAAATAAATAATCAATCGAATCAAAACGAATCGAAACGGAGAAACTCAATAATATACCGTCTTCAATTCTCAAATCGATTCAACTCCCAAGTTTGATCCAAACCCGAAACTCCAACACAAATCTGAAAATGAAGAACATACGGATTCGATATCAATCTACTAATTCAAACCAAACCCGGAAATCAAACCGAAACAAACAACCGGTAATCCAAACTCGATTTCGACGGCATAACGGCTATAAACGGTCAAACCAAAAATCTCCAACAACATCAAACAACTCCCAACAATCCATATCATCTTCTAAACCAACAAAACAATCAAAATCCAACCAAAGTCCAAAACCAAATTTTCGAAATTATGCCTCAAAAATCATATAAAATCCAAACTTCGTTCTTTTTCCGAACTGACTTCGAATACACGATTTATGCTAGCTCAAGAACAACATACTCGAAGATTATCAAAATCTGACGACCCAACAAAAATAAAAGTTCGAGGATCGTAGCAAAACTTACGTCAAAACGAAGCCCTCGATGTGGTGATCATGAATCTCAACTCGGAATTAAAAAATGACGGACGGATCGTGCGAATCGGACGGAAGAAAAGCTTGAAAAATCGATAGCCATGGCTTCCGGATTCAGTACGTACGAATGGATGAGGAAGATGAGAGGGTGAAGTGATGGGTAGCAACTTGCAAGGATAATATATAAAAATCCAAATTTTGCATTTTAGTCCCTTAATTCTCCAAAGTTGCAAAGTGACCCCTGCGAATTATCAAAACGGCCCTCAAATAATGAAAACTATGATTATCTCAGTTAAACTCAATTATAATAAAATCGGGGCATTACAATTCTCCCCCTCTAAGATTCGATTTCATCCTCGAAATCTGGCAGATCAAAACTGAAAACAAGAAAGAATCAGACTGAAGATAACTCACATCAATCGAATAACTCTGGAAATCGCTGCCTCATATCAGATTCGGTCTCCCAAGTTGCTTCTTCAACTCCGTGACGACTCCACTGAATCTTCACCAATGGAATCGACTTATTTCTGAGCTGCTTCTCTTTTCTGTCAAGAATCTGAATCGGTCTTTCGAAATAGCTCAGAGTCTCATCGAGTTCGGCCTCATCTGTATGAAGAACATGCGACGGATCCGGATGATATTTCCGCAACATCAAGATGTGAAACACATCGTGGATTCCTGAAAGAGATGGAGAAAGAGCAATCCTATAGGCAAGATCGCCTATCTTCTCTAAAATCTCTTACGAACCAATGAATCTCGGCGACAACTTCCCTCTTTTCCCGAATCTGACAGTACCTCTGAAAGGAGAAATCTTCAAAAACACACGGTCTCCCTGATCAAAACACAGTGGTCTGACTCGGACATTCGCGTACTTGGCCTATTGATCTTGGGCTGTCTTAATTCTGGTTCAAATCAATTTCACCTACTCTGCCATGTCGCGAATCGTATCTGGACCCAACTCAGGTGATTCTGAAATCTCATCCCAAAACAACGGAGATCTGCACTTCTTCCTATACAAAGCTTCGAAAGGTGTCATGCCAATACTCGCCTGGAAGCTGTTATTGTACGAAAACTCAACTAGAGGAAAAGACTCCTGCCAACCTGATCCAAAATCAAGCACTACTGCGCGAAGCATATCCTCCAAAGTCTGGATCGTACGCCCGAACTGACCGTCGGTCTGAGGGTGATACTCTGTGCTCAAGTGCAAACGAGTACCCAATGCCTCCTGCAAACTGTGTCAAAAGTAAAAAGTGAATCTTGGATCTCTGTCTGATACTATCGACTTCGGCACGCCGTGCAATCTCACCACCTCTCTGACATACAACTCGGCCATGTGATCGTGACGGTATGCCATTCGGTACGGAATGAAACAAGCAGATTTTGTCAACCGGTCAATCACTACCCAAATCGCATCACAACCTCTGACTGAACGCGGTAAATTCGTGACAAAATCCATTGAGATATAATCCCACTTCCATTTCGGGACTGACAAACTGTGCAATAATCCACCTAGTTTCTTCCTCTCGAATTTCACTTGTTGACAATTCAGACAACGGGACACAAACCTCGTGACATCTCCTTTCAGTTGCTTCCACCAAAACTGAGTCTTCAAGTCTTTATACATCTTCCGGCCTCCGGGATGAACACTGAACCTACTGCAATGAGCCTCTCAAAGAATACGCTGTCTCAATTCAGAAACATCGGGCAAAACAATACGGTTATTCATGAATAACACATCATCCCTGACCTGAAACTCTGACTGGTGACCTGATCTGACCCTCTCTATCGAACTCTGACTGCTCGGATCGGATCTCTGTGCCTCTCTGATCAACTGAACCAACTCTGGCTCGGCCTGAATCACAAAAACTATGATGGAACTCCTATCGGTCTCAAACTCCAAACCAGAAGTACAACAGTCTTCAATCAATTGAGAGACACCAATTGTAGCAAGAGATAAAGAACAAAGTTTCCGACTAAGAGCGTCTGCAGCTGCATTCGACTTTCCAGGATAATACTTGATCTTACAGTCAAAGTCTTTAAGCAAATCTATCCATCTCATCTGTCTCATATTCAGCTCGGACTGGGAAAACAAGTATTTCAGGCTCTTGTGGTCAGAAAATATCTCAAACAACTCGCCATAAAGGTAATGGCGCCAGGTCTTCAAAGCGAAGACGATCGCAGCAAGTTCAAGATCATGGATCAGATAACGAGTCTCGTGCGGCTTCAGCTGCCTCGAAGAATAAGCTATGACAGGCTTCCTTTGCATAAGAATGCATCCAAGACCACGATGAGAAGCATCACAGTACACGGAAAAACCTCTCGTACCTGATGGAATAGACAAGATCGGAGCGCTGGTCAACCTCTTCATCAGTTCAATGAAACTGGCCTCACACTCCTCGGACCAAACAAATGGTGCATTCTTTTGGGTCAACTGGGTAATCGGCTTTGCAATAGAAGAGAAATCCTTGATAAATCGGTGATAATACCCTGCTAAACCCATAAAGCTTTGGATCTCTGGCACTAATGTCGGTCTCGGCCAATTCATAACTGCCTCGATCTTACTGGGGTCCACAGAAATTCCATCTCCCGAGATAATGTGGCCTAGAAAAACAACTCGGTCCAACCAGAACTCGCACTTCGATAGCTTAGCATACAACTGTACGGCTCGCAAAATCTGCAATACAATCCTCAGATGCTCTGCATGATCTGAACGGTTCTTCGAATAGATCAGAATATCATCAATGAAGATAATGAAAAACTCATCTAAATACCGCTGAAAGATAAGGTTCATCAGATCCATAAAAACTGCTGGAGCATTGGTCAAACCAAACGGCATGACTATGAACTCGAAATGCCTATATCTGGTTCTGAAGGCTGTCTTAGGCACATCCTCGTCGCGAACTCTTAGCTGATGATACCCTGATCTCAGATCTATCTTTGAATACACTGAAGAACCTTGCAGTTGATCAAAAGGATCATCAATCCTAGGTAGAGGATACTTGTTTTTGACCATCGCTTGATTCAACTGGCGATAGTAGAAGCAGAGTCGCATAGAATCGTCTTTCTTCCTCACGAAGAGCACTGGAGCACCCCAAGGCGATACGCAAGGTTGGATGTATCCCTTGGCAATCAAATATTCTAACTGCTCCTTCAACTCCTTCAATTCTAGCGGAGCCATTCGATAAGGCACTTTCGAAATAGGCTGAGTATCTGGTGCAAGTTCGATGTTGAATTCGATCTCTCGAATAGGCGGCAAACCAAGAATCTTGTCTGGAAATACATCAGGAAACTCGCTAACCACCGGTATCTCAGTCTACTCAGGACTAGACCTCTGAACATCTACTGCAAAAATCAGGAATCCCTCTGCCCCTCTCTGGAGTAACCGGGACATGGACAATACAGAAATCAAAGGAATCCTGGATCGAGAACCCTTACCGAAAAATTTCCAATCATCTGCCATCTCAGGTCTGAATCGCACCACTTTCTGAAAGCAATCTATTGTCGCCCTATACTTGGTCAGAGCATCAATCCCGACAATACAGTCAAAATCAGATAATGCAAGTACAATGCAGTCAATCTCAATCGAATTCCCTTTGGATTTTAACACATAATTACGGACCAATCTCACTGAAACAGTTTCCCCACCCAAAGACGAAGTAATAGAAACGACATCAGATAATGGCTCAGCAAATAAATCATGCATCACAACAAATCTTTCAGAAATAATACAGTGAGAAGCTCCCATATCAATGAAAACATACGTAGGATAACCAAAAATCGAACAGTTACCTGCTATCATATCATTTGGAGCTGCATTGGCTTGATCTTATGTCAAAGCAAACACCCTCGCCTGCTGTTGAGAAGGCTGATTCTGACTCTGATTACCTCCCTGACGAGACTGTTGCTGGGGCTGAAAGGAATGGACTGCAGAAACTGATCTCTTGGGCTGAGCTGGCGATCGAGAATAAATGCCGCTCTGAGCTCTATCGGATCCTCGCTGAGGACAGACTCTAGCAAAGTGACCCGGCTGCTGGCAGATATTGCAACTACCAAACACGCCTCGACACTGATCACTTGGGTGGCGTCCTCCACACTTACTGCACGATGCTCCTGAAAACCCTGAATTCTGCCCAGAACTGAACTGTCTAGAGCCATTGAAACTCGATGAATTGCTCCCAGACATCTTAAATTGCTTCCCTTTCGGTCGATACTGATCTTGCCTGTTTTTGCTACTGTTGCCTCCCTCAACCCTCTGAGACTGATTCGACTGCTGAGAAGGTTGGTACTGGTACTTGGACTGCTGCAGTGACTGAAACTGAACAGGATGATTCTGAAAAGATCTATGCTGCTGCTGAGGAGCTATCTGATTTCCTCGTTGCATCAAAAGTCCAGCTTCGGCTCCCTTTGCCTGATCCATGGAATCTGCAAAGTTGTTGGGTCTCCCGGTATTGACCAAGGTAAAGATCTCAAGATTCAAGCCGTTGATGAAATGATCGGCTTTGGCTTCCTCGTGATCTGCGATGTGAGGTGCGAACCTCAAGAGACTGTCAAACTTGCTTACATATTTCTCGATACTCAAATTCCCTTGCTTCAAATTCGCAAATTCGACACCCTTTTCCTTACGATACGAGACAAGAAAGAACCGCTTGTAGAACTCAGTCTTGAATAAACTCCAAGTGACAACGGTGCCTCGATTCTCATTTGCTCTCTTGGTCGTAGTCCACCAATTCTTAGCAACACCCTGCAGCTGGTGAATGACTAACCTGATTCTGCGGTCATCGGTATAGTCAAGAGAATCAAAAAGCTGATCAATGTTGTCTAGCCAACTTTCACAGTCAACGGAGTTCTCAGTACCCGTCAAGGTAGGCGGTCGGAACGATCAAAATCTCTTCAATAGAGTTTCCATAGGGGTCGCGGTTGCGTCAAACTGATCCACTCCAGTACTACCCTGATCATTCGAAGGAGTTACTACTGGCTGCGGATTCTCAGTAGAAGGAGGTACCAAAGGTGCTTCATTCCTTCTCAAAAATCGTCGAGGTGCCATGTGATATCAAAGGGTTAGGACACAATATCTCAAACTCAATCTCAATCTCATAACCTTGGTGTCCAAAACTCTGCTCTGAGTACTCATGAATCTCAATGATATACAAGAACAGATAATAGCACAAGGCAGATAAATATCACATAATTCATGCTTTATAAATTAAATCACAAATCATGTAATTCAATTAATTCAATAATCAATAAAGCATGCTCGCACGTATTTAAAATAATTATTTAAATATATCAATCACATGCGAGAATTCAATTCATGCGGACTCGATCTACCCCGCTCACTCTAGTTAAATTCCAAGATTCTTATCGCTCTGATACCACTTAATGTGAGACCCCGTTTCTAATCTTCTAATCTAGAATAATTAACTACAATCGAACACAAAGAGCCGAGTAAAAAATAATTTTTTTTTCGGATGAATAGTGCCGCGCTCGATCCTACGAGTTCGTAGGATCGAGCGGACCACAAAAGTGCTAGGTGTTGCCCGAGAAATTCAAGGGCTGCGCTCGATCCTACGAACTCGTGGGATCAAGCGCACCCAAAAGTGCCGAGTTTCTGCCTCAAATCAGCAGGCCGCGCTCGATCCTATGAACTCGTGGGATCGAGCGCGCCCTCCGTCAAGAAAAACAACAGACAATGAATTAAGGCTATTCCACTACAATCAAACCATTCAAAACATAAACATGCATCACAAATTCCACATGCATATTACAATACACTACAAGTCGAATACAATCTAAGTTCGATGATATCAATCAATCGACTAATCAAAATATCCAAGTTCAAAAGGTACAACCCTACGACACACGGTGTCTCACTTCTAACATTCTCACCCCAAACTAACCCAAACGACTCGGTCCAGCTCCTGATCCTCCTGTTGTCAAGTACACATACAAACAAAAATAACAGCCGGATAAACCGGTTAGAAATATAATTTATAAGTAAAAGAGACAGACATACGATAATAATTAAACATCTCATATCGAAATGTATTAATCAATAAGAAATCAAAATGAGAATGAATGTATGCATGACTTCAAAACTCGGGATTATCAAGTCAGATAATCAAAATATCAATCGGTACTCGGTTGGGATCCCGGGGCCAAGTCTTCACGAACAACTCACCGACACACCCATTCGGGGTGGATGTCGCTCAACTCAACCCCTAGACTTCAGAGCAACTATAAGAAGTATTATGCACTTGGAAAAACTCGAAATCCAAAGCCACTTCAATATAGCTCCCTAAATTGTCTAATTTCAAAAACGAATCGAATAATGACTCAATATGAATGCAAGTGTAAACGAAATAATCAAACAAGTTCACACAAGCAAATAACATGCAGTATGTGATTTTCGGGGCTCGAGAATCAATCGAACTCGAGTATTCTACCCCATTCATATTCAATGTCATCTTTTACCTTTCAAATTCGTCGAGGATTCCAATCTGAAAATAACAACGAATTCAAATAAATAATCAATCGAATCAAAAAGAATCGAAATGGAGAAACTAAATAATATACCGTCTTCAATTCTCAAATCGATTCAACTCCCAAGTTTGATCCAAATCCGAAACTCCAATCCAAATCTGAAAATGAATAACATACGGATTCGATATCAATCTACTAATTCAAACCAAACCCGGAAATCAAAACGAAACAAACAACCGGTAATCCAAACTCGATTTCGACGGCATAACGGCTATAAACGGTCAAACCAAAAATCTTTAACAACATCAAACAACTCCCAACAATCCATATCATCTTCTAAACCAACAAAACAATCAAAATCCAACCAATGTCCAAAACCCCATTTTTGAAATTATGCCTCAAAAATCATATAAAATCCAAACTTCGTTCTGTTTCCGAACCGACTTCGAATACATGATCTATGATAGCTCAAGAAAAACATACTCGAAGATTATCAAAATCTGACGACCCAACAAAAATCAAAGTTCGAGGATCGTAGCAAAACTTACGTCAAAACGAAGCCCTCGGTGTGGTGATCATGAATCTCAACTCGGAATTAAAATCTGACGGACGGATCGTGCGAAACAGACGGAAGAAAAGCTTGAATAATTGTTAGCCATGGCTTCCAGATTCAGTACGTACGAATGGAGGAGGAAGATGAGAGGGTGAAGTGATGGGTAGCAACTTGCAAGGATATTATATAAAAATCCAACTTTGCATTTTAGTCCCTCAATTCTCCAAAGTTGCAAAGTGACCCCTGCGAATTATCAAAATGGCCCTCAAATAATGAAAACTCTGATTATCTCAGTTAAACTCAATTATAATAAAATCGGGGCATTACATGGTTACTGAGAGGGGCATAGAGGCCAATCCTGAGAAGGTGCAGGCTATCCGATCAATGTCTGCTCCTCGTAATCTGCAAGAAGTTCAAAGGTTGGCAGGAAGGATAACTGCCTTATCTCGATTTATATCAAGATCAGCTCATAGAAGTTTACCTTTCTTTAAGGTGTTGCGTAAAGCCAAGAAGTTTGAGTGTGGGAAGGCATTTGATGACTTAAAAAATTACTTAGCTGAACTTCATGTGTTGGCTAAAGCAGTTCCGGGTGAACCATTATACATCTACTTATCAGCTTTGGAAGGGGCAGTCAGTTCAGTACTTCTTAGGCAGGAGGGAACAACTCAACACCCTATCTATTTCTTCTCGCATGCCCTTAAGGGTGCTGAACTCCGATATTCAGAGGTGGAAAAGCTAGCATTGGCTTTAGTTATGACAGCCAGAAGGCTCAGACATTACTTTCTATCACATCCTGTGGTAGTACTGACCAATAGTCCTATTGGGAGGATACTGACTCGAGCTGATATTTCTGGAAGATTGGTGAAATGGACTACAGAGATCAGTGAGTATGATATTCAGTATGAGCCAAGGTCAGCTATTAAAGCTCAGGAATTGGCCGACTTCCTAGCCGAAACCAAACATATGGAAGGGGAGGACTTGTGGAAGATATATGTAGATGGTGCTTCTAACAATGAAGGATGTGGATTGGGGGTGCTTTTGGTTTCCCCCTGCGGAGATGAGATCAGACTGGAAGTCCGGTTGGATTTTCGAGCTTGTAACAATGAGACAGAATATGAGGCTGTGTTAATCGGCCTCCGGGCAGCTAAGCAAGTTGGGGCAGCTCGAGTACATCTTTATTCCGACTCCCAGTTGGTAGCGCAGCAAGTGAATGGATCATATGAGGTTAAAAGTGAAAAGTTGAAAGAATATATGAAGGTGATAGAGGAAGCTCGGGGCCTTTTTGACGAAGTGATATTTGAGCAAATCCCTAGGGAAAGCAATGAGAAGGTAGATTCTCTTGCCAAGATGGCTAACTCACTTCATAACTGGAAAAATAGAGAGGTAGTTGTGCAATTGGAATTGACACCCTCTACTGAGCTCACACCATTAGTTCAGGAGGAGAGTGACTGGAGAAAAGAACTCTTGGAATACATGGAGAAGGGCGAATTACCAAGGGATCCAAAGAAAGCATATCGGTTGAAGCAGAGGAATCTCCACTTTGTGATGGTGGAGGGAGTTCTTTATAAGAGATCATTTTCTGGACCTCTCCTTAAATGTTTAGGCCCCAAGGAAGCTCATTATGTCCTGAAGGAAATACACGAGGGGTGTTGCGGCAATCACTTGGGTTCTTATTCTCTAGCCCGTAAGGTCCTCCTAGCGGGATATTTCTAGCCTACTATTCTGAAAGATGCCATAGCTTTGGTGACTTCCTGTGATAGTTGTCAGCGACATAGCAGACTTCAGCACCAGCCAGCAGCATTAATGAAAGGGATAGTGGTAGCGTGTCCTTTCGATCAATGGGGAATTGATATTGTGGGTCCCTTCCCTCCAGCCCCAGCTCAGAAGAAATTCTTATTGGTCACTATTGATTACTTTTCTAAGTGGGTGGAGGCGGAAGCCCTGGCTCGAATTACTGAAGGGGAAGTTCTGAAATTTCTATGGAAGAATATAGTGTGCAGATTTGGAGTACCTCGGAAGCTCATTTCTGATAATAGGAGACAATTTCAAGGAGCTCGGGTGCAAGCATGGTGTAAAGGGATGAAGATCCAACAGCACTTTACTTCTGTCCATTATCCCCAAAGCAATGGTCAGGTGGAAGTGACTAACAGATCTTTAGTGCAAAGCTTGAAGACACGCTTGGGAAAAGCCCAAGGGAATTGGGTGGAAGAGCTCCATAGTGTGTTATGGTCCTATCGTAATACGCCAAAAATTGGTACCGGAGAGACTCCATTTAGTCTGGTGTATGGAAACGAGGCAGTCCTGCCAGCAAAAATTGGAGAAGAGTCAGATCGGATCATTTTCTATGATAAGAAAAATAGAGAAAGGAGAATGGAAGACTTAGACTTTTTGGATGAAAAGAGAGAAGCTGCTGCCATCAGAACGGAGGCATACAAGAACAGGATAGCTCGATCCTATAATCATCGGGTGCGCAGGAAAGGGCTTCCAGGTGGGAGATTTGGTGCTCAGAAGAGTTCAGGAGGTGGCTGTAGGGAAGCTCAACCCTAAATGGGAAGGACCGTACAAGCTGGTGATGAGGCTCAGTTCGGATGCTTACTACCTAGAATATTTAAAAGGAAAGATGCTAAAGAGACCTTGGAGCGCTTACAATTTACGCAAATATTATTCTTAATGTTGCAAGTACAATTTTCCTTTAAGTTGTAATTCATGCAAGCTACATTCTACTTTTATCTATAAGCAGTTACTTTTTTAAGAAATATTGATGTAAACGTGCCTCAGCTCATCACCTTAGTCACGCCTCTTAGGCCCCTGACTTTGGTTCAGCTCATCACCTTAGTCACGCCTCTTAGGCTCCTGACTTTGGTTCAGCTCATCACCTTAGTCACGCCTCTTAGGCCCCTAACTTTGGTTCTGCTCATCACCTTAGTCACGCCTCTTAGGCCCCTGACTTTGGTTTAGCTCATCACCTTAGTCACGCCTCTTATGCCCCTGACTTTGGTTCAGCTCATCACCTTAGTCACGCCTCTTAGGCCCCTGACTCTGGTTCAGCTCATCACCTTAGTCACGCCTCTTAGGCCCCTGACTTTGGTTCAACTCATCACCTTAGTCACGCCTCTTAGTCCCCTGACTTTGGTTCAGCTCATCACCTTAGTCATGCCTCTTATGAAAGAGTTGATGCCCCACTAGCCAAGTTGTGGCTAAGGGCTTTGAGAGTCTTCTATTGTAAAAAATCTTTGTTTAATATAATTTACATTCATTAATGGCATTTTCTTTATCTTTCTTCATAATGTTATATTGTGATATACTATTGTTGTTTTGATAAAGACCTTGAATATACTATAGTGTAAGTAAGATTAGATAGTGAATAAAGAGAGATCACTATCATGAAACACATCTTATAGTCACTGTATATTCTAAATAGTTCCTAGTCAATTGAGCCGTCCGCAAATAAGGATAAGGATCGCTCGAGATCGAGACTAGCATTTGCGTGCCAAGTACCACGTTTCATTGGTATGGAACATAGAGATGTTCAAAGCATGCAAATGGATATTCATATGATGAATGATCGAACTACCCTATTCGGACTTTCCAAGTGGTTATTATTAATTGAGTGGATAAGTCATTGGTTTTGGTTGTACACCATTAGTCCTTACTACTTGAAACATCATGGAGACTCTATATGCTAAGTACTATATTTGACTCATTTACCGACTCTATGAGGGTCATCAGGTGTCGGGATTGGGTACAGTTATGACACAAATAGGAGTCGATGCTTTGTTGTCAAGGATTCACCACACGCTTGCGAGTGTGGATATCCTATGCGATCTGAGGAGATATTAGTGTGACATATCTCTGGCCAGAGTAATCGATATGATTTAGGTTACTTGGTTTCCTAGTAGCACATGAGATGCCACTATTTGATCTTCAATATGCATTGCATAGTTATCGAATCTCGAATGACTCTCGATGTACCAATGGTTGTTGATTAGAACGGGATATATGGATGAAGGGACCGTAATGTACGCTAACCAAAACCTACTGGTTCTTGCAGGCACTATCAGTGATACCTAGGGAATAATGGGGCGATGTTGCTAGGCGCTCTTACCATGATTCGATGGGTAAGTCGGAAATTGTTGTTCCGAGTCACAAGGAGTTGTGAGCCCACGGCTAGCTGTACCCCTGAACCATTGAGGGTCACACAAGTAATGAATTACTAATCCCCATTGAGATAGTTAAATTTAAAGAGTTGAATTTAACGAAAGAGAAGTTGGACTTCTTAACTAAAGGGAGTGGAATTTCCTAAAATGACATAAAGGATGGGCATTTTTGGAAATCACTGAATTCGGATTCAGAAAAATTATCTTGACTTTAAAAGGTACAGAAATGGTTTCTATGCACATTGGTAAAATCAGTTTATCAATCTGAGTCATGATGAATTTTATATTAATTTCTATAATAACAGGCTTGGCTTGTTGGCCTTATGTCATGGATTATATGCCCTAAGGAGTTAGTGTCCTAATAGACATATAACTTAATCCAGTCTAGAAATTATATATATATATATATATATATATGTGTGTGTGTAATTTTCGAAAAAGACATCATTCTAACCTTGCAATTTTCGAAAATCACATCTAAATATTAAAAGGAATTTTCGAAAATTTGAGAGAGTGTCTCAAGAGAATTTTCAAAATTCCTTCTTCTTTTTTAGAGAATTCAGTCTGTGATTTTTATGAAAAATTAAATTCTGAATTGACAGATCAAATCTGTTTAATCTCTTCGATAAACATCTGATTGATTTCTAGTGCAATCAATCAGAGGGTTTCAGTTTTTCTGTTCGTGGACCTAATTCAG
The DNA here is from genome assembly GCF_033568475.1 of Henckelia pumila. NCBI lineage: Eukaryota > Viridiplantae > Streptophyta > Magnoliopsida > Lamiales > Gesneriaceae > Henckelia > Henckelia pumila. Next base: position 193,459,488 of record NC_133121.1, read on the forward strand.
GAGTTGATCGAGCAAGTCATCAGTTCCTGGGATTTACAACAAGAGCAGATTAATCTGTTGGAGTCCATAATCAAGCCATAACTTGAAGAGGTAAAATATTAATTGTTATTATTTTTATACTTGCATAATTTAATCGTTAGGATTTGATACCCATGATATGGAATCGTTCCATATAAAAATTTTTAAACTTCCGCTATTCCGAATATCATATCACACTGATCTGAAAACGCGTACCAACAGTGGTATCAGAGTCAGGTTGCTCTCAGATCAAACGATTAATATTAATCGATTGTACAAAATTTTTAGCCTCGGTTTTTGAAACAAAACAAAATTTTAAATTAAAATTTTTTGAAGGGCAACACGGGCAGCGATCATCGCTGCCCGGGGCAGCGATGTGATCGCTGCCCAAGGGCAGCGACTTGATCGCTGCCTAAGGGCAACGACGAGCTGCCCAGCTCCACGTGGGCAGCCTTGTCCCACGTGGAGGCGGTCCCGGGCAGCCCGGAAAATTAAAATTTGATTTTTTAAAAGAATTTTAGATTTTTGAAATTTTAGTTTTTGGTCCGATCGAAAATTGTTTTTGATTGGTCCACGAGACATCGGGTCAAATTGTTTGAGTCCGAAATTTTTAAAATTGATTTTTGGATAAATTTGAATTTTTGGAAAATTTATAAATTTTATCCGTTAAATTAGATTTTATAAAATTAATTATTTTGGTACAATTGTTGATAAGATATGATCTTATGAATATATTAGATAAAATTTGATTTTATCTTTTTAATTATGTTGCCATTGCATGTTATCCAATTATTTAATTATTGAATTAATTATTGGATAAAAGGATGATCGATTGCCATGACCAATTTCGTAGGTGTATGTTAGATTGTTTACATTTGGTTTTATTGTTTTTGGATTTTATTAATGGGCTTGGTTTATGACCCAATTTGAATTATCATTTGTAATAAAAAGTGGGCCTGGTTTATGACCCGTTCCCACCCTTAAATATGTATCCCCTACTTGTCATCGAAATTTATTGTAAATTTATTAGACTTAGTGGGAGTTAAAGATTTGAAGACAAAGGTGGGCCCAGCAGACAATAAAGACCGAAGAAATGTAAATTGGAAGCTCAATGTAATAGGATTGCATTGCATACTTGCATATCACCTAGGATTGGACTTAGACTCGTGATTGGCAACCACGAATCGATTAGTTTTGAGGTCGATCATCCTAAATATAATATATGATATTATTGTTGTATGCATGTTTAGACTAAATTGCATGAATCCCCCAAGCATACAAATATGATATGATGAGACAATTTTTCAAAATTAAAAATCCCTCATTTTAAATATGATTAAAATTAATATCAAGATAAACAAAAGGGAATTTAAATATTGTTTAAATATTCCTACCTTCCATCAACGATCAATGTATGAGATGCTACCCGCGGGCACGGTCCGGCTCATATTATTGGGGGGCCCGTTCGTCGGAAAGTTGTACATTGGATCGACACATGTTGTAAGTTGGGTGGAACTCCCATGGGATTGGCTCATATTATTGGGAAATACACATGGCGACCATCCATCACAACTTAATATTGATGGGTCATCTTGACATGTCATAATAAACGGCGTCATATTATTGGGCTCTTATTGGACATGAGGTAAAAACATGGGAATTGCTTTGGAAGCAATTGGACTCTACCTTTTGAAAATTATGGTTGGCTGATATTATTCGGGACTATGATTTGTCAATTGTACTCCATGTTCCCACTAAAGAAAATAGTTTTTCGTTTTCACTAGAGGGTAGTGAAATCGTTAAAATAGTGGGAGTGAAATTCATAAAATAAATCTCGCCATATTTTATGTCTTAGTAAATTAATTAAGCAATCACCGATAATTATCTGCTTTCATCTCAGTATATCATTATTATGAATCTTCATAATTCACATGTCTCAATTCTCGAACAAAACAAACTGACTGGCGCAAACTATACGGAATGGTTTCGTAAGTTAAAAGATTGTCCTGAGTTCGGAGAAGATTTTCTATGTGCTAGAAAAGGCTCCTCCGAAAACAGCTTCGGCTGATGTAACTTCGGAAAGGTTGGCCGAACTAGAGAAATGGTAGGACCATGATATCAAGGCCAAATGTTATATGTAAAGATAGACAAGTCTAAATAAGTTTGCCATCACTGCAAGAAACCTGGTTACTGGAAGCGCAACTGCAAAGAATATATATATCGAGTAGTTACGAACTGCTAAGGATATATTTTATAATGAAATAAATGTTTCACTTAATACTACTTCTTGGATATTGGATACCAGATGTAGATCTCACATTTGCAATAAGTTGCAGATGATGACAAGTAGTAATAGGCTAAGGATGGGTGAGACCCAGTTAAGGCTCGGGAATGATTTCAGAGTTGAATCCAAAGCTATGGGAAACATTTGTTTGATTTTGCAAAACAATTTTAATCTATATTTTGAGAGAGATGTTTTTTATTTGTGCCAAGATTTCATTAAAACATTATTTCTATTTCTATTCTTGATAGAGAAGATTTTTCTTGGAATTTTGCGAATGGGATTTGCAATATTTACAAGAATGAATGTTTGATTTGAAATGGACAATTTAAAAACGATCTATAACTTAAAATTAAAAGAAGTTCCAATTAATTATGTTGATAAACCGATAACAACAAATAAAAGGAAAAACGATAGTCAAAACCCGACAAACCTTTGGCATGCTAGGCTAGGTCATATTTCCTCAAGGAGGATGAACAAGCTAGTGGGAGAGGGCATGCTTGATATGTCTGATATGAACTCTCTAAATACTTGTGAGTCCTGCCTAAAAGGAAAAATGACTAAAACTCCTTTCAAAGGAAAACCTGAGCGTAGTCAAAATCTGTTGGATTTGATTCATACAGATGTTTGCGGCCCATTTAGTATTGGTACTAAATTTGGTCACAACTACTTCATTACCTTTACTAATGATTATTCTAGGTACGGGTATTTATATTTGATGAAATATAAGTCTGAATCATTTGAAAAGTTCAAAGAATTCAAGGCTGAAGTAGAAAATAAACTAGGTAAAAGTATTAAAGCACTTCGATCGGATCGAGGTGGAGAATATTTAAGTACCGAGTTTTTGGACTATCTAAAAGAGAATGAGATTCTCTCTCAGTGGACTCCTCCTATGACACCTCAGCTTAATGGTGTTTCGGAGCATCGCAATCGAACTTTGTTGGACATGGTTCGATCCATGATGAGCTTCACTGAGCTCCCACCTTTGTTTTGGGGCTATGCGCTTGAAACGACGATATTGTTGTTGAACAATGTCCACACTAAAGCAGTGGATAAAACTCCATACGAGTTATGGACTGGCAAAACTCTTAAGTATTCGTACTTGAGGATTTGGGGATGTCCTGCTTACGTGAAGCGGACAGTGGGAGATAAGTTGGATAGTTGATCCACCTTATGTTATTTTGTAGGGTATCCAAAGAATTCAATCGGATATTATTTCTATCATCCTACTGAAGCAAAAGTGTTTGTTTCGAGGAATGCCACCTTTATGGAGAAGGAGTTCTTACTTGATAAGAAAGGCAAGATGATGGAACTCGAAGAAATTCGAGCAGAACCCGAGATACAAAATAACGATCCCACACCTCAGGAACCATTAAATGACACGCCTCTTTCTAGAAGATCCGAGAGGACTTCTAGACCTCCTATTCGATATGGTCTACTTCTTGAAGGGGATAAAAATGAACCCGACATTGGATGTGATCCAAGAAACTTCAAAGAAGCAATTTCTGATGCGGATTCGAATTTATGGCTTGAAGCTATGCAGTCAAAAATAGACTCGATGCATACAAACCAAGTTTGGTATTTAGTAGATCCTCCCGATGGAATTGTTCCAATAGGGTATAAGTGGATCTACAAGAGAAAACTTGGGCCTAATGGTAAGGTACTGACCTACAAGGCACGATTAGTAGCAAAAGGTTATACTCAAAGACAAGGAGTTGACTATGATGAAACCTTTTCACCAGTCGCAATGTTTAAGTCCATAAGAATCCTTATTGCCATAGCAGCTTGGTATGACTATGAGATATGGCAAATGGATGTGAAGACTGCATTTCTTAATGGAAACATTAAGGAAGAAATCTATATGATGCAGCCCGAGGGATTCACATCCATGGGAAGCGAGCATAAGGTATGCAAACTTCAGAGATCAATTTATGGTCTCAAACAGGCATCAAGAAGTTGGAACCAAAAATTTGATGAAACAATAAAGGATTTTGGTTTTATCAAGAACCCGGAGGAACCATGCGTGTACAAGAAAGTAGTTAAGGATGCTGTGACATTCTTAGTACTTTATGTTGATGACATCCTACTCATTGGGAATGATGTAGGGATGTTGCAGTCAACAAAGATATGGTTATCAGGTAGATTCTCGATGAAGTATTTGGGTGAGGCGTCCTATATTCTAGGAATACAGATCTATAGAGATAGATCTAAGAGAATGATAGGACTCACTCAAGCAACCTACATCGACACCATATTGAAAAGGTTTTCTATGGATGAGTCCAAGAGATGACATCTACCTATGTGTCATGGAGTTTCTCTATCCAAGTCTATGTCTCCCAAGACTGACGAAGAGATAGAGAAAATGACACACATACCATATGCGTCAGCCATAGGTAGTATCATGTATGAGATGATATCTACCAGACCGGATGTAGCCTTTGATCTGAGTGTCACGAGCAGATATCAGGCCAATCCCGGTTAAATGCATTGGAAAGCTGTGAAGGATATTCTAAAGTACTTGAGAAGGACTAAGAATATATTCATGGTTTATGGAGGAAGAGAATTGAAATTGGAAGGCTATACCGACTCTAGCTTCCAAAGTGACGTGGATGACTCGAAGTCAACCTCTGGATTTGTATTCATGCTCAATGGCGGTGCTGTCTCTTGGAAGAGTTCCAAGCAGGACACCACAGCGGATTCCACCACTGAGGAAGAATACATTGCAGCATCAGCTGCTGCTAAAGAGGCCGTTTGGATGAGGAATTTCGTCCAAGAGTTGGGCGTAATTCCTGAAGCTGTTGGTTCAGTCCCGGTGTACTGTGACAACACTGGTGCCATTGCTCAGGCAAAGGAACCAAGGTCTCATCAAAGATCCAAACACATACTGAGGAAATACCACATCATCCGGGAGATCGTGGAAAGAGGAGACATCACTATCGAGAGAGTGGCCTCTGCAGACAATATCGCTGATCCACTTACTAAGCCCTTGCCAGGACCATTGTTTGACAAACATCGCGAAGCAATGGGACTACGTATTATGACTAGTTGGCTATAGGGCAAGTGAGAGATTGAAAGAGTTGAAGCCCCGCTAGCCAAGTTGTGGCTAAGGGCTTTGGGAGTCTCTCTTATTGTAAACAATCTTTGTTTAATATAATTTACATTCATTAATGACATTTTCTTTATCTTTCTTCATAATGTTATATTGTGATATACTATTGTTGTTTTGATAAAGACCTTGAATATACTATAGTGTAAGTAAGATGAGATAGTGAATAAAGAGAGATCACTATCATGAAACACATCTTATAGTCACTGTATATTCTAAACAGTTCCTAGTCAATTGAGCCGTCCGTAAATAAGGATAAGGATCGATCGAGATCGAGACTAGCATTTGCGATGCCAAGTACCACGTTTCATTGGTATGGAACATAGAGATATTCAAAGCATGCAAATGGATATTCATATGATGAATGATCGAACTACCCTATTCGGACTTTCCAAGTGGTTATTATTAATTGAGTGGATAAGTCCGTGGTTTTGGTTGTACACCATTAGTCCTTACTACTTGAAATATCATGGAGACTCTATATGCTAAGTACTATACTTTGACTCGTTAACCGACTCTATGAGGGTCATCAGGTGTCGGGATTGGGTACAGTTACGACACATATAGGAGTCAATGCTTTGTTGTCAAGGATTCACCACACGCTTGTGAGTGTGGATATCCTATGCGATCTGAAGAGATATTACTGTGACAAATCTCTGGCCAGAGTACTCGATGTGATTTAGGTTACTTGGTTTCCTAGTAGCACATGCGATGTCACTATTTGATCTTCAAGATGCATTGCATAGTTATCGAATCTCAAACGACTCTCGATGTACCAATGGTTGTTGATTCGATCGGGATATATGGATGAAGGGACCGTAATGTACGCTAACCAAAACCTACTGGTTCTTGCAGGCACTATCAGTGATACCTAGGGAATCATGGGGTGATGTTGCTAGGCGCTCTTACCATGATTCGATGGGTAAGTTGGAAATTGTTGTTCTGAGTCACAAGGAGTTGTGAGCCCACGGCTAGATGTATCCCTGAACCATTGAGGGTCACACAAGTAATGGATTACTAATCCCCGTTGAGATAGTTAAATTTAAAGAGTTGAATTAAACGAAAGAGAAGTTGGACTTCTTAACTAAAGGGAGTGGAATTTCCTAAAATGACATAGGGATGAGCATTTTTGGAAATAACTGAATTTGGATTCAGAAAAATTATCTTGACTTTAAAAGGTGCAGAAATGGTTTCTATGCACATTGGTAAAATCAGTTTATCAATCGAAAATAGACATATAACTTAATCTAGTCTAGAAATTATATATATATGTGTGTGTAATTTTCGAAAAAGACATATCATTCCAACCTTGCAATTTTCGAAAATCACATCTAAATATTAAAAGGAATTTTCGAAAATTTGAGAGAGTGTCTCAAGAGAATTTTCGAAATTCCTTCTCTTTTTTGAGAGAATTCAGTTTGTGATTTTTATGAAAAATTACATTCTGAATTGACAGATCAAATCTGTTTAATCTCTTCGATAAACATTTGATTGATTTCTAGTGCAATCAATCAGAGGGTTTCAGTTTTTCTGTTTGTGGACCTAATTCAGGAGTTGATCGAGCAAGTCATCAGTTCCTGGGATTTACAACAAGAGCAGATTAATCTGTTGGAGTCCATAATCAAGCCATAGCTTGAAGAGGTAAAATATTAATTGTTATTATTATTTTACTTGCATAATTTAATCGTTAGGATTTGATACCCATGATATGGAATCGTTCCATATAAAAATTTTTAAACTTCCGCTGCTCCGGGTATCATATCACACTGATCTGAAAACGCATACCAACATCTTAGGCCCCTGACTTTGGTTCAGCTCATCACCTTAGTCACGCCTCTTAGGCCCCTGACTTTGGTTCAGCTCATCACCTTAGTCACGCCTCTTAGGCCCCTGACATTGGTTCAGCTCATCACCTTAGTCATGCCTCTTAGGCCCCTGACTTTGGTTCAGCTCATCACCTTAGTCACGCCTCTTAGGCCCCTGACTTTGGTTCATCTTATCACCTTAGTCACGCCTCTTAGGCCCTGACTTTGGTTCAGCTCATCACCTTAGTCACGCCTCTTAGGACCCTGACTTTGGTTCAGCTCATCACCTTAGTCACGCCTCTTAGGCCCCTGACTTTGGTTCAGCTCATCACCTTAGTCATGCCTCTTAGGCCCCTGAATTTGGTTCAGCTCATCACCTTAGTCACGCCTCTTAGGCCCCTGACTTTGGTTCAGATCATCACCTTAGTCACGCCTCTTAGGCTCTTGACTTTGGTTCAGTTCATCACCTTGGTCACGCCCTTAACTTGAGCACATCTAGTACTGGCAACTCAATTCAGTATATACTTAAACAAGAAGTGTAAACTTCATAAGTGATCCCGTTGAGCACACTTAACAAATAAGAGAGACTGTTTCACATCAGGCTCATCAAGGTAAACTTGGAGCAGGGGAAAGCCAGGTCAGGTCGAGAACTCATTCAAGCTCTTGGGTGGCATAATCCAGGTTAGGTCGGGAACTCATTCAAGCTCTCGGATGTCATAAACCAGGTCAGGTCGGGAACTCATTCAAACTCTCGGGTGACATAATCCAGGTCAGGTCGGGAACTCATTCAAGCTCTCGAGTGACATAAGCCGGTCAGGTCGGGAACTCATTCAAGTTCTCGGGTGACATAAGCCAGGTCAGGTCGGGAACCCATTCAAGCTCTCGGGTGACATAATCCAGGTCAGGTCGGGAACTCATTCAAGCTCTCATGTGACATAAGACAGGTCAGGTCGGGAACTCATTCAAGTTCTCGGGTGACATAAGCCAGGTCAGGTCGAGAGCTCATTCAAGCTCTCGGGTCACATAAACCAGGTCAGGTCGGGAGCTCGGACGTGGGAGCTTGGGAGCTCGGCTAAGGTTCCCCGACATATTTGATAGCTCGGCTCGGGAGCTCAGCTCGAGAGTTTGGCAGCTCAGCTCGGCCATCTAAAGCTCAGCTCAGTTTACCTTTGGGTGTTGGTTTATTTTTAAGAGTTAATTTTGCCTCCCTTCAGGGAGCTCAGCTAAGCTCAGCTGGCCTTTTGGTGAGTTTATTTTTAAGTGTTAATTTTGCCTCCCTTCAGGGAGCTCAGCTCAGCTCACCTTTGAGAGTTTATTTTTAAGATTTAATTTTGCCTCCCTTCAGGGAGCTCAGCTCCGCTCACCTTTGAGAGTTTATTTTTAAGAGTTAATTTTGCCTCCCTTCAGGGAACTCAGCTCAACTCACCTTTGAGAGTTTATTTTTAAGTGTTAATTTTTCCTCCCTTCAGGGAGCTCAGCTCAGCTCACCTTTGGGTGAGTTTATTTTTAAGTGTTAATTTTCCCTCCCTTTAGGGAGCTCGTCTCAGCTCATTTTAGGGTGTTAGTAATCGCAACTCAAATTATGATAACATAAAAAAATAATAATAATAATAACAGAACTGAGCTTGCATAATATGACATAAATATAAGTGTTTACACCAGCAATTACAAAAATTAATTTTCATTCTCCCCTTCACCCTCGCCTCCCTCGGCCTCGCCCTCGCCCTCCTTGGCTGCCTCTCCTGAGGTGAGGGAGAGGGCAAACCCGTCCAAGTCTAGAAAATCTACGGGGATCCCTTCAGGAGGATAACCTGCTACCCTGAACTGCTGGGTGCATCCCTCGAACCCTTTGGATAGATAGCCATAGGCTTGGATAGCAACCTCATCCATAAACTCGCCCGACTTTAAGAAGACTTCTTTAAAACCCTCAGCTCCCTCAGCCAGCTCGGTTTGGGACAACTCCAGCTCTTGGAGGGCTTGAGCAAGCTGATCCTGGGAGCCTTTAAGTTTACCCTGCAGGGCTTCCTTCTGCACCTCGGAAACTCGAAGGTCATTCTGCTGCTTCAGCCGATCACCATGGAAGCCCATCCTCATCTCCTCCATCTGAGCTTGGAGGGTGGCCAACTCCTTGTTGTGAGCCAGCTTTAGAACCTCAAGCTCTTGGTTGATCTCAGCAAGATGAGTATCAAAACTCCTGGTGTCCTTGATGAGTTGCTTCCGAGCAATGGAAGCTCGGAGGGACACCTCGGCGTTCAATGCGGCGGCCTGGCATAGGAAAGAGATCGTTGTGAGCTGAGTATAAAGTGCTGAGCATAAAGTAAATAGAGTATAAGTCACCTCAGCGGAAGCGGTGTTGGAACGTTGTAGAAGCTCAGTCCAGCCAAGGTTCTTCACAAAGTCAGCATCGGCTTGAGAGAGCATGTCCTGAAGGACTGAGCCTGCTGCTGGGGTAGGGCCTACCCCCACTATCCGAAGCTCATCATGGTACATGTCAAAGAAATTGGAGCGGCATCGGACCACAGGGGTTTGGGGCTTCTCCGACCTGAACTGCAGAAGAGGCACAACCTCGGGAATGGTAGATTTTCCCGAATCCAGCTCAACTACCTCGGGGCGGGGGCTAGATGCAGCATGCCTTTTAGAGCCTTTGTAAGGGGCAGTGGATGGCTCGAAGGCAGCAGCAGTGCGGGGCAAAGCAGCTTTGGATTTGCCCGAGGTAGCTTCAGCCTTGCTTCCTGGCTGAGTTGGTGTCTTCTTCTTCTCTAGCATCCTCTTCATGGCAGCGTTCATGACTCTTTTTTCTGAGCAAGTATAAAGGAGGTCAGTAAAAAAAAAAGTGGAAAGCAAGGGCGGGGAAGGGCCATACCTAAGTTTCCTCGGACCGAGACATCGGCCGAGCTGAGCCCATGGTGGCAGAGCAGATCTTCGGCCGAGCTGAGCCCATGGTGGCAGAGCAGATCTTCTGCCAGAAGGGCAAAAGTATCGAAGCACCTTCCCCCTATAGCCCTTAGGGCTCCGGTAAACAACTCCCCCTGTCGAAAGCCCGGGGAAGGAACAAGCAGGAAGGGGAGAGTTTCCCTCCAAGCTGAGCATATTTCCCAGTCATCGGAAGGATGAACAAAAAAGAAAGAGGTTTTCCAGTTTTTGTTTGAACTGAGGGAGCCCTTAAAAAATTTACAGTTAGGTCGGAAAGAGAAGTAAAAAGGGCCCTCCTCAGATCGTTTGGGGAGCAAAAAATTACAGATATTAAAACAAGTTACTTCAAAGCCTAATGTTCTAAAGAGAACTATAAAGCTGTGCAAGGTTCGGAAGGAGTTAGGGGTGAACTGCCCAAGTGAAGCTCATAGTAACGGCTGAGCTGCTGAAAGATGAGGGGCAGGGGAAACCTAAGACCAGCTTCTAACTGATCTACATAAAAGGTGTAGTATCCCTCTGGGGGGTTATCAGCTCGGTCATCGAGATCAGGGATAATGAATTCGTAATCCACAGGAGCGTGAGATAGAGCCCTTATTTTAGCCTCGTCCGAGGCATCTAGCTCGGAAGGGTATAGCTCAAACCACGGCACCACGGGGACATCAGGGTCAGTGCCCAAGTCATCATCTTGAGCTGACGTCGAGGGGTGGGCAGGGTCCTGGCCTATAGGCTCTCCTGTGGGAGTAAGAGCGAGGGAATCAAATTGATCCACCTCACAAAACACTTCGTCTGAGCTTCCAGAGTGAGCTCGGGAAGAAGTGGCCATGAAAGGTATTTACTTACTTAGGAAGCTCGGAAACATGGGAGAAAGGGAAGAAAGCAAAGAAGCTCAGAAAAGGAATTCAAGAGAGAATTCAAAAAAACAAGAAGTGGAGAAAATGAAAATGAATTTTTTTACATCAAGGGGCTATTTATAGAAAGCTCGGATCTAATCGGACAGTTGAATGTAGACAGGTGTACGGCTCAGATCCTCTGGAGTTCGAAAATTTACTGTTACATAGTACTTGTCAGAATGACAACTGGGCTCGGCGGGGCACTTCAGCTCGGCATTCGCTTGGGTCATCTCAGAATAAGAATAACGAACTTCGAGTCTTTGACCTCAATTTGACTTTTGAGGGGGGGACTTGTGATACCCGGAGGAGGAAATCACCTCAGCTTATCGATGACTCTAAGATGAAAGCTCGTCTCTAATCAACTAGGACCAGCTCAGGAGCTCGGGAGCTCGGCCGAGCTCCCCCACTATAATTACCAGCTCGGGTCAGGAGCTCAGGAGCTCGGCAAAGCTCCCCCACTATAATTACCAGCTCGGGTCGGGAGCTCAGCTCGGGAGTTTGGGAGCTCAGCTCGGCCCTGATGGCAGTAAGGAGTTAGCTTGGTAGATTGTTTCGGAAACCTTGGCGAGCTAGCTAGGATGTTAGGATCAGTGTTTAAAGTGAGTTCAAGGATTCAACAATAACTCATTTACCTCTTTCCATTTGACTCCAAGGAGAGCAGCAATATAAATTCCTAGTGATTACAGTTCAGCTTAGATAAGATGTACAGATCAATAGTTCCTTTATCAAATGAGATTCAGACGAGATCTCCGCCTATATATTCGGGATCGTGATCCCGGGATTCTCGGGTTCTTGATTAGGAAGTAAGCGTAATGTCCGGATGATAAGAATCTTGGATGTTATGAAAAGCAAACACGACTATATTAAAATCGCACCCTCAGTTCAATAACAAAAAGACTCAATAATGTTGTCCCGATCTTTTGAAACAAGTAAGTTTGGAAAATCCACCTCTAATTTACAATGAAATTAGCAACAGATAATCACAGTTTTTGGATATCCACCTCTAATTTACAATGAAACCAACAACAGATAATCACGAGATAAACAATCGATCTCAACGGAACCTTCAGAGGAACCTGTCTCTGACAATCCACGAATATAATCAATTGACAAACGCCACAAAGTTTATGAAACTTTGATAAGTTTGATTTTTTTGATACACAAAGCAAAACTTTGTCATAATTCTAGAAAGAATTATAATTGATAAAATCAATATTCAATAATCTTCATTGTATTGTTGTATTCAATAATGATTGTATATGTTGTATTTATAATACAACTACAAAATAATAAAAGATAACGCAAAATAATATAAAATATATCAAAAAATATTATCTAAAAGTTTCCTAATAGACTTATAATACTCAAAATAATCAAAAATACTCAAAATAATAAAATAATAATAAAAAACCCAAAAACACACAGTACATGCCTTACTATGTATAAATCCTGTACTGGCGCCTAGGCGCTTCAAACTGGAGCCTAGGCTCTGAAGCTGTCCGAATTGTGCATTATTCTTCAAAAATTCATAACTCAAAATATAGCCGTCGGATTGAGCCAAAATTTTAACCGTAGCTTCATAACATCCTAAAATACATTTTGGATGGTGAAGATTGGATTTGGATATCTCTAAAGATTCCAGATAATTTCAGTCCTCCAACTCGAGCTCCATGCATTCCAACTTGGCTCTCATGCTCTCCAACTTGATTCCCATGAATTCCAAGCCCTTCAATTCTTGACGGCAAATTATGAGAAAAATCTTGGAACAATATGAATCTTTGATAGCTTTTTAGATTCATATCAGACTCCTCTTCTTCAAAAAGATTTGTCCTCAAATCTTGCCCTTTACCTGCAAGAAATTTAGCCACAAGTTTTCTCGTTTCTTCTCTCCTCTTTTTTGTTTTCACCCTTTTTTTCTCAACAATTTCGAAATCATCTTTTTTTTTTTTGAATTTTTGAATTTTTTTTGTTTTTTTAATTTATAACTTGTAACACAAGACACAAGACTTGGATAACAAGTTTGAAAAAAACGACACAGAAATTCGACGAAGGAAAGATTCCAACGAAGAACAAAGAACGATGAAGAAGGGATAAGAAGAACGAAGAACAGATAAGAAGAACAAATAAAAAGATACGACTTACTTGAATCAATGGAACCTTAAGCTCTGATACCAAATGATAAGAATCTTGGATGTCATGAAAAGCAAACACGACTATATTAAAATCGAACCCTCAGTTCAATAACAAAAAGACTCAATAATGTTGTCCCGATCTTTTGAAACAAGTAAGTTTGAAAAATCCACCTCTAATTTACAATGAAATTAGCAACATATAATCACAGTTTTTGGATATCCACCTCTAATTTACAATGAAACCAGCAACAGATAATCACGAGATAAACAATCGATCTCAACGGAACCTTCAGAGGAACCTGTCTCTGACAATCCACGAATATAATCAATTAACAAACGCCACAAAGTTTATGAAACTTTGATAAGTTTTATTTTTTTGATACACAAAGCAAAGCTTTGTCGTAATTCTAGAAAGAATTATAATTGATAAAATCAATATTCAATAATCTTCATTGTATTGTTGTATTCAAAAATGATTGTATATGTTGTATTTATAATACAACTACAAAATAATAAAAGATAACGCAAAATAATATAAAATATATCAAAAGATATTATCTAAAAGTTTCCTAATAGACTTATAATACTCAAAATAATCAAAAATACTCAAAATAATAAAATAATAATCAAAAACCCGAAAACACACAGTACATGCCGTACTATGTGTAAATCCCGTACTGGCGCCTAGGCGCTTCAAACTGGAGCCTAGGCTCTGAAGCTGTCCGAATTGTGCATTATTCTTCAAAAATTCAATACTTAAAATCTAGCCGTCGGATTGAGCCAAAATTTTAACCGTAGCTTCATAACATCTTAAAATATATTTTGGACGGTGAAGATTGGATTTGGATATATCTAAAGATTCCAGATAATTTCAGTCCTCCAACTCGAGCTCCATGCATTCCAACTTGGCTCTCATGCTCTCCAACTTGATTCCCATGAATTCCAAACCCTTCAATTCTTGATGGCAAATTATGAAAAAAATCTTGGAACAATATGAATCTTTGATAGCTTTTTAGATTCATATCACCAAAGTTCTCTCCTATAAATACCAGGTTTATTTTCATTGTTTGGACTCCAATTTTTTTCACTCGTGTGCACACACCACTCTCTATATTTCGCTATCCTAGCATCTAACTTGAGCGTCGGAGGGTATATGCCGGATCACCTTCCGGCCCCCTTTAACACTCTTGTTCGTGGTTTCAGGCCAGCAGCAGTTCATCTTTTGTTGGAGGAGTTTCTTCAGCTCATCGAAGGAGATCACTTTATTGAGGTATATCAATTGGTTTTATGGTAATTTATCTTTTTTTTTTCTTAGTTAATAATATTTTTGTAAGAAAGTTAATGATATTAATTTAATAGAGAGAAAGTGGTAAAATAATATGAAAAATATCAATAAAAATAAAAATTAACTGAAATATATAATTAGACGAATGAAAAAAAAATGGTCTAACTAAGTGGAACGAAGGAAGTAGTATTATTATTAATGTTTCATCATCATTGTTATTCATTATATCTATATGTTTCTAAAAAGAATTCATTCAACAATTTAGGTAGAGTTTGCAACCTCTAAAAATAAGTGATTATAAAGATTTTTTTCACAAATTTGTGAAGAGAATCTTCATAAGAAATTATTTTTAGAGATTGCAAACACTATCTTAATCCTACTCGACTCTCAAGGTATGAATATAGATAGTGAAATATAGAAAATGCAAGTTTTTGCTTGTCAAATGTAATTTTCAAAGTTTGGCCTCTAATCTCTCAAGACCTATTGTCTCGGTTGAATAAATAAATAAATACTTCTTCCATCACATATCAATAGACAAGTATGTATTTTCACATAGATTGAGAAAATATTTGGTAAAGTAAATTTTAGAAACAAAATTTCTCATTTTACTCTTATTTAATGAAGATTTAAATAGAATAAAATAATTATACATGTAGTTAATATTATTAATTTAATAAAGATAATTTTGTAAAATAGGAGAGATGACATTAAGTATGAAAATTAAAATATATATTTGAGACAGATGAAAAATGAAATGTAACTTAAATGAGTTAGATGAACTGAGTATATAACTGCGCCAATAAAGACATCATCCTTGGGTTCTGTATTGCTTTCTTCAATTCATTAGCTAACTTTTTGCATTCTTGAGTGTCATGCCCACCGTGAGTGTATGTGCTCCTAATTTGTCTTTAATGATCGAGCAAACAAGATTAATTAACGTAAATAATGAAAACGAGTTTTTTTTAGGTATGCAAAAAAATCGGCTTGACTTCCTCATAAATAGGAAATAGCGAGAAATTACAGAAACAAAAACAACATTTATAAACTCGAAAATAAAGTCAAATTCAACAATATCTTATAGTCGCACTAGCCATGACTAACATTAACAATAGAGCCAGCAAGACTCGAACACACTACAATTAATCCAAATCAACATAAAAAAAATCAATACAGTTATACGGGGCATCTCCCGAGAAAAATACCAAATTCTCGATAGAATACATATATAATATATGTGAACGTCACAAACTACTCAAATCACTGGGAACCGATGTCAGACACTTAAAGCTACGTACGGAGAATCTTCCGAGAAAATACCATACTCTCGATATAATACATATATAATATCTGGGAACATCACAAACTACTAAAATCACTAGGAACCGATGCGAAATGCTTCGAGACACGTCAACATGCTACAACTTAAATTGTAATTCACCCAAGTGTAGGTTGTCTGCAAGTAATATACTCGTGAGTACGAGATCGATCCACGGAGAGGATGCTGTAATTTTAATTTTAGCATGATATATTATAGATGGAAATATTATTATGAAACTTCAAATACACAAATTATAAAATTGTCAAGGTTTCAAAGGTTCATTATTTGTTTATTTAAGATTGCTTAATAAAAATAAATAAAAGAAACTAAAATAAGAATAAAAATAAAAGAACAATGAAATATTTAAACAAGTATATCATATAATATAGTTCTCACTATATTAATATCAGATTAACCGATATTTAATACATGGTACCCATAATATATAGATAGATGAATAAATATAAACATAAAAAGAACAATTAAATATTTAAACAAGTATATCATACAATATAGTTTCCACTATATTAATATCAGCCGATATTTAATACATGGTACCCATAATATATATATAAATGAATAAATATAAACATAAAAAGAACAATTAAATATTTAAACAAGTATATCATATAATATAGTTCCCACTATATTAATATCAGCCGATATTTAATATATGGTACCTATAATATATATATAAATGCATAAATATAAATTGACATAAAAGTAAATGTTAGATCAAATCACAATATTTCATTTAGAACAACCGGCAGAGCCACGCTATCGTCAAAATAAAATATATGAATTTATGTTAGATGCGATAAAGTAAATGTTAGTTGCAAAAAAATAAATGTTAAATGCGAGAAAGTAAATGTTAGTTGCGAAAAAGTAAATGTTAGTTGCGATAAAGTAAAAGTTAGATGCGAAAAAGTAAATTTTAGTTCAAATCACAATATATTATTTAGAACAACCGACAGTGTCACGCTATCGTCTAAATAATATATATGACTTTATTATAAATTGATACTTATATTTATAGTATATAATTATTGTAGTATTTATTGTATCATATTTGACAACAAATCAAGGTAACCACATTCAAGGTACCAAGCATTTGATTTAAATAGATAACAACAAATCTTCCAAAATTATACCTACAAATAAGGATCAATTAGAAAAACAAAATAGAAATAGAAAAAGAGAAGAATATACAAAATATAAACAATCTTACTTGACCAACAATGAAACCTTTTCACCTTGACATAAAAAGATTTAGCTTGTCATGAAAATGAAACTCAAGAGTAAGGATAAAATAAATTTCATACTTGAACTTGATAAATATGCACACTCAAACTTTTATTCTCACACACACAATATTTATTTTACAAATGAGCACTTTTCTATACTCTTGCACACTACAAAGCTTATACAACACATTTATTTATAGGCTAAATGAGAGAAAGAGTCCAAGACTCATTAATGTTAAATAGTAAACTTGGTGGGTGGTTGTCTCCTTGAATGTCAATACCTTGACCCAATGTTAATTGGCATTTTTGATGCCATAGACCACTGATTCAGCCTCTCCATTCAACATAGAACACGTAGGATATTTTGTGTAGATGTGTTTGGACATATAATTCATCTCTTTTGGGTAAAAGGTGAAATAGTTATGATATTTTTACTACAAGCGGGTCATAGTAAAAGTAAATATGTCTTCTTTTTGATGTTTGATTATTTTGATCATCTTAATGAGGTTTTTGGAATTTCTTGTCTTCTACAAAGTTGAAGATGCCTCTTTTGTGATTATACAAGATTTGAGATTACTTCAATATGACCTTTGTAGCTTGAGTAATTTTATTTTTACGAAACCTGCGCAAAACGTAAAATACAACATTTTTAGTAAAACAAGTAAATATAAACACACAACACTAAAATAATACAACTTCATAATTTTAATGAAACTTTAATTTTAAAACACAACTTTTAACATATAAATAATTACAAATTTTAAGTTTCATCACACCCCCAAACCGGCTAATTACTAGTCCCTTAGTAATAAAATATCATAAAATATCATAAAATCACAAGTTAGATTTTTATTCCTTAATATATATATATATATATTCAAATTTGCAAACTTTTAAATTTTAAAGCACACTTGTGAGGAGATCATATGTTTATTTATAAATCTTATTATCAACTAATATATTAATATATAATTGGATGGGGTATACATATATATTTCACACAATATCAAAATATTAAATATATATAATTTTTTTTACATAAATATTTTCTAAAAACTTTGAGAATAATATAATTAAAAGGATAATAGAAATCATTTTCATAACATGTATATCATCAGGAATATTAATGTAAAAGTTTCAACTCCATATTCTCTTGGGTTAAAGTATTTCATATATAGCTGTTTTTCACTCATGGAGTTGGAAGAAAATTATACACTCTTTGAAAATGGCTAGTAAAGCAGACAATCAAATAACATAATATTGAAAATAAGATAGAATGATTTACAAAGAATAAACCCATTTTTTTTTTTGTTTTTGTTTTTGTTTTTGTTTTTTTTTTGCTTGGCTGCAAAATTGTTTTTACATAATCAAATACCTCCAATAAACTTTGAAAATGTAACATTTTTTTTTCAAAGTTTATTAATTTTTTTTATTTTTTATGAGGTAAATCTATTACATTAATAATTATAGTAGAGATATTAATAATCTACATCTTTACAATCAAACTTCAAACAACTTTGCAGCCAATTTTCATTTTTCTTTTTTTTTTTTTTCAAAATGGGTTTAATCTAGTAATCAACCATTTCTTAATAATCAATAAAAGCTTATAATTTGTTTTCTCAATTCTCACCCCTCACTCACAAAATTTATGTGAGTAAATATTGCACTTTTACAAATTAATTCCCTCAATTATACATGTTATTATTCATTCAATCAATATCACTTTAATTATATACTCATAAAAGTTTTAGAAAATATGTTATTTGAAAACACACAATTATATATTATTTATAAATTATATCCCATCAATTATATATTTTCTATTAAATTGATAAAAAGAAGAATAAATAAACATCTATACAAAAAGACTTCATTTTCTTAGTAGTTTGCAATTTAAATATATACGGAATATTAAAATCTAATCTATTGTGATAAGATGATAAATAAAAACTAATGCGTGTCAGGAGTTTTTGACTCCTTACTCTGCCATTGAAAAATAAAAATAAATATTATTATAGAAATATATTTTTTTAAAGTTTAATTTTTTTTTTTAAGGATAAACCCTCCCCCAAACCTGAATATGACATTTTTTTAATTTTTTTTATTAAAAAAAAGAGTACATGATGAAAGAGATATCACCTGGAATTTATTGAAGATGAGGAACAAACACAAACCATTTCGTGACATGTTGAATCAATGATGACTTCAACGTCTTCTTATGAGTTGAGGGTTGGCTTCCCATCCAATTTTCTTATAAATTGGCAAATAGGGTCTTTTTTAGTCAGATTCCCAAGACCATTACCATGACGCTGCGCTTGGAATAGTTTCCATAAACGGAGAAGTTGACCTTGTACATCTCCACTAGAATGCGTCTCAAGAGTCAATGAGATATCATCCAATGACTCTTTACTCAGCTCATTCTTAATGAAATCAATTTTATCTTCTCTATTTGTGGAAACACATCCCAAAGATCTGCATCGTTTGTTACAAGTCCATCTGGTACATTTATGACAAACATCTAACTCTTTTGCCCTCCTTTTCTTCGCATAGGTGATTTTTCCTAGTCCGGACATATTTCAAACATGTAAGAATTTTGGAACTTCGCCACCTATTCGAACCTTGGCTTCAATTATAAGACGAATGTCCTCCGAAATTCCTTTTTGCATAAGCATTCTCAATCTTTCACGTCTGCATTCATAAATCATTCTTCGAACCTTTTTAGAAACAGAAGAACAAATATATTTTTCATGTTCTTTGATAGCTTCTTCCATTTTGAAAATAAAGAAATATTTATATTTTTTTTGGATCAGTTATTGTGGGAAACCAATTTAACCGACTGTAAGAGCCACGGAGTACCGTTATCCGCCACTTAACCGGGAAGTGACCTAATTTCTGCAAAAATAAAATGAAAATATTAATAACAATTAAGTTGGATCATATAAAGGCATAAATTCATCATCAAGAATTTTATTTTCTAAAATTGGTTTAAGTCTTTGCCCATTAACTTTAAATACATTATTATTTTTAGGATTTTCAACATCAACAGCACCATGAGGATAAACATTTTTAACAATAAATGGTCCACACCATTGTGATCTAAGTTTTTCTGGAAACAAATGCAAGCGAGAATTATAAAGTAAAACTTTTTGTCTGTTTTCAAAAGATTTTCTCATAATATTTTTTTCATAAAAGGCTTTTGTTTTATCTTTATAAATTTTTGCATTTTTAGCTGTTTTCTTTGACAACAATTGATCTCCACATACCTCAGAATGAAGAAATTTAATGACACTACTTGCCTCATTGTCGGGTATGCATCGTCGAAAAATTTGATCAGGACAATACTTAAACAAATAAGGATCATCCCAATAAAATTTTTTTACCTTTTTGAATAATTTATTTTTATCTTGTGAACTCCAATGAGAAGACATTTTCTTTGTTACAAGAAAATTTACAATATTAGCAGACCAAGGCATAGTAGTAGCATAAAATAGTTGATTATCCGAAAAATTTTCATTTATTGGTATTTCATTTTGAGATGATTCAGAAATTATTCTTGATAACTGATCGGCTACTACATTATCTTCTTCAAGTTGATTGTCTTTTTCAAATAATTTTGATTCAAAAATATTTTCCGAATCAAAATTTTCCACTAAACAAACATCAGATTGTTGATTTAAGTTATCTTGTTGACATTCTTCCACGATAGTTTCTATTGTATTATCATCTTCATCTTCATTACTACTTGGTTGTTTACTCAAATTGAACACATTAAGTTCCAAAGTCATGTTTCCAAAAGATAATTTCATTATTCCATTTCGACAATTTATTAAAGCATTTGAAGTTGCGAGAAATGGACGTCCCAATATTATTGGAATTTCATTATGCACTTCTATTGGTTGTGTATCCAAAACAATAAAATCCACAGGATATATGAATTTATCGACTTGAACTAACACATCTTCTACGATACCTCTAGGTATTTTGATTGACCTATCGGCTAGTAAAAGAGTGACAGATGTAGGCTTTAAATCTCCCAACTTAAGTTTTTCATAAACTGAATAAGGAAGTAAATTCACACTTTCTCCCAAATCTAACAAAGCTTTTTTAATTTTATTTTTTCCAATAATACATGAAATTGTTGGACAACCGGGATCTTTATATTTCAAGGTAGAATTATTTTGAATAATAGAGCTTACTTGCTCCGTTAAGAATGCTTTCTTCTTTACATGCAATTGTCTTTTCACAGTACATAAATCTTTTAAAAACTTTGCATAAGAAGGCACTTGTTTAATAGCATCTAATAATGGAATATTTATTTTTACTTGTTTAAAAACTTCATAAATATCAGAATTATTTTTTTATTTTTTATTATTTACTAATGCATGAGGAAAAGGAACATTTTTATTTATTTTATCATCAATTTTCTTATTTTTAGGACTCAAAGCATCATCTTTCTCAAAAGTATCAGGATTTGAATCCTTACTCTTTGAGTTTAATTGATCTTTGTTTTCATCACTATATGGATCATTAACTATTTTACCACTTCTAAGAGTAATAACAGATTTTACTTGATCAAATTTATCTTTATTTTTAGGATTAGATTGTGGTTGAGATGGAAATTTTCTTTTTTCATGAATATTAAATGCAGATGCAAATTTTGCAAGAGTTTCTTTCAAATCATTCATAGATTGAATGTTTTGAATATTGATAGACTCTTGCTTTTGAATGTATGCATGAATTTCATCTTCAAAATGTTTTCTTGGAGGTGGGATATAAGGAGCATAACCTTGATGATTTTGGTTATTTTGAAAAGGTTGTTGTGAAGGTTGTGCATTATTATCGTTCCTCCAACTAAAATTGGGATGATTTCTCCAACCAGGATTATATGTTTGTGAAAAAGGATCTGATGTTGATTTTTTAAAATTGTTAGCATAATTGGCTTGTTCATGGCGACATTCTTTAAATAAAGGCAAAGTAGGACAATTTTTTGTAAGATGATCATGTGTGTCACATATATGACAAACAATTTCTTGAACACTTTTTAATTGATCACTCTTTTTCATTTCTAATGACTCGATTTTTCTTGCTAAAGATGCAAGTTTAGCTTGAACATCTACATCATCTTTAAGATGATAAATACCACCCCCATTTGTTGAATTATTGGTTTTACTTGGTGGTTCAATTGAGCCTATATTATCCCAATTTTGAGCATTTTCTGCTAATGACTCCAAATATTCTATAGCTTCATTTGGGTTTTTATCTTCAAAAGTTCCATTACACATGAATTCTATCATTTGCCTATCTTTAGGTATTAAACCTTCATAAAAGTGAGAAACTATTCTCCATATTTCAAAACCATGATGTGGGCATGTATTAAGTAACTCTTTATATCTATCCCAACATTGATAAAATGTTTTCCCTTGTTTTTGAGAAAAAGTTACAATTTGTCTTTTAAAAGAGTTTGTTCTATGGGAAGGAAAAAACTTTTTTAGAAATTGTTGTTGCATTTATTCCCATGATCTTATTGAACTTGATCTCAAATTTTGCAACCATGTTTTAGCTTTATCTTTTAAGGAAAAAGGGAAAAGCTTTAATCGAACAGTATCCATGCTACAATTTTGATCATTATAAGTGTTGCAAACCTCCTCAAATTCTCTTAAATGCAAATATGGATTTTCAGAATCTAAGCCATGAAAATTTGGTAAAAGTTGAATAACTTGTGGCTTAAAATTGAAATTAGATGCATTAGGAGGAAAAACTAAACAAGATAGTGTACTAGTTCTTATTGGATTCATATGGTGCCTAAGTGTTCTTGGTTGTTCATGTTCTTTATTATTATTATTATTATTATTATTATTATTATTATTATTATTATTATTATTATTATTATTATTATTATTATTATTATTATTATTATCATCTTGATTATTAGAATTATCCTCCATGTTTAAAATAATTTCAGTTACTCGAACAAGTCTACCACTTTGTTTACGACTCCAAACAATCATACAATTAAAAACAACATACTATATACATAATAACATAAATAACAAAAATTAAACTTAATTTATACCTCCCCGGCAACGGCGCCAAAAACTTGCTACAACTTAAATTGTAATTCACCCAAGTGTACGTTGTGTGCAAGTAATATACTCGTGAGTACGAGATCGATCCACGGAGAGGATGCTGTAAGTTTAATTTTAGCATGATATATTATAGATGGAAATATTATTATGAAACTTCAAATACACAAATTATAAAATTGTCAAGGTTTCAAAGGTTCATTGTTGGTTTATTTAAGATTATTTAATAAAAATAAATAAAAGAAACTAAAATAAGAATAAACATAAAAGAACAATGATATATTTAAACAAGTATATCATATAATATAGTTCCCACTATATTAATATCAGCCGATATTTAATACATGGTACCCATAATATATATATAAATGAATAAATATAAACATAAAAAGAACAATTAAATATTTAAACAAGTATATCATATAATATAGTTTCCACTATATTAATATCAGCCGATATTTAATACATGATACCCATAATATATATATAAATGCATAAATATAAATTGACATAAAAGTAAATGTTAGATCAAATCGCAATATTTCATTTAGAACAACCGGCAGAGCCACGCTATCTTCTAAATAAAATATATGACTTTATGTTAGATGCGATAAAGTAAATGTTAGTTGCGGAAAAATAAATGTTATATGCGAGAAAGTAAATGTTAGTTGGAAAAAAGTAAATGTTATTTGCAATAAAGTAAAAGTTAGATGCGAGAAAGTAAATGTTAGTTCAAATCACAATATATTATTTAGAACAACCGACAGTGTCACGCTATCGTCTAAATAATATATGACTTTATTATAAATAGATACTTATATTTATAGTATATAATTATTGTAGTATTTATTGTATCATATTTGACAACAAATCAAGGTAACCACATTCAAGGTACCAAGCATTTGATGTAAATAGATAATAACAAATCTTCCAAAATTATACCTACAAATAAGGATCAATTAGAAAAACAAAATAGAAATAGAAAAAGAGAAGAATATACAAAATATAAACAATCTTACTTGACCAACAATGAAACCTTTTCACATGACATAAAAAGATTTAGCTTGCCATGAACATGAAACTCAAGAGTAAGGATAAAATAAATTTCATACTTGAACTTGAGAAATATGCACACTCAAACTTTTATTCTCACACACACAATATTTATTTTACAAATGAGGACTTCTCTACACTCTTGCACACTACAAAGCTTATACAACACATCTATTTATAGGCTAAATGAGAGAAAGAGTCCAAGACTCATTAAATGATGAATAGTAAAGTTGGTGGGTGGTTGTCTCCTTGAATGTCAATACCTTGACCCAATGTTAATTGGCATTTATGATGCCATAGACCACCGATTCAGCCTCTCCATTAAACATAGAACACGTAGGATATTTTGTGTAGAAGTGTTTGGACATATAATTTACCTCTTTTGGGTAAAAGGTGAAATAGTTATGATACTTTTACTACAAGCTGGTCATAGTAAAAGTAAATCTGTCTCCTTTTTGATGTTTGATTATTTTGATCATCTTAATGAGGTTTTTGGAATTTTTTGTCTTATACAAAGTTGAAGATGCCTCTTTTGTGATTCTACAGGATTTGAGATTACTCCAATATGACCTTTGTAGCTTGAGTAATTTTATTTTTACGAAACCTGCGTAAAACTTAAAATACAACATTTTTAGTAAAACAAGTAAATATAAACACACACCACTAAAATAATACTTCATAATTTTAATGAAACTTTAATTTTAAAACACAACTTCTAACATATAAATAATTACAAATTTTAAGTTTCATCCCAACACCCCCTGGATAACCTGCTATGGGATCCCACAAAATCACGACATAAAAAGAAAACCTAGGTTCCACCCCAATACAATAGGACAATAAAATTAAGATTTAAATAACATATAATAATACCAAGTAAAATGTAACGAAGTGTTATGTGGTGCATGAACGGAACAATGGAATAGTAGATACCAAATGTACAAAGGAATAACATCATCAACAGTGGCCATCGTATAGTGACTCGAGTTTTGTTTTGAGAATTAGATACTAAAACATGATTAAAGAGTCAATTAATTAAGAAAAACATAGTAGTTAAACATCAATGAGTTCGAAACAACCGACGGGTTCAGACCCACAGAACCACATACGGACCATCCAAACCCAAGGTTCCATCAAGATAGTTCGCGTGTTAAAATTGCATTAACATGTAATGGTTCGGACCTTCCAAACTCGAGATCGGAAATTCCAAAGTGATCCGTCAAGTTAGGTGCCAAAAATTTATTAACACGTAGAAACATGCAAGGATCGGACGTCAGAAATAGGATTTGACCATCCGATCTCATTCTTACAAAGGGGCCTTAAGATTTCACATTTTGAAGGTGAAATGAGTGATTTATCTCAATATTCAGTGTATATTTGAAGGTTTCTTACCATATCATCGAGGGCCGGTCAGTCGCGATGCGCTTCCAAAGTAGTAGAGAAGTTAGGCTCAAGCTACAGAGCTTTCTACATCAGTGGGCTAATGATGAATAAAGGTATGATCTGTGGCCTTATTAAGAGTTGGGTTTATAATCTAATCTTGACCAGTCATTGATATTAGTAAGTTGGTTATGGTGTCTAAGTTTGGAGATTGTGAGATCCTAAAAACCAATGTTAGAGGTACATAAGTACTAATTGAGATATCCAGCTAAGTATGAATTTTTAAGAACTAGCTATGGCACAAGCGACTGAACCACTTGAATTTCAAGGTTATTTCCAGCCTGAGCAAGCATGATTTGTTCATTGATCTGCCACAACTGGATTTTACCAAATACAAAGTATGTTCATTATGTTGGTTTGAGAAGCAAGTTAGGTAATCTTTTTTTAAAAACAAAATGGTGTGATTCATCAACCCGATGCTTAAAACTATTGCACATGGACTTTTTGGTCCTATACCAGTGATGAGCCTAGGGGGAGTGAAGTATACTCTAGTTGTGGTAGATGACTTCTCTCGATTCACTTGGATCATTTTTATAAAATCGAAAGACCACAAATTGCTTTACAACTAATAAAGATTTTTATGAGACTTTTAAATGAGAAAATCTTTTGGGATTGACAAAATCATGAGTGACAGAGGAACCAAATTTTTCAATCAAGCTTTGTCTTGATTTTTAGAGAATCATGGAATCAGACATGAGCTTTCAGCAGCTAGAACACCACACCACAATGGTGTTGCAAAAAGGAGAAATAGCACTCCAAAATAATCTACGAGAACTATGTTGGTTGATTATGGGTTGTCTCAAATATTTTGGGCAGAAGAAGCGAACATGTTTTGCTATATTTAGAAAATGTCTATGATTAATAAGAATCTTCTAAAGACACCATATGAGACTTGTAATGGCAAGCAGCCTAAGGTATCCTACTTCAAGGTGTTTGGTTGCAAGTGATATATCCACAACAATGGTAAAAGTCATCTGACTACATTTAATGGAAAGTTAGATGAGGATATATTTCTTGGCTACTCTTTAATTAGTAAATCTTATCGTGTCTTTAACAAAAAAACTCTAAATGTTGAATAAATTGTGCATGTTGTTTTTTATGAAACATCCTCGACTGACATGGTGATTGATCAAACTCAACTTACCAACAACTTAAAAGGAATAACTATAGCAGACAATAGTGAAGATGATGTACAGCAACATAAGAGGGAACTTCAGTCTCCAAAACCAAATATAGTGTATCAACCAGTTGATCCAATTGTTCAACCAGTCGATGCACATGCAACTGACTGAAGGATGTTCTGACTGATACCAATCCAGTCATGGATGATGCAATTGAGGCTAGACCAATTGATCCAGTTCCAAAAGTCAACATCGATGATCCAGACTATATATGGAACAAAAATCATCCTCAGAACATGATTATAAGTAACCTCTTTGATCCAGTCAAGACCAGAGGGAAATTACTCAACCTTTTTATGCATTCAGCTTTTATATCCCAAGTTGAACCCAAGAAGATTGATGAAGCTCTTACTCATCCAATTTGGATAGAAGCTATGCAAGAAGAGCTGACTCATTTTACTCGTAACCATGTTTGGGACTTAGTTCCAATACCAAATAATCAGTATGTTATCGGTACAAGATGGGTGTACAGGAACAAACTGAATAAATATGGAACAGTCATGAGAAACAAAGCATGACTGGTTGCCCAAGGATTTAGGCAAGAAGGAATCTTCTATGATGAAACATATGCTCTAGTGGCACGATTGGAGGCAATCCGTATGTTTCTTGCCTATTCCTCTTTCAATAATTTCAAGGTATATAAAATGAATGTAAATAGTTATTTCCTCAATGGGAAATTGCAATAAGAAGTGTTCCTAGATCAACCTCCAGGATTTGTCAACCACCAATTTCAAGGCATCGCGACTGTGTCAAATTAGGTTCCAAAAGTTTATTAACACAAAGAAACATGAAAGGATCGGACCGTCAGAAATGGGATTGGACCATCCGATCTCATGCTTGTAAAGAGGCCTAAGGATTTCACATTTTAAAGGTGAAATGTATGATTTATATCGAGATTCAGTGTTCGATTCCAAATTAGTAAAGAAGCTAGGCTCAAGCTACAGAGCTTTCTACATCAGTGGGTTAATTATGTATGAAGATATGATCTGTTGCATTATTAAGAGTTGGTTTATAATCTAATCTTGACCAATCATTGAGATTGGTTATGGTGTATAGGTTTGGATCTTGTGAGATCCTTAAACCAGTGTTAGAGGTACGTAAATACTGACTGAGATATCCAGCTGAGTATAAATTTTTAAGAACTAGTTATGGAACAAGCGACTGAACCACCTAAATTTCAAGGTTATTTCCAGTCTAAGCAAGCATGACTTGGTCATTAGTATGCCACAACTGGATTTTACCAAATACAAAGTATTTTCAGCATATTGGTTTGAGCGGCAAGTTAGGTCATCTTTTAAAAAAATTGGTTTAATTCATCAAACTGATGCTTAAAACTATTGCACATTGACTTTTTTGTCCTATACCAGTGATGAGATTAGGGGGAGTGAAGTATACTCTAGTTGTGGTAGATGAATTTTCTCGATTCACTTGGGTCATTTTTCTAAAATCGAAAGACCATAGACTGCTTTACAACTAATAAAACTTTTTTTAGAGACTTTTAAATGAGAAAATATTTTGGGATTGACAAAATCAGAGTGACAGGGGAACCAAATTTTTCCATCAAGATTTTTCTTCATTTTAGAGAATCGTGGAATCAGACATGAGCTTTCAGCAGCTAGAACACCACAATAAAATGGTGTTGCAGAAAGGAGAAATAGCACTCTAAAAGAATCCGCGAGAACACGTCTTTCTATACTCAGAACATGTCTATGATTAATAAGAATCTTGGAAAGATACCATATGAAACCTGGAATGGCAAGCAGCCTAAGGTATCCTACTTCAAGGTGTTTGGTTGCAAGTGCTACATCCAAAACAACGGTAAAAGTCATCTGACTACATTTGATGCAAATTCAGATGAGGATATCTTCTTTGGCTACTCTTTAATTAGTAAATCATATCGAGACTTTAACAAAAGAACTCTAAATGTTTAATAAACTGTGCAAGTTGTTTTTTATTAAACATCCTCGACTGACATGGCGACTGATCTAACTCAACTTACAAACCGCTTATACGGAATAAATCTAGAAGATGATAGTGAAGATGATGTCCAACTATATAAGAGAATACTTCAATCTCCAGAACCTGATATAGTATATCAACCAGTTGATCCAGTTGTCCTACCAGTCGATGCACATGAAACTGAGGATATCCTAACTTATACCAATCCAGTCGTGGATGATGCAATTGAGGCTAGACCAACTGATATAGTTCCCCAAGTCAAAATCGATGATCCATACTACATATGGAACAAAAATCATCCTCAGAACATGGTTATACGTAACCTCTCTAATCCAATCAAGACCAGAGGGCAACTCTCAACCTTTTTATGCCCAAGGCTTCTAGCCTAAGTGGCATCAACCTCCCAAAAATGGGAGAGGTCTTGAGTTCAAGACCCTACAACCTCCACCCCCAATGTCAAAAAAAAAAAAAAAACTCATAACCTTTTTATGTATTCAGCTTTTATAGCCCAAGTTGAACCCAAAAAAATTGATGAAGTTCTTACTCATCAAATTTGGATAGAAGTTATGCAAGAAGAGCTGACTCATTTTACTCATAACCATGTCTGAAACTTAGTTCCAATACCAAATCATCAGTATGTTATCGGTACAAGATGGGTGTACAGGAACAAACTGAATAAAGATGGAACAGTCGTGAGAAACAAAGCACGACTGGTTGCCCAAGGATTTAGGCAAGAAGGGATCGTCTATGATGAAACCTATGCTCCACTGGCACGACTTGAGGCAATCCATATGTTTCTTTCCTATTACTTTTTCAAGAATTTCAAGGTATATCAAATGGATGTAAACAGTGCTTTCCTCAATGGTCAATTGCAAGAAGTGTTCTTAGAACAACCTCCAATGTTTGTCAACCACCAATTTATCCACCGTGTATATCATTTAAACAAAGCTCTATATGGATTGAAACAGACTCCAAGAACTTGGTATAATACCATTTCCAAATTTCTAATAGAACACGATTTCACTTTAGGCCTAGTGGACAAGACTTTGTTCAAGTTCACGAAGGATGATCACACTTTTCTTGTCCAGATTTATGTTGATGATAAAATATTTGAGTCAACTAACCCCAAACTATGAAAGAAATTTGCTAAGCTAATGAAGGACAAGTTCGAGATGAGCATGATAGGTGAACTGATATTCTTTCTCGGACTGCAAGTGAAGCAACTGTAGAGTGGGATGTTCATAAAACAAACCAAATATACTAAGGATCTGCTTAAGAAGTTTGGAATCGGAACTGCCTAGCTGTTGCTACCCCTATGAGCTCATCGATTAAATTCGATAAAGATGAACGGGGAATTCCAGTTGAGGTAACATTGTATCAAGATCTTATAGGTTCATAGTTATATACAACTGCTAGTAGACTAGATATTGTGTTTGATGTTTGCTTGTGTGCAAGATTTCAGGTCAGTCCCAAGCAGTCACATTACTTAGATTCCAAACGCATATTGAAGTATCTCAAAGGAACCACAAAAGTTGGGCTATGGTATTCTAAGGACAGCTCGTTCAATCTAGTTGGATTTGGATGCAGACCATGCCGGTTGCAAACTAGATAGAAAGAGCACTAGTGGGTCTTGCCAGTTCTTAGGAGATCGATTGATCTCATGGTCTAGCAAGAAGTAGGATTGAATCAGATTACTTAGCTGCTATAAATTTCTTTGCTCTGCTTTGGATCCAACAACAATTAAAATTTTAGGATCGGTGAGTGCGTGTAGATGAGGGTGAATACACCACTTGCACTTTTCTTCGATTTAATGACTTGGTTCAGTCGTGGTCACAATTGAACGATGTGTTTTTTTCTTGACTGTCAATATTAATCGATTAGCAAAAGAGTTGTGCGGAATAAGATTAGTGACCAAGGCATGATTCTCATTAGGGGTGTCAAAATTGAACCCAATCCGCCAACCGGACACGAGTCGACCCAAAAAATATCAGGTTTGGGTTGGGGGTTTTTGTGTTTGGGTCGAATCGGTTTGACCCGAAAGCTAACCCGAAAAAATTAATCGGATTTGGGTTGGGTTTGGGTCAACGCGGGTTGACCCGATGTGACCCGAAATTTTTTTTATTATTATTTTTATATTAAATTAAAAAATATTTGCTACATTTTTATGTGTTGTATGTTTGAAAATTTTTTATTATATATTGATATTATATATTTTTGTCATTTAATGTTTATTTTGTACAATTTTGATGTTTTAAAATAATTTTTTATTTATCGTAGTAATTATAATTTAAATTTTTTACCACTAGACTTTCAAATTTAAATTATATATAAGATTAGATTTTGATATTATGTGTTTAAATTAATTAATATTAATATTGATATTGATATTATTATTATTATTATTATTATTGTTGTTGTTTTTTTAATTTTAATTTAATTATTTTTTTAAAAAATTAAAACTTAAAAAATAAATCTGGTTGTTTCGAGTGGATCAGGTTAGTCGGGTTAGTCGGGTTCGGGTTGTTCATTTTCGGGTTGAGTCGGGTTTGGGTTGGGAAATTTTTAAAAAATATTTTTTCAACCCGACCCACCCGAATTGACACCCCTAATTCTCATATTAGAAATTGCCTTGAAAATAAGGTGGTTCGGTCACTTGTGCCAGAGCCAGTTTTTTTGTTGATTTGCAGCTACAAAGCATATTGGCTCGAGTGGTTGGTCCATCCAACTCACTATATGTAGTGACCAACCCGAATCACCTACTAATTAATGCTTAAGCATGCAATTACTTAATAATAATCTTAATCAAAGATAACTTGCGAAAATGAAATGCTAAAAAAAACCCAATAAAAATCCTCCGGCAGAACAACCGGGAAACATGAATATTGTATACAACCATATCGAAAATATCTGAACTATACTAACATCAGTACTGAAAATAAACCAATAACAAGATACTAGGTCAACACCCAAGGAGATCACTGGCTCTGCCTCAATCCCGTCGTGATCCTCCGGCCTCGCTCAACCTAAGACATGTCCCGTCGAATGGGGTTTCCATGGTAAAAATAGGGACGTGAGCGAACTACGCTCAGTGCAATAAGTACGAGTATACAGACTAAATATGATGCATGCAAATGATAAGGTACTGGGTATATATCAAATATGCTCAGACTAGGCGCCAAAGGGTGTATAGTATCATCTGGGGTCATCTCCGCTGGATACATCCACACACTAATCAAGATCACCGTAGCATCAATCCCCGTAAACACGACGTCTCTCAGTGTCCGACAATATAACAAATAAATATAGGACTGAACGACCCAACTACAAATTCTATCGCAAGGATACAAAGGCCCAACATGTTATATGCTCATGCAGCATAATATATCATAAAGCAGTAAAAACATGTATTATGCAGAGCACATAATTACAACATATAAGCATGCATACTCGCGGACAATCTCCGTCAGTACTTACGTACCTCTATAGACAACTCCTAACAGCACAAGTCTAGGGTCCAAGCCTACAAGTCAAGATCATGCTATATGACTATTACTGGCCTAAAAGCCTTAACTAAGCTATTAGATACTCCTAATTATTTCTAAGGGTTTCGGACTATACCTGCGCCCGTCGTCAGCCCGCTGATGTCGAAGGCTCCAAATTTGAGGCACCGCTCCACTACACCGCTGGAAGCATCTCGCTATCGCCCGAGCCTCGACTAGAAGGCTAGAAATGCACCAAAAGACATCAAGAGAAGGAAAGAATACTTGTGAATTGACAAAGAGAAATGAGTCTCGCTGTAACGCCCCGTTTTTATCTTAAATGAGTTTATTTGAGATAATCAGAGTTTCCAGAGTTCAAGAGCCAACTTTTTATTGATCGGGGTCTATTTTGCAAATTTTGGATTTTTCAGGGACTAAAACGCAAATATCGGTTTTATTAGGTATTTATAAGGCAAGTTGACTCATTCTCTTCTTCATCACCTTCCTTGCACGCCTCCCTCCATTTTTGGCCGCCCCTTTGAACTTCCAAGCTTCAAGATTCCAGTCCGAGCTCGATCCGGCCGTTGGAATTTATTTCTGAAGGCAGTTTAACGATCACTGCAGCGAGAGCTTCGTTATATCGTAAGTTTTTCTACGATCAAATACATTATATTTTTCAGATGTTGTTAGAATCGTTCGAGATTCGAGCATGTTGTTCTTGATAGAATTATGATCGTTTATTATCTGTCGATTTTGAAATAGAACGACGTTCGGAATTGTTATGATTTTTGGAAGCCATTTTCGAAAAAGAGGTTTTGAGATTTGTAGGAATTGCCTTGTTATTGTTGTATTAGCATTGATACGAGTTGATATCCATATTGAACTGATGCCTGCGTTTTTGGTTTGTTCAGTTATAGCCGTTATGCCGCCGGTTTGAGTTTTTGGAGATTTGAACCGTTTTAAGTTGTTGATCGTTGTTGTTGATCATCTTTTTGTATCTGAACAGTTTCGTTTGGAGTTGTCAAGCCTGGAGTTAACAGCTGTTGATCGTCAAGAGTTGGACGAAGATTAGTATAGAAATTACCTTGAGCCATTGTTGTTGTTGTTTAGATTGTATGGTTTTTTGACACAATATTTTGTTGTAGCTTATACAGAGTTGGAACTATTGCATTGAAAGGTAAAAACAGTCATCGTATCGGGATAGCATACTCAGGACAGTTGGTTCTCGAGTTTCCCTTAAAAATCACAAACTTGCATCAATACTTGTTCTAGCATGTGGAACTCGTATTTGGTTGATTGATTGAGCTTTTGTTATGTGGCTTATGTCTTATGTTTCTTATGAATTCATCTTGAGCCAACTTTCATTTAAGCGGGCAGAACAGCCCTTTTTTTTTAGACGTTTTGGGGGCTATACTGTGAGTGGCCTGGGTGTAGAGGTTCACCTAGTGTCAGCATACTCCTTATATTCGCACCAAAGTCTATGGGAGTGGGATACGTGGAACCACCTCGATTGGGAGAGTCGGTGAGTCATTACGTGATCTCATCCTCGGGATTCCAAAAGCACAGCAGCAATCCCTCCTTTATCAGAATTGATATCCCGATTTAAAGACATGCATTTCATTACGTTGATATTGATTACGTTGTTGCCTTAAAAGCATGTTTGTTGTTGTATTACTTGTTATGTTGTTTTTACTGGGAATATCTTTCTCACCGGAGTTATCCGGTTGTTGCTTTGTTTTGTATGTGTACTTGGCAACAGGTGGGGCAGGATCAAGTCAGCGAAGACTCGGTTAACAACAAGAGGGAGATTTAGTGGTGGGACTCGGTTTAGAAGTCGTGTCAGCATGTCTACCTAGTTATGTTGGAACATGTTTAGATATCAAACTTCGTTGGTTTGTTGTATTGATTATGCAAGCCTTTTGGTTGAATGTTGTTGTTGCATGTTATATACTTTGAGCAGTTGTTAAACTCTAGAACTTCTTATACTAGTTGAAGGAATGGAGTTTGTAATGCATATTTATGTTTTGAAGTATTGAATGGCTTGAATGGAATTGGGTAGCCTTGTTCTGTTTTCTGTTTTATTTTTTTGGGCAGAGGGCGCGCTCGATCGCACGAGTTCATAGGATCGAGCGCGGCCCTTCATTTTGTTGAGGTAGAGATTTCCATATTTTTTGTGCGCTCGATCATACAAGTTCATAGGATCGAGCGCAAGGCTTGTATTCCTTCGGCAGAACTTGAGGCATTTTTAGTGCGCTCGATTGCGCGAGTTCATGCGATCGAGCGCAACCCTATTTTTTTTTTTTTAAAAAAATTTATTGTCTTGCCTTAACTTATGTAAAT
This sequence comes from Henckelia pumila, assembly GCF_033568475.1. Taxonomy (NCBI): domain Eukaryota; kingdom Viridiplantae; phylum Streptophyta; class Magnoliopsida; order Lamiales; family Gesneriaceae; genus Henckelia; species Henckelia pumila. Next base: position 193,494,015 of record NC_133121.1, read on the forward strand.
TGATTGATGTTGGTTTACATTATATTAATCTTAGAGGATTAGAACCGAGGTCCCACATTAAGTGGTATCAGAGAGTTAAGATTCTTGGTTGAACTAGAGCGAGCGGGGTAGTTCGAGTCCGGATGTATTGGATTCTCGCATGTGTTTGAGTTATTTAATTGTTTATTTATTTCCATGCGAGCATGATTTATTCATTGAGAAGTATTTGAATTACATGATTATGTGATTTAATTTATAAAACATGAACTACTTGGGATATAACTGCTTCTGTTATCGACTGGTATCCGGTATTCCAAGCGGTTGTAAGGGCAACAAATTGTAGCGATTGAGATATCTTGTGTCCTAACCTTTAATTATCAGATGGGTCCTCGTCGAGTGATTAACAGAAACCCACCGCCAGTTATTCCTACGACTGAGCAAGCTAGCACTGAAGTTGATCAGTTGGATGCTACAGCGACTCCTATGGAAACCTTGCTGAAGAGGTTCAAGTCTTTTAATCCACCGTTGTTTATGGGTACAGAAAATCCAGTTGACTGTGAGAGTTTGTTGGATGACATTGATCAGTTGTTCGATTCCATTGATTACACAGATGACCGCCAAACCAGGTTAGTCATTCATCAGCTCCGTGGTGTTGCTAAGAACTGGTGGATCACGACCAAGAGGTCCATGGAGAACAGAGATACAGTGGTTAATTGGTCTCTTTTTAAAACTGAGTTTTATAAGCGGTTTTTCCCTGTTTCGTACCGAAAGGACAAGGGAGCCGAATTTGCCAATCTGAGGCAAGGGAATCTGAACATTGAGGAGTACATAAACAAGTTTGATAGCTTGTTGCGTTTTGCACCGCACATTGCCAACAGTGAAGAAGCCAAAGCCAATCAGTTCATCAACGGCTTGAATTCCAATATTTTCACGTTGGTAAACACTGCTAGACCTGATAACTTTGCGGATGCCATGAATCATGCAAAGGGATCTGAAGCGAGTTTGTGGAGACAGCGAGGAAATCAGATGGTACCTCAGCAGCAGAGGCAGTTTCAGAACCAACCGCCTCAGTATCAGAATCAGCCACCTCAGTATCAGAACCAGCAGCAGAGGTATGAAGGTGGAAGCAGTGGGGGAAACATAAGGGATCAGTACAAAGCAAGAGGGAAACAGTTCAAGAGGCAGGGGAACAATTCTTCTAGTTCCAGTGGTTCCAAGCAGTTCGGTTTAGGATAGAGTTCTGGATCATCATCCTTGTATTGCAGCAAGTGTGGAGGCAGACACTTACTAGATCAGTGTGTAGGAGTCCTTGGGAACTGCAACACCTGTCAGCAACCGGGACACTTTTCTAAGCTGTGCCCTCAGCGTAGTAGAGATCGAGCTCAGAGTGGGAGTTCATCTAGACCTACAGCTCAGCCTGAGAGACAGTCTTCTGCAGTTCACTCCTTCTAGCCTCAGCAGCAGAACAGACAGGGAGGTAACCCTAGTGTGAACCAGCCTCCGAGACAGCAGGCACGAGTCTTTGATTTGATAGAGGATCAGGCTCAAGCAGCACCGGACCATGTTATAGCAGGTAACTGTTTGATTTTCGATTATTCTGCTCATGTTTTGATAGATACAGGTGCTTCCCATTCCTTTATCTCTAAGAAATTTGTGTTAATGCATGCTTTGCCTACTGAGTTTTTTCCTACTGTAGTAGTTGTTACTTCACCTTTAGGTGGAGGAATTGTTTCTGTCCGATTAGTTAGGAACTGTGGACTCTGTTTTGAGGAAAATTTGTTAGAGTTCGACTGTATTGTACTTGGGCTGTCAGATTTTGACTGTATTTTTGGTATAAATGCTTTAACCAAGTACAGGGCAACAGTCAATTGTTTTCAGAAAGTTGTCAGGTTCAGACCTGAAATGGCAGACGAATGGAAATTCTTTGGTAAGGGTTCTCGGTCTATAATTCCTTTGATTTTAGTGTTATCTATGACTCGTTGTTACAGAGAGGTGCAGAAGGATTTTTGTTTTACGCAGTTGATGTACTGAAATCTAGCCCGGAATTGGTGGATATACCAGTGGTTAGAGATTTTGCTGATGTGTTTCCGGAAGATGTTCCTGGATTGCCGCATATTCAAGAGATCGAATTCAGCATTGACTTAGTGCCAGGTACTCAACCTATTTCCAAAGCTCCTTATCGTATGGCACCTATTGAACTGAGAGAGTTGAAGGAGCAGCTTGAGAATTTGATTTCCAAGGGATACATCAGACCTAGTGTATCGCCTTGGGGTGCTCCTGTTTTGTTTGTTCGGAAGAAGGATATGGTTCTATGCGGCTCTGTATTGACTACCGTCAACTGAATCAGGCTACAGTCAAGAACAGGTATCCTTTACCCCGAATAGATGACCTTTTTGATCAACTGCAGGGTTCTTCTATCTATTTGAAGATTGATCTGAGATCAGGTTATCACCAGCTGAGAGTGCGAGAGGAAGATGTTCCTAAGACCGCATTCAGAACAAGGTATGGTCATTTCGAGTTTATAGTCATGCTGTTCGGTTTGACTAACGCTTTAGCGGTTTTTATGGGTTTGATGAACCGTATCTTCCAGCGCTTTTTAGATGAGTTCGTCATTATCTTCATCGATGATATTCTTATCTATTCGAAGAACCATACTGACCATGAAGAGCACTTGAGGATCGTCTTGTAGATTTTTCGAGTTGAACAGTTGTTTGCCAATCTATCTAAGTTTGAATTCTGGTTAGATCGAGTTGTCTTTCTCGGTCACATTATTTCTGGAAAGGGGATTTCTGTCGATCCCAACAAGATTGAAGAGGTTATGAATTGGCCTAGATCGACATCAGTGCCTGAGATCCGAAGCTTCATGGGTTTAGCTGGTTATTATCGCCGGTTCATCGAGGGATTTTCGTCTATTTCCAAGCCTATTACCCAGCTGACTCAGAAGAATTCACCTTTTTTCTGGACTACAGATTGTGAGGCTAGCTTTGTTGATCTGAAGAGGAGACTGACTAGTGCTCCGATTCTTTCTATTTCGAAAGGTACTGGAGGTTTCACAGTCTATTGTGATGCTTCTAACCGAGGCTTGGGTTGTGTTCTTATGCAACATAAGCATGTGATAGCGTATGAATCGAGGCAGCTGAAGCCGCATGAGACTCGTTATCCGGTTCATGATCTTGAACTAGTTGCGATCGTTTTTGCTCTGAAGATCTTGCGTCACTATCTTTATGGTGAGTCTTTCGAGATCTTTTCTGATCATAAGAGTCTTAAGTACTTGTTTTCACAGGCAGAGCTGAATATGAGACAAAGGATATGGTTAGATCTGTTGAAAGATTTTGACTATGAAATCAAGTATTACCCCGAAAAGTCTAATGCAGTTGCAAATGCCTTGAGCCGAAAGCTATGTTCTTTATCTCTTTCTACTATTGGTGTTTCTCAATTGATCGATGATTGTTGCAATTCTGGTATGGAGTTTGAATCAGGAAGACTATCAGAGTATGCGCTATTCAAGCCGAGCCAAAGCTTTTTGAATTGATCAAAGAAGCACAGAAGTCTGAGCCGAGCATTCAGGTTTAATTAGAGAAAGTAAAATCTGGGCATCAGTCTGAATTCCAGGTTAGATATGACTTTTTGTTTGTGAATAACCGTATTGTTGTGCCTGATATTTTGGAGTTGAGACAGCGTATTCTCTAAGAGGCTCATTGCAGTCGGTTCAGTGTTCATCCTGGAGGTCGTAAGATGTACAATGATCTGAAGAACCAGTTATGGTGGAAGAGAATGAAGAGAGACGTTGCTAGATTTGTATCTCGATGTTTGAACTGTCAGCAAGTGAAAGAACAGCGGAAGAGACCCGGTGGTCTGTTGCACAGTCTATCTGTTCCTGAATGGAAATGGGATCACATTTTTATGGATTTTGTCACAAAGCTACCGCGATCTGTTTGAGGATGCGATGCTATTTGGGTAATGATCGACCGATTGACAAAGTCTGCTTGTTTTATTTCTTACAGGATGACGTATCGTCATGATCAGATGGATGAGTTGTATGTTAGAAATGTTGTGAGACTGCATGGTGTGCCAAAGTCGATCGTTTCAGACCGAGACCCTAGATTCACTTCGCACTTTTGGCATAGTCTGCAGGAGGCACTTGGTACTCGATTACATCTGAGTACTCGATGGATAATCAGAGCGGACTATTCATGAAAGAGTGGGTGCCCTGTTAGCCAACTTGTGGCTAAGGGCCTTTATGACTCTATTTGTAAACAATCTTTGTTTAATATAATTTACACTTTATATTGGCATTTACTTTATCTTTTATCATATTGTTATGTTGTGACGTGCTATACGATGTTTAGATAAATACCTTGAATATACTAAAGTGTATGCAAGATGTGATAGTGGATATGGATGACTATCATGAAACACATCTTGTAATTACTGTATATTCTAAACCAGTTCCTAGTCAATTGAGCCATCCGCAATAAGGATAAGGATCGCACAAGATTGAGATTAGGATTTGCGATGCCGAGTACCACGTTTCATTGGTATGGAACATAGAGATGTTCGAAGCATGCAAATGGATATTCATTTGATGGATGATCGAACTACCCTATTCGAACTTTCCAAGTGGTTTTCACTAATTGAGTGGATAAGTCTGCGATTTTGGCTGTACACCATTAGTCCTTACTACTTGAAACATCATGGAGACTCTATATGCTAGTACTGTACTATGACTCGTTTACCGACTCTATGAGGGTCATCAGGTGTCGAGATTGGGTACAGTTACGACACATATAGGAGTCAATGCTTTGTTATCAAGGATTCAGCACACGCTTGCGAGTGTGGATATCCTATGCGATCTGAGGAGATATTAGTGTGACAAATCTCTGGCCAGAGTACATGATGTGCTTTGGGTTACTTGGTTTCCTAGTTGCACATGCGATGTCACTATTTGATCTTCAAGATGTATTGCATAGTTATCGAATCTCGAACGACTCTCGATATACCAATGTGTTGATTCGATTGGGTTATATGCTAACCAAAACCTACTGGTTCTTGCAGGCACTATCAGTGATACCTAGGGAATCATGGGGCAATGTTGCTAGGCTCTCTTACCATGATTCGATGGGTAAGTCGGAATTTGTTGTTCCGAGTCACAAGGAGTTGTGGGCCCACGGCTAGCTGTATCCCTGAATCATTGAGGGTTACAAAATAATAGATTTCTAATCCTCGTTGAGATAATTAAATTTAATGAGTTAAATTTAGCAAATGAGAAGTAGGATTTCTTATTAATGAGTAGAGGGAGTGAGATTTTCTAAAATAACATAGGGATGCCATTTTTGGAAACCACTGAATTCGGATTCAGAAAATTTATCTTGACTTTAAAATGTACAGAAAAGGTTTCTGTACACATTGGTAAAATCGGTTTGTCAATTTAAGTCACGATGAATTTTATATTAATTTATGAACATGCGGGCTTTGCTTGTCAGGCTTGAACTTATGACTAATGGGCCCTAAGTTGTTAGCAGCCCATGTTATAAATAAGTTATTGCAGTACAAAAATTATACAACACAGCTCACAAATTTCAAAACCTAGAGAGCGCTCTCCCTAGGGTTTTGGCCCCCCCCCCCCCCTTTTCTCTGTGTTCGATTTTTCAATCTGCAAATTTTTGAATTTGCAGTCTGATTAAAAAGATCAGATCTGTTTATTCTCTTCGTAGAAACTTCTGATAGACTTTCTAGTGCAGTCTATCAGAGGGATTAAGAATTCTGTTCGTGGACCAGATTCAAGAGTTGATCGAGCGAGTCATCAGTTCCTGGGATATACAAGAAGAGCAGAATTTTCTGTTGGAGTCCATAACCTCAAGTTAAGACTTGAGAGGTAAAATTTAATTCTGTTTTATTTTACTTGTTTGTTTTAATCGTTAGGATTTGATACCCATGATCTGGAATCGTTCTAGATCAGAAAATAAAATTTTAAACTTCCGCTGCTACGGGTATCACATCTGACTGATCCGAGAACGTGTTCCAACAGTGGTATCAGAGCTAGATTGTTCTCAGATCAAACGATTAAAATTTTTCAATTGTACAAAGCATCGATTTTTAAAAAAAATAAAACAAAAAAAATAAATAAATTTCGGGAGGCTGCCCTGCGCGCAGATTGTCTGCGCTCGCGGCCCAGCAGCCCAGCGTGATAGGCTAGGGCAAACGTTGACCTAGCCCGGCGCGCAGCTGGGTCGCGCTCGGCGGCCCAGCGATGGGGCTGGGCCCCTAGCCCGACAGTCGGGGACTGCCCGGGATTGTCCCGGGCAGCCCAGAAAATTAAAATTTGATTTTTTGAAATTTTGGATTTCGGGCCGTTAATTGTTGTTGGGCCCAGTTTTTGGCCCGATTGAAAATTGTTTCAGTTGGTCCACGAGGCAATGGGTCAAAATTGTTTGAGCCCAAAATTTTAAGAAAATTAATTTTTGGATAAATTTTGAATTTTGGAAATTTATAAATTTAATCAAATAAATTAAAATTTTTAAAATTAATTATTTTGGTAGAATTGATTATAAAATATGATTTTATATATGAAATTAGATTTTATATATAAAATATGATTTTATGGATAAACTAGATAAAATATGATTTTATATATAAAATAAGATTTTATGTATGAAATATGATTTTATCTATTTATAATTATTGTCACATTGAATTGCATGTTATCCAATCATTTAATTGAATTAAATAGTTGGATAAAAGGATGATCGATTGTCATAAACAATTTTTTAGGTGTATGTTAGGTTGTTTACATTTGGTTTTTAACTGTTGGGTTTTATTAATGAGCTTGGTTTATGGCCCAAATTTGATTTGTCATTTGTAATAAAAGTGGGTCTGGTTTATGGCCCGTTCCCAACCTTAAATATGTATCCCCTACTTGTCATCGAAATTTATTGTAAATTTATTAGACTTAGTGGAAGATAAAGATTTGAAGACAATGGTGGGCCCAGCAGACAATAAAGACCGAAGAAATGTAAATTGGAAGCTCAATGTAATAGGATTGCATTGCATACTTGCATATCACCTAGGATTGGACTTAGACTCGTGATTGGCAACCACGGGTCGAGTAGATCTAGGCATCGATCATCCTTTATATAATATTTGATATTATTGTTGTATGCATGTTTAGACTAAATTGCATGAATCCCGCAAGCATACAAATTTTTAAATGATCAGACAAATTTTTCAAAATTAAAATCCCTCATTTTAAATATGATTTAAAATTGATATCAAGATTAACAAAAGGAAATTTAAATATTGTATAAATGTTCCTACCTTCCATCAACGATCAATGTATGAGATGCTACCCGCGGGCATGGTCCGTCTCATATTATTGGGGGGCCCGTTCGTCGGAAAGCTGTATATTGGATCAACACATGTTGTAAGTTGGGTGGAACTCCCGTGGGATTGGCTCATATTATTGGGGGATCCATACGACGACCGTCCATCACAACTTAATAGGTGGGTCATCTTGACATGTCACAATAAACGGCGTCATGTTATTGGGCTTTTATTGGACATGAGGTAAAAACATGGGGGTTGTTTTGGAAGCAATTGGGCTCTACCTTTTGAAAATTATGGTTGGCTGATATTATTCGGAACTATGATTTGTCAATTGGACTCCATGTTCCCACTAAGGAAAACAGTTTCTCGTTTTCACTAGAGGGTGGTGAAATCGTTAAAATAATGGGAGTGTAATTCATAAAATTAATCTCGCCTTATTTTATGTCTTAGTAAATTAATTAAACAATCACTGATATTGTCTGTTTTTTTTTCAGTATTTCATTATGATGAATTCGCGCAATCCACTATTCTCTATTCTCGAACAAAACAAACTGACTGGCGCTAACTATACGGAATGGTTCCTTAAGTTAAAGATTGTTCTAAGTTTGGAAAAGGTTTTCTACGTGTTAGAAAAGTCTCCACCGAAGGAAGCCCCGGCTAATGTGAGTCCGGAAGAGTTGGCCAAACTTGATAAATGGTGGGACTATGATATCAAGGCCAAATGCTACATGCAGGCTTCGATGTCTGATGAACTTCAGAGGCGATTTGAGGATACAGTGAATGCTGCTGACATTCACAAGACCCTCAAGGAACTTTTTGGTGCTCAGTCGAGATCCGAGAGGTACGCCACTGTCAAAGAGCTAATGACATGCCGCATGCGAGATGGGACTTCTGTCCATGAGCATGGGGTACACATGATCGGGCTCATTGAAAAGTTGGTAACACTCGATTTGACATTGGAGCACGAACTGAATGCGGACTTATTACCTCTCTCTCTTACTTCGTCGTTTGACGGTTTTGTGATGAACTTCAATATGAACAAGATAGAGGCCACCCTTGAAGAGATGGTCAATATGCTTGTCACTTATGAGGCCATATTAAAGAAAGATAAACCGGCACTCTTGGTAGGCTTCTCTTCTAACTCTAAGAAGGAACCAAGTGCAAAGGGTAAGAAACGTTCTGCCCCACCCAAGAATACTGGACCCAAGAAGAAGAACAAGACAAAGGCTTCAAACGTGAACAAATCTGAAGACGTTTGCCATCATTGCAAGAAACCCGGTCATTGGAAACGTAACTACAAAGAATATCTCGAGCAGTTGCGAACTGAAAAGGGTATGTTTTATATTGAAATAAATGTTTCACTTAATAATACTTCTTGGGTATTGGATACCGGATGTGGATCTCACATTTGCAATGACTTTCAGGTGATGACAAGAAGTCGTAAGCTTAGGATGGGTGAGACCCAGTTGAGGCTCGAAAATGGTTCTAGAGTTGAAGCCAAAGCTGTAAGAGACGTTTATTTAATTCTGCAGAACAATTTTAAGCTATTTTTTAGAGATGTTTTATTTGTGCCAGATTTGGTTAGAAACATTATTTCTGTTTCTATGCTTGATAAAGATGGTTTTTGTTGCAATTTTGTGAATGATATTTGCAATATTTACAAGAATGAATGTTTAATTGGATGTGGACAACTTGAAAACGATCTATATAACTTAAAATTGAAAGACGTACCAGTTAATTATGTTGATAAACCGGCAACAACAATTAAGAGGAAAAACGATAGTCAAAAGCCGTCAAACCTTTGGCATGCTAGGCTAGGTCATATTTCATCACGAAGGATGAACAAGCTAGTGGAAAGGGAATGTTTGATTCGTCAGATATAAACTCTCTACCTACTTGTGAGTCCTGTCTGAAAGGAAAAATGACTAAAACAACTTTTAAGGAAAAACCTGAGTGTAATCAAAGTCTATTGGATTTGATCCATACAAATGTTTGTGGCCCATTTAGTATTGGTACTAAATATGGTCACACCTACTTCATTACCTTTACTGATGATTATTCTAGGTATGAGTATTTATATTTAATGAAATATAAATCTGAATCATTTGAAAGGTTCAAAGAATTCAAGAATGAAGTAGTAAACCAGCTAGGTAAAAGTATTAAAGCACTTCGATCTGATCGAGTCGGTGAATACTTGAGTATCGAGTTTTTGGACTATCTGAAATAAAATAGAATTATTTCTCAGTGGACTCCTCCTGCCACATCTCAGCTTAATGGTGTAGCAGAGCATCGTAATCGAACTCTGTTCGACATGGTTCGATCTATGATGAGCTTCACTGAGCTCCCACCCTTGTTTTGGGGCTATGCACTTGAAACGGCGGTATTGTTGTTGAACAATGTCCACACTAAAGCAGTGAACAAAACACCATATGAATTATGGACTGGCAAAACTCCTAAGTATTCATACTTGAGGATTTGGGGATGTCCTGCTTACGTGAAGCAGACAGTGGGAGATAAGTTGGATAGTCAATCCACTTTATGTTATTTTGTAGGGTATCCGAAGAATTCGATCGGATATTATTTCTATCATCCTACTGAAACAAAAGTGTTTGTTTCTAGAAATGCCACCTTCCTTGAGAAGAAATTCTTACTTGATAGAAAAGGCAAAATGATGGAACTCGAGAGTTCGAGAAGTACCCGAGATACAAAATAGCAACCCCACACCTCAGGAACCAATAATTGACACGCCACCTCTTAGAAGATCCGAAAGGACTTCTAGACCTCCTGATCGGCTTAATATCCTACTTGAAGGGGATCAAAGTGAGTCCATCGTTGGATGTGATCCAAGAAACTTCAAGGAGGTAATTTCTGATCCCGATTCGAATCTATGGCTTGAAGCCATGCAGTCTGAAATAGACTCCATGCATGCAAACCAAGTTTGGTTTTTAGTAGATCCTCCCGATGGAATTGTTCCTATAGGGTGTAAATGGATCTACAAGAGAAAACTTGGGCCTGATGGTAAGGTGCAGACCTACAAGGAATGATTGGATGCAAAAGGTTATACACAAAGACAAGGTGTTGACTATGATGAAACTTTTTCACCAGTCGCAATGTTCAAGTCCATAAGAATCTTAATTGCCATAGCAGCATGGTATGACTATGAGATATGGCAGATGGATGTGAAGACTGCATTTCTTAATGGAAACATTAAGGAAGAAATCTATATGATGCAGCCCGAGGGATTCACATCCATGGGAAGTGAGCATAAGGCATGCAAGCTCTTGAGATCAATTTATGGTCTCAAACAGGCGTCAAGAAGTTGGAACCAGAAATTTGATGAAACTATAAAAGACTTTGGTTTCATCAAGAACCCGAAGGAACCGTGCGTGTACAAGAAAGTAGTTAAGGATTCTGTGACATTCTTAGTACTTTATGTTGATGACATCCTACTCATTGGAAATGATGTTGGGATGTTGAAGTCAACAAAGATATGATTATCAGGTAGATTCTCGATGAAGGACTTGGGTGAGGCGTCCTATATTCTAGGAATACAGATCTATAGAGATAGATCTAAAAGAATGATAGGACTCACTCAAGCAACCTACATCGACACCATATTGAAGAGGTTTTCCATGGATGAGTCCAAGAGAGGACATCTACCTATGTTCCATGGAGTTTCTCTATCCAAGTCAATGTCTCCCGAGACTGGCGAAGAGATAGAAAAAATGACAAACATACCATATGCGTCAGCTATAGGTAGTATCATGTATGAGATGATATCTACCAGACCAGATGTAGCCTTTGCTCTGAGTGTCACGAGCAGATATCAAGCGAACCCTGGTCAAATGCATTGGAAAGCTGTGAAGGATATTCTTAAGTACTTGAGAAGGACTAAGAATATATTCATGGTTTATGGGGGAAGAGAATTGAAATTGGAAGGCTATACCGACTCTAGCTTCCAAAGCGACGTGGATGACTCGAAATCAACCTCTGGATTTGTATTCATGCTCAATGGCGGTGCTGTATCTTGGAAGAGTTCCAAGCAAGACACCACAGCAGATTCCACCACTGAGGCAGAGTACATTACAATATCAGCTGCTGCTAAAGAGGCCGTTTGGATGAGAAATTTTGTCCAAGAGTTGGTGGTCATTCCTGAAGCTGTTGGTCCAGTCCCGATGTACTGTGACAACACTGGTGCCATTGCTCAGGCAAAGGAACCAAGGTCTCATCAAAGATCCAAACACATACTGAGAAAATACCACATCATCCAGGAGATCGTGGAAAGAGGAGACATTACTGTCGAGAGAGTGGCCTCTGCTGACAATATCGATGATCCACTTACTAAGCCCTTGCCAGGACCATTATTTGACAAACATCGCGAAGCAATGGGACTATATAGTATGACTAGTTGGCTTTAGGGCAAGTGGAAGATTGAAAGAGTGGGTGCCCTGTTAGCCAACTTGTGGCTAAGGGCCTTTATGACTCTATTTGTAAACAATCTTTGTTTAATATAATTTACACTTTATATTGGCATTTACTTTATCTTTTATCATATTGTTATGTTGTGACGTGCTGGATGTTTAGATAAAGACCTTGAATATACTAAAGTGTATGCAAGATGTGATAGTGGATATGGATGACTATCATGAAACACATCTTGTAATCACTGTATATTCTAAACCAGTTCCTAGTCAATTGAGCCGTCCGCAATAAGGATAAGGATCGCTCAAGATTGAGACTAGCATTTGCGATGCCGAGTACCACGTTTAATTGGTATGGAACATAGAGATGTTCGAAGCATGCAAATGGATATTCATTTGATGGATGATCGAATTACCCTATTCGGACTTTCCAAGTGGTTTTCACTAATTGAGTGGATAAGTCCGCGGTTTTGGTTGTACACCATTAGTCCTTACTACTTGAAACATCATGGAGAGTCTATATGCTAGTACTGTACTTTGACTCGTTTACTGACTCTATGAGGGTCATCAGGTGTCGAGATTGGGTACAGTTACGACACATATAGGAGTCAATGTTTTGTTATCAAGGATTCAGCACACGCTTGCGAGTGTGGATATCCTATGCGATCTGAGGAGATATTAGTGTGACAAATTTCTGGCCAGAGTACATGATGTGCTTTGGGTTACTTGGTTTCCTAGTTGCACATGCGATGTCACTATTTGATCTTCAAGATGTATTGCATAGTTATCGAATCTCGAACGACTCTCGATATACCAATGGTTGTTGATTCGATCGGGATATATGGATGAAGGGACCGTACTGTACGCTAACCAAAACCTACTGGTTCTTGTAGGCACTATCACTGATGCCTAGGGAATCATGGGGCGATGTTGCTAGGCGCTCTTACCATGATTCGATGGGTAAGTATGAAATTGTTGTTCCGAGTCACAAGGAGTTGTGGGTCCATGGCTAGTTGTATCCCTGAACCAATGAGAGTTACACAAGTAATAGATTTCTAATCCCCGTTGAGATAATTAAATTTAATGAGTTAAATTTAGCAAATGAGAAGTAGGACTTCATATTAATGAGTAGAGGGAGTGAGATTTCCTAAAATGACATAGGGATGCCATTTTTGGAAACCACTGAATTCGGATTCAGAAAATTTATCTTGACTTTAAAATGTACAGAAAAGGTTTCTGTACACATTGGTAAAATCGGTTTGTCAATTTAAGTCACGATGAATTTTATATTAATTTCTGAACATGCGGGCTTTGCTTGTCAAGCTTGAACTTATGATTAATGGGCCCTAAGCTGTTAGCAGCCCATGTTATAAATAAGTTATTGCAGTATAGAAATTATACAACACAGCTCACAAATTTCAAAACCTAGAGAGCACTCTCCCAAGGATTTCGCCCCCCCCCCCCCCCCTTTTCTCTGTGTTCAATTTTTCAGTCTGCAAATTTTTGAATTTGCAGTCTGATTAAACAGATCAGATTAGTTTATTCTCTTCGTAGAATCTTCTGATAAACTTTCTAGTGCAGTCTATCAGAGGGATTAAGAATTCTGTTCGTGGACCTGATTCAGGAGTTGATCGAGCGAGTCATCAGTTCCTGGGAGATACAAGAAGAGCTGAATTTTTTGTTGGAGTCCATAACCTCAAGTTAAGAATTGAGAGATAAAATTTAATTCTGTTTTATTTTTCTTGTTCGTTTTAATCGTTAGGATTTGATACCCATTATCTGGAATCTTTACAGATCAAAAAATAAAAATTTTAAACTTCCGCTGCTACGAGTATCACATCTGATTGATCCGAGAACGTGTTCCAACAATTCAGACGTTAGAGGATATGCTGCGAGCGGTAGTGCTAGACTTTGGCACTAGTTGGCAAGATTCTTTGCCTCTTGTCGAGTTTTCTTACAACAACGGCTTCCAAGAGAGTATCGGTATGACACCTTTTGAGGCTTTGTACGGCAAAAAGTGCCGATCTCCGTTGTTTTGGGACGATTTGTCCGAGTCACCTGATTTGGGACCGGATATCCTTAGAGATATGGCAGAACAAGTTAAGATCATTCAGTTGAGAATGAAGTCAGCTCGGGATAGACAGGCAAAGTATGTGAATGTCAGACGTAGACCTCTGATTTTCGATCAGGGAGACCATGTATTTCTTAAGATTTCTCCTTTCAGAGGTACTGTCAGATTTGGGAAGAGAGGGAAGTTATCTCCGTGATTCATCAGTCCGTACGAGATTCTCGAGAAGATAGGTGATCTTGCCTACAGACTTGCACTTCCTCAGTCTTTATCTGGTATTCACGATGTTTTTCACGTCTCTATGCTGCGGAAGTATCATCCAGGTCCTTCTCATATCCTTCAACCTGACGAAGCCGAGTTAGATGAAACTTTGAGCTATTTTTAACGACCAATTCAGACCCTGATCGGAAGGAGAAGCAACTCATAACCAAGTTGATTCCGTTGGTGAAAGTGCAGTGGAACCGTCACGGAGTTGAGGAAGCGACTTGGGAGACAGAATCTGACATGAGACAGCGTTTTCCTGAGTTATTCGGATGACGTGAGTTCTTCTTACTGTCTTTAGTTCTTTATTCTATCTTATGAGTTGTGATTCTTATTGATTTCGAGGACGAAATCTCTTCTTAGAGGGAGAGAATTGTAATGCCCCGTTTTTATCTTAAATGAGTTTATTTGAGATAATCAGAGTTTCCAGAGTTCAAGAGCCTACTTTTTATTGATCGGGGTCTATTTTGCAAATTTTGGATTTTTCAGGGACTAAAACGTAAATATCGGTTTCATTAGATATTTATAAGGCAAGTTGACTCATTCTCTTCTTCATCACCTTCCTTGCAAGCCTACCTCCATTGTTGGCCGCCCCTTTGAACTTACAAGCTTCCAGATTCCAGTCCGAGCTCGATCCGGCCGTTGGAATTTATTTCTGAAGGCAGTTTAGCGATCACTGCAGCGATAGGTTCGTTATATCGTAAGTGTTTTTACGATCAGATACATTCTATTTTTCGGATGTTGTTAGAATCGTTTGAGATTCGAGTATGTTGTTCTTGACAGAGTTATGATCGTTTATTATCCGTCGGTTTTGAAATAGAGCGATGTTCGGAATTGTTATGATTTTTGAAAGCCATTTTCAAAAAAGAGGTTTTGAGATTTGTTGGAATTGCCTTGTTATTTTTGTATTAGCATTGATACGAGTTGATATCGATATTGAACTGTTGTCTGCGTTTCTGGTTTGTTCAGTTATAGCCGTTATGCCGTCGGTTTGAGTTTTTGGAGATTTGAACCATTTTGAGTTGTTGATATTTGGCTTGTGAATTGATCATCGTTGTTGATCATCTTTTTGTATCTGAACAGTTTCACTTGGAGTTGTCAAGCCCGGAGTTAACAGCTATTGATCGTCAAGATTCGGACGAAGATCGGTATAGAGATTACCTTGAGCCGTTGTTGTTGTTGTTTAGATTGTATGGTTTTTTGATACAATCTTTTGTTGTAGTTTATCCAGAGTTGGAACTACTGCATTGAAAGGTAAAAGCAGTCATCGTAGCGGGATAGCATACTCGGGACAGTTGATTCTCGAGTTTCTGGTAACGCTTAGTCGTATCACGCCCAAATTAACCCAACTCAGATTAACTAAATAAACATGTAGTAGCGAGAGTAGGGATCGTTCCCACGAGGAAAGTGAAATTTATTTGTGTTCTTAAAAATACTGGAAATAAATAAAATGGGATTTTAAACTTTAAAATCTACTATGCAAGAATTAAAATAAGAAAGATCAAATAAATAACGAGACTTGGTATCGGTCGACTACACCCTTGAAATCATTCACTCGATCATCGATTCCCTAAAAATAATTAATTCACATCGAATATTCATCATTGAAAATTTAATTTCTGTTTAATTTTAGCTAATCAAAAAACAGCATTCTAAATTAACCCTTACCAATAAATTAACCCAATAACAGTAATCTAGATTTAAACTCACGGTAGCATTCAAATGAGTAAAACTAATGAAGCTAGACAACACAAACACCAGCGGTTGTATTTAGGCTAGTCAATTGTTGTTCCTACGATTTAACAAATTCAACAGCAGAAAATATTAATCATAGTTGCTTCACAAATTGGTTAATTCAAACAATTAGGGATTTGAATTCTAATTTAGCTATAGTTTGCAAAACAAAATCCTAAGATGGCCAATCCTAAAATCTCGCATACAAACATGAAATAAACCAGATCAAATATTGATACTTAACAAGAATTAAACACTGCAAATCGAATCTCATGAATAAATTATATCAAGGTTTCGTTTCCCTCAACCAATTAAAAAGTTTTAGCTACAACGATTCATCACCAAATCAATAAAAATTCAAAGAAGAGAAGAAAACTAGAGAGAAAATTGAAAGAACAAAACCTAGCCGCCTTAGAGGTTGTCCACACTCTGATAATAATCCTCCAAAACGGAATTAAAAGCCTAATAAATCCTAGAGTCCAAAATAAAAGAGTTTCCAAAATTATAAAAATCTTTCCGAACAGCCTCGCGCGCTCGAGCGCATTGAGTATATCCGCTCGAGCGCGTCAAAATATGCGGACTCTCTGTTTTGAAAACTTCTCGGCCGCGCTCGATCGCGCGAGTACATCCGCTCGAGCGCGCGCAAAATGGAGTTTTCACTGCCTTAAAAATCCTGATGTTGCGCTCGATCCTATGAGTACGTGGGATCGAGCGCATGAGTTTTGGCCAAAATTCTGCCTTTCTTTCTTCAACTTGAAATTCCCTACACATTAAACCCGAGAGTATGTTATGAATGTAAATGCATGCAAAAGACAAAACTATAATCAGACATGAACAAACACAAATAAATGAATGCAAACTACTCACAAAATAGCATTAAAACATGCAAACAAAACACGACTATCAAATACCCCCACACTTGAACCTTACTCGCCCTCAAGTATGTCATGCCAAAAAAAAAAACAGAATGAAACAAAACAAACAAACACGTAAGCAAGGACGATTTTGCACTATAGCCTCAGAGAAAACCACATTCATTTAAAACAAGTTCATATTTACTCTCAATTATCAATGACATACCTTCAGTCGAATGCGAACGTGTGTGTGTCATGTTACCCCAGTTACATCCAACTTCAAAAAACATAGTTTCAAGACTGTTCGCCGACTTATAACAATTCAGTGTAAGCCTCACATTCAAGAACTCTCCTCCCAACAATCCATCAACAAAACACAAACTCTCTTAAGCTAATTATGCACCAAAAATTTTATCTTTCACAGTCCCAATAATTACCCGCATACTTAGCTATAACTAAGATAGGATTAGAATTTCAATCCCCTTGTCTATAGCCCGGATGGAACTGATGCCTTACTAACTTTTTTTTTTCAAGGCTAAACCCCATTTTATCCGCAAACTTAACCACAAACAAGACGAATAGGATTTCAAACATCTTGCTCGCAACCCGGATGTAGTCGATTGCTTCATAAATATGCTATAAAAACTGATGTTTTTTTTTTAAAATACCCAAGAGAGTAAATGCTAAATCAACAAGATCATCGAAACTTAAGGACTATCATGTTCCACAAACACCTATTGTCGTGCAATGGTCCAACAGACATCCACGATATCTAATACATCACCACACTTTACCGGTTAAACATGCGTGCTTAAGAATATTCAACAAACAACCTACGGTTTCTCATATCCAATCAAGAGTAAGTTTTTTTTTCAAAAAAAAAAATCATTATTTTTCAACTATCTCATCATAGGCTAAAATCTCATCCCAACTCATGCATTACAAGACACAAATGACAAAAACACAATACTATGCAATAACACAATACGAGAATGCAATACAAACAAAGAAATGCAAACCCCCCCCCCCCCAAACACACTTAAACTAAGCATTGTCCCCAATGCATGCTAACACAAAACACAACCTAACAATGTAAACAAAATGCTATGCGAAAATGTAAAACGAAATTCCCCTGGTTCAATGGTCGGCGGCGTCTTCCTCTTCATGCTCGGGAGAAAGGACAGGATTGGCGCCATGAAAGTCAGAGGGCTGTGGAAATGGGACAGCCGGTGGAAGCGTGGTAGGGTCGTTCCCGAGTCACTCTAAAATGCCTCGGCAAATGAAGTCCAATGCCTGAAAATTCGAGGCTACAGTAGCATTGAAGGCATTTTGATACTGAGCCTGGTGGGCCAACTCCCTAACAGTGACATTAGTAGTTCGGTGGGGGAGTGTCAGAGGTCGTACTGGATCGGGGACCGGCATGAAGCGATCATCCACTACGAATTGGCTCATCCGATATGCACGCTTTGCATTGATGGTTGCATAGTCAATAGGGCGCATTGGTGGCAGCCATTCCTCATCGGGTCGATGGGGCACACCGGCATGCAAGCAATGCTGCGTGATGATCATTGGAAAGAAAAGAGTCGATGTCCTTGTAGCGATGGAATGCCGCATCTGTGCGTGAATCACTCGGCCCGCATTGACCGGAATATTGAGATCAAGAGCGTAGAGGAGCATAGCACGCTCAATATGCACTTCACTGGATTGTGAAATGGGCATCAGACGTCGGGCGACAAAAATGTACCAAGTGGCCGGATCCATCAGCAGGTATTTCTTTTTAAAGCACTTGAATGTAACCGGATCCTGCCAAGCAGCCCATGCCATGAAAACTTGCTGAATGACCTCGTGCAAATTCGGGGCGAAAGCTATGCTCTGGTATAAACTATCATCAATGTCGGGCGTCTCCAAAAGGCTATTCAGATCGTGAGGCGCATATGAAACCAGAATGCCTCGAACGAAGGCCTTACTATCCGCGCGCTCTGCAACATTAGCGTAAAATTCCCTCACAATAGGGACAATAGCTGGAGACGGTTGTCAAGCAAATTTTTCCCACCCACGATTCACGACTTGGTTAGCCACATCGCTATCATAAGTCGCTATGTCAAAACCCCTCTCAGTAATAGGGGAGCGATTGGTTTTAGCATGATCGTATCGATCCCGAGCCGCTTGGTTGATGATTTGGCAGGCTAGGTGGATTGGGTCCTGGGTATCTCTTGTTCCTTGGAGAGAAGATTCGCCGCGCTCTTGAGTGCGTTTTGGGCCCATAATGGTGTTAGAAGAGTAAGAAACTTGACCGGGGCAATATATCGAACACTTGGCGCGCACTAAGAATGCCGGTGTTTTTGAGCAATATTAGGCGCTGGAGAAGTGAAGAGGAGAGGAAGGATGATGATTACGATCCTTGGAATGATGCCTGCAATGGATCAAGAAAAATTTGTGAAGATTGGCAAAATTTGAAAATTGGGGATTTAGGGTTCTGGGGAAATCGAGTAAGGGAGTAAGGAAAAAGTGAGGGGAGAAAGAAAGAAAAGGGGAGAAATAAAACGCCCAGGATAGCGCACTCGATCACGTGAGTACGTGCAATCGAGCGCGCTTCATAAAAAACGTGGGCAGAGAACTAGGTTCAAATCGTGCGCTCGATCGCGTGAGTACGTGCAATCGAGCGCGCTGCATAAAAAAATCCGAGCAGAGAACTAGGGAATTAACGTGCGCTCGATCGCGTGAGTACGTGCGATCGAGCGTGCCCTGCAAATTTTTTTTTTTTTCCAAAATTTTCTGAAAAAACAAAAGAATTCAAAAATAAACCTAAAACAATAAAATCAAATAAAAACAAAAGGGAAAGAAACACTGGGTTGCCTCCCAGTCAGCGCTAAATTTACAGTTAGTCTATAGCTCGACTGCTTGCCGCGATTTAGTCGACATTTGGCGGAGCATCTAGAGTAATATCATGCACGTCCCCTCCGACGTTCACTTGGACTCCTTCATAGTAGTGTTTAAGCCGGTGGCCATTCACCTTGAATGTTTTGGATGTGTCCAAGCTTTGAATTTCGACTGCACCATGAGGAAAGACATTAGTTACAACAAACGGTCCATTTCAACGTGAATGCAACTTACCTGGAAATAACCAAAGTCGGGAATGATAGATCAACACTTTTTGACCAACTTCGAAGTTCCGTCTAGAGATCATCTTGTTGTGGAAGGCCTTTGTTTTGTCCTTGTAAATCTTGGAGCTGGCATAAGCACCATTGCGGATCTCTTCCAATTCTTGCAACTGCAGCTTTTGGTGCTCGCCACTCTCATTCATCTGCATGTTAAAGTTTTTGATAGCCCAATAGGCTCTATGCTCCAATTCCACTGACAGATGGCATGGTTTTCCAAAAATTAGCCGATATGGAGACATTCCATTTGGCGTCTTGAATGCAGTTCGATACGCCCACAAAGCATCATCCAAACGCAAGCTCCAATCCTTTCTTGTCGGATTCACTGTCTTTTCTAGGATGGATTTAATTTCTCTGTTCGATACCTCAGCTTGACCGTTAGATTGTGGTTGGTATGCAGTGGAGATCCTATGCGTCACATGGTACTTTTTAAGCAAACTAGCCACAGTTCGGTTGCAGAAGTGTGTGCCTCTATCGCTGATGATAGCTCGTGGAATCCCAAATCTAGAGAAAAGGTTGTGCTTGATGAATTCTGCAACAACTTTAGAATCGTCAGTACGGGTGGCCTTTGCTTCCACCTATTTCGAGACATAATCCGCAACAAGCAATATATATATATACCCATATGAACTAGGAAAAGGTCCCATGAAGTCGATGCCCCAAACATCAAAGATTTCACAAACTAAAATAGGTTGCTGGGGAATCTCCTTACGGTTGGAGATATTACCTGTCTTTTGGCATTGAGCGCACGACTTACAAAACACGTAAGCGTCTCAAAATAAAGATGGCCAAAAAAATCCACAATCTAACACTTTTCCTGCTGTCCTTTTCGCTCCAAAATGGCCAACACATGCATATGAATGACAAAACGTGAGGATAGGGATTACCTTGCTCGCGGGTACACATCGATGTATAACTTGATCAACGCAGTGTTTCCACAAGTATGGATTATCCCATACGTAATACCTTACTTCGCTCCGCACTTTGTCCCTTTGCGCCTTAGAAAATTCAGAAGGAAACCCTTTAGTCACTAAATAATTAACGATATTTGCGTACCAGGGTAATTCGGCGCTTGCTGAAAGTAATTGCTCATCAGGAAATTCTTCTCGCAAATTCAGCTCCTCATCGATATGAACTAGGCAACTCAAGTGGTCAGCAACTCGATTCTCGGTCCCTCTTTTGTCCTTGATTTCTATATCAAATTCGCTCAACAGTAGTATCCATCTTATCAGTCTTGGTTTTGCCTCTTTCTTCGCCATCAAAAAGCGAAGAGTTGCATGATCAGAATAGACAATAACTTTAGCACCAAGTAAATAAGAGCGAAATTTTTCTAATGCATAAACAACAGCTAAAAGCTCCTTTTCAGTGGTGGAGTAGTTCCGTTGGGCATCTTTCAGGACACTCAAAGCGTAATAAATAGCATGTGATGCTTTCCCAACATTTTGGCCTAACACTGCACCAACTGCATAGTCACTGGCATCACACATAATCTCGAATGGCTTGCTCCAATCCGGTGGCTGGATTATTGGTGCAGATGTCAAGGAGTCTTTGAGTTTATCAAAAGATGTTTTGCATGGTTCATCAAACTCAAATGAGACATCTTTTTGCAACAATTTGCACATGGGGGATGCGATCTTGGCAAAGTCCTGATTGTATCTCCTGTAGAAACCTGCATGGCCAAGAAAAGAACGCACTTCCCGCACACATGTGGGATAAGGGAGAGATTGAATAATATCAATTTTAGCATTGTCTACCTCTATGCCCTTAGATGAAACGACATGCCCCAAAATACAACACCTTGCCCAACCATAAAGTGACATTTTTTAGAATTTAAAACCAAATTGGTTTTGACACACCTCTTAAGGACAAGCGCAAGGTTAGACAGACAGTTTTCGAATTAATCACCATAGACAGTGAAATCATCCATAAAAAATTCTAATATATGCTCAATAAAATCTGAAAAAATACTAACCATACACCGTTGGAAAGTGGCCGGTGCATTGCAGAGTCCAATAGGCATTCGTCGATATGCAAAGGTTCCAAACGGGCAAGTGAATGTCGTCTTTTCCGAATCCTTCGGTGCAATTGCAATTTGAAAATAGCCAGAGTATCCATCAAGAAAACAATAGTAAGGATTACACGCTAACCTTTCAATCATTTGATCAATAAATGTAAAGGAAAGTGGTCCTTTTGGGTTCCGGAATTCAGCTTCCTATAATCAATACAAACTCTCCACCCATTTTGAATACAGGTGGGAATCATCTCTTCATCCTTATTCTTCACCACAGTAATTCCGATTTTCTTGGGTACCACTTGGACTGGACTGACCCACTGACTGTCAGAGATTGGGTAGATTCCCCAACTTCAAGTAATTTTAGAATTTCAGCTTTTACCACCTCCATCATGGGTGGGTTCAACTTCCTTTGTGGCGACGCGAGGGGTTCGCTCCTTTCTCCATTAAAATTCGGTGCATGCATGTAGAAGGGCTGATTCCCTTGATGTCTACTATGGTCCATCCAATAGCAGTCATGTGCTCTTGCAATACTTTGACTAACTGTTCCTCTTGATCGGCTTTCAAACTATTGGAGATGATAACTGGTAATGTTTCTCCTTCTCCAAGGAAAACATACTTAAGATGGTTGGGAAGCGTCTTTAGTTCGACCACTGGTGCCTGCAAAACAGATGGAAGGCGCCTAGTATTAGGGATTGGTAAAGATATGTAAGAGACATTACCTGACTGAGGTAGCTCAGGAGCACTATTCAGAATTCCATCCATCTCTACCACTTCTTTGCTGAATCCAATTCCATCATCCTGCTGAATGGGTGCAACAATAGCCACCTCTGGATCATCTTTTCCTGCATACTCACAAAAATGTTGTGCCAAGTAATCCACAATATCAACAGAAAATACACAGTCATAACTATCAGGAAATTTCATGGCATCATAGATATTGAATTTCACAACTTCTCTATCAAATTCCATCGTGAGTGTGCCACTGTGAACATCAATTTTAGTCATGGAAGTTTTCAAGAATGTCTGCCTAACAGAATAGGACTATTATGATCACCGTTTTCCATGTCTATCACATAAAAATCTGCAGGAAATACCAAGTCATTCACTTGCACTAATACATCTTCTACTACTCCCCTAGGGTATGCATTAGACATATCAGCTAACTGAATAACAATTCCAGTTTTATTCAATGGACCAAGTTTCAAGGATGCATAGATAGAATATGGCATAACATTAATTGATGCTCCTAGATCTAACATGGCCTTCTCAAGTCTAACATTCCCTATTGTGCATGGGATAGAAAACATATCTGGATCCTTGCATTTTGCGGGCAATTTTCGTTGGATCACAGCAGATACGTTCTCACCAAGTTCCACTTTTTGACAACCCTTCAGTGTCTGTTTCCTCTTTGTTGTGCACAATTCTTTCAAGAACTTCGCGTATCGAGGTACCTGCTTAATAGCATCTAACAACGGAATATTCACCTCACATCTACGAAAAGTCTCATAAAGATCCTTTATCCCTTCATCTTTTCTAGACTCCTTAAGTGCTAAGGAAAAAGGGGCAACAGGCTTATACTCAGAAAGTGGCATCTCTTCCTTGGATGCTTCGCCATCAGTCAATTTCGGCTCTTCTCGTAGCTCCTATTTGGCTGGAGTGTCCATTTCTTTTTCCTTGATCTTCAACTCCTTCCCATTCCTTAGAGTGATTGCACTTGCGTTTTCTCTTGGGTCTGGGATTGTTTGAGATGGTAAAGCATTAGAATACTGTGCTTCTAACTTATTGATGGCTGTGGCGAGCTGTCCCATCTGGGTATTCAAGTTTTGGATACTTGCTCTTGTTTCCTGTTGAAACGCTACAGTGTTAGTAGCAAGATCCTTAACAATATTTTCAAGAAACTCACCTGGATTTGGTATCTGAGGTCGCTGCTGTTGTTGAGGGTACGGTGGCCTATAAGCTTGATTGTGTGGTGGTGCTTGAGTCCCCGATTGATTTTCTTGAGGGTTCCCATATCTTAAATTTGAATGATCCTTCCAACCAGGATTGTATGTGTTGGAATAGGGATCATATTTCCGCTGTGGTGGTCCAGGAAATCCTCCAGTAGCATTGACCTGTTCTACCGACTCTTCTTGAAGTGTGGGACACGTATCAGTAGCATGTCCCACTGCAGCACAAATTTCACATGCCTTTGCAGTTTGTCCATTCCCTACAGCCATCTGACGCACAAAAGACGTCAATTAAATTAATTGTTGTTCAAGGGAAGAGACATTTACCTCGTTGTTCTTCCTTGGTACATGCTCATTCCTGATGGTGCCATATTGTTGAGAATTGGCAGCCATACTCTCTATCAAATTCCTCGTTTGTACCAGAGTTTTGTCCAGAAAAACTCCTCTACTAGCTGCGTCTAGCATACTCCTGTCATGAGGTAACAAACCTTCATAGAAAAATTGTATTAATTGATTTTCACTTATCTGGTGTTGCGGACAGCTAGCACAAAGCTTCTTGAACCACTCCCAGTATTCATGCAGTGATTCTCCCGAGTATTGCTTGATTCCATAGATTTCCCTCCGGATGTTCGCATCTCTAGAGGCTGGGAAGTATTTCTCCAGAAAGGTTCTTTTCATCTCTGTCCACGTTGTGATAGAACCAGGGGGCAAGTAGTATAGCCAATCCTTAGCAGCACTCTTCAAAGAGAACACACTACAACAAAAATGCTGAAAGACTACGGTGAAAAAACGTAGTTAATTGAAGGTTTAAAACTGTAGTTAATAGCCATGTAGTTAAAAGTGCGGTAATAGACTACGGTTAAAAACCGTAGTCTTTTATCGATATTCTTTTGTCGTTAAAGACTACGGTTAAAAACCGTAGTCTTTTCTATTGCACTTTTAACTACATAGCCTTTAACAACGGTCTTAAAAAACCATTTAACAACGGTTTTTCACCCTTGTCTTTTTTTATGTATAAAACAAAAAAAATATATAATTTTCAATATTATAAATTTCTCAAAATTTGAAATTGTAAATAAAATTTAATATACAATTTTTCAATATTGTAAATTACTCAAAATTGAAAATTTGAATCCTAGTTTCATACACACAAAAAAATTGAGTAAAAAATGGTCCTAAATTTCTAATCTTTCTGTGCTAAAACTAACTCGAAGCCTAGCTCCCTTGCTGTTGGAGAGACTTCCCCATGATTGGTCAAGACACGTGTTTCTTTCCTCAGTGTGATCATGATACGTGGCCTCGATCCTGTCAAGTTATCTCCCTTGCTTGTTATGCAACGTAGTAGATCGGTTATCGCACGTGTAACTCCTCCCCTCTATCGTGAGGGGCCTCTAACTACAAGGAGGAAATTATATTAAGATTTACTCTTCCGAAATAGCTTCAAATCTAAGTATAGAAAAATGCATATGCCACAGCAGAAGGTTAGATCAAAGATTGACAGTGTTCCAAAAGCGTAAAATGTTTGATAAAATCATTATTGATCATCAAGAGGAAATGCCATCGCAAGTAAAAGAATGTCAAGATAACATTTACTTTCATGTGGACAGTAACAAAATCATAGTTTATTAAAAAAGTCCTAACCACCTTCACGTTGCTGCCTTTCCATTCTCTCTTTTTCTTGCTGCATCCTTGCAGGGTCTGACTTCTCACCCTAGAAAATGTCGTATGCAACATATAAGTGATTTAAATCAAACTGCTCAACCTACCAATGTGCTACAAATTAACATCAATTATCAAAACTTCTGAGACTAGAAAAAAAATCAGTTACATGATCCCATAGACTCTGATGTGTAGCCCAGAAGATAGTATCGTCAAAGCGAGTTTTTAGCATTGCAGCACGCAAAACCTTCTTTGGAGACATTTGAAAATTTAATGGCGTCCATCCTAGAAGCAATTGAAATTCAGAGTTAGCATAGAATGATAAGAATTGTAACCATGAAACTCATGTCTGGAAACAAAGTAAAACGGAGTCACAAATAAATTATCCATAGTTCATGTGAAAGCACGTTGATGTCATGTATTTTAGACAAAAACATACTTGAACAATAGAAAGTGAAAAACTGTATTGTTTCATTCCACAGAAATGCTCGAGCAATAAATATTTTAAAGGTATCTCTCTCACAATCAAACTCAACTAAACAAATATTTAATTTCCCTACAACGAACATCCAAGGAATAGATTTGTTTCAATTTGCGCAATGTTATCATTCCCACGTCAAATTAACAAAAGATATGACAGACAAGTTGGAGCCTTGCCATATTTTGGAATATAGACCACATATTAATAAGATAAACTACCTTCACCAGAAACATCATCTGTAACAGGGGTTGAGACATGGCCATGGGGCTGCTTCCTGCAAAATCAAATTATACAAAATCTTGAATCACATGAGCAAATCATTGCAAAAAATCACCAGCGCCATTCATATGTAGAGATAATATATATTAGGGGAGAAAATGCTCTCACCACCAAAATCTGGGTTCAGTTTGCTTGAGTGAGATTCCATGGGATATTTCACCTCGCCATCCTGACATATTGAGCAAAGTTACATCAACCACTTTTCAAGCGATGCACAATTAATATCAAAGTCAATGATACTTACAGATTTATCATAACTGTCAAGTTCTGATAGTCTTTCCAATGCTATCGCAACAAGACAAAATACAATGAGTTGTTTAACTACCAAAATTTAGGCATACAAGAAATATTAAAAATAAGAATGGAACTAACCATTAGAAGTTGACAGAGCTGAAGCTATTTTAAGCCGCCTGCAATGGCATGAGAAGGAACCAAAGGCAGAACATTTGGCTGAAATAGAATTGATAAATTGTTTGTTATTCGCACAAGCAAAATAACTTTTATAAAGGTTTTTTTCGCCATTAGGAGATGGTTAATCAGCTCTTAAGAAGAGCTAAAAAGAACACTCTTTTCTACACCACTCAGTACCTTTAAAAACAGCTTTATTCGGTAATTGGCGCCCATTTTTTTTCCATATTGGCAGGTTTAACCTGTTGAAATAAACACAGAACCAGAGAATCTCACTAAAATCATCACAGGTAAAAACTCAAGTGAGATAGAAGAAAAATGACCTATAACAAAAAAGTGGTGTAAACACGCAAAGGTTTAAGATTGTCAATTACCACAACATGCAAAATGGTCATCAAAAGAAAGTTACTTTGACACCGCAACAAAACGAAATAATTACCTTCCTCCATAAAAATGATCTTACCTTATCAGCTTTCGTATCCAGAAAACATTTTACTGCTTTCTTCCACTTCCATAAAGTTTCATCCTCAGCTGCATCAAAAAAGGAAGCAATCCTTTCTTCAGTACTGGAAAGCAATAATTAGCTTTGAAAAGCAGCAAAACAAGACCAGGTGAAGCATAAAGATTAGAGAACAATACTCAAACCACAAGATACATAAAAAGTAGCTTGGAGAGGCAGGCTAGTATTTGTGTAATTTTTGGGATTACTTAAAAACAGTGCTTTTGAAATTTTATAAAAGAAAAACTCAAAAACACTGTTTTTAAGCAATCCCAAAAATAACTTCCAAACAATAAACCTAATAGAACAAAACACTTTGTCCATCACAACAACAATTGCCCACTCAAAGGTGTCAAGCCAGTCGGAGCGCTGGACGGCCCAGATCACCGAGAAGAAAGTAAGGTCGTATGTGAAGGTACAACTCGTATATTTCAACATTATCGTGTTTGAGCCGTGAGTTGATTGTCACAATTCTCACTTGCTGATGACTTGATATCGTTGAAGTTTGAGAAGCACACATTCACCAGTTTGGTAGAGGGTGCCGCAGGTGTTAAGTATTTACATTAAATCATGAATTGGAAACTATCAACACTAATGCAAAGGAACCAATGATCAATGAATCAACAAATTCTCATCATTAGGAACTCGACTCTGAAGCAAGACACTGAAAATAGATACCAGGTAGATATGATGCAACTTCAAATGTTCACAAGTTTTTGCAAACCCACAAGATTCCAAGAGCAAAATATAAAACTGTACCGAAAAACCATACCATATCACACAAAATAAAAAAAGTTCAAGTCTATCTATTGGCTACTGCTAAATCGATGAGAAAGAAGATGATATGCTAGGAACCTCCCGCTGGGGCATAATACAACTCAAGATCTTGCCTGCTATTCTTTGTATCATTATTTACATCTCTAATCACGAAAATCACTCCCATTTTTACACAAGTGCATTCCTGCAAAGCATGTTCATTTGTGGGTTCTGCAACAAAGCATTCGAGGATTTAGCATTATTTTCATTCCGATTTTCTATGATGTTGAACATTGACAAGAATGAGATACAAGAGTAAAGATTAATACATTTGAAGCTTCGGAAGATTGTGAACTCGAATTATCTCCCGAACCTTGAAAACACCTCAAATAGTCCACAACAACTCTTCCATGTCATTTGCACTGGACGAGGAGCAGGAACCAGCAACACCTGAAAAAAGTTTTGAAAAAG
The DNA here is from genome assembly GCF_033568475.1 of Henckelia pumila. Lineage (NCBI taxonomy): Eukaryota > Viridiplantae > Streptophyta > Magnoliopsida > Lamiales > Gesneriaceae > Henckelia > Henckelia pumila. Next base: position 193,522,326 of record NC_133121.1, read on the forward strand.
AGGGAAAGATTTTTGTATAATAGTCAGTGAATCACGAGATATGTTCCAAAAAGTAACATGAAACAAACAGTACCTCGGTAACTCCAGAATCTTTCTCAAGTTCAACTCCAATGTCATGACTTTTCTGGGTTACACATTCCTTAGTATCTCGGACAACTATATTCTCAATAGATTCGTCCTTCCTCTTCAATGGCACATCCATGATAATCGTCGAACTGCCATTGTCTTCGACAAAACCCAGTCTTTTCTCCTCGGATTCTATGGGTTTAATTATAAAAGAGGCAATAGAAGTATATGTCTCTACTTTACTTCACTTCAACCAACAGACTAAATAAAGTAAAAACAAGTGGAAAAAAACTCACTCCGCTAAATCGCCGAGCTGTCGTAAGACGCCGACGAGGCCCGAAACGGCGATTCCAAACAAAATCTCCTTAAGATCTTCCTTGACAGGGGAAAAAAAGATCCAAACTCCCGAGAGAATCGATTGGAGAATTTGACGCCGATAGTCGACTTGGACTCCAAGCTGAACTCGTTGCGAGTAAATCTGGAAAGCAAATTGGACTTTCCGACGCCAAAATCGCCGATCAACACAACCTTGAACAAATAGTCGTAGTCATCGTCCACTCAATACGCACCCATGAATGTGTTCGTATTTCTGTGAGAGAGAGCGAAGAAAAGTAAAAGGGTGCCAAGAACGAGATCTTACCATTGTCTAGCTTCAATCGGCAGATTTCTGGCGTCTAGGGCGACGAATCGACATCTTGGAGCGGCAGCTAGGGCTATGGGAGAAAGGGGATCGATCGTGGGAAAGGTTTGGGAAGGGTAGAGAGACGATTCTTTACGCCTATGTACATATACATATGTATCTATTATATATAAGATAAGACTACGATAAAAAAAAAAACCCGTAGTCTATTTGTTAAAAAAAAGTTTATAGACTACGGTATAAAATAATCGTAGTCTATTTATTTTTAAAAAACGCTCATAGACTACGGTATCGAAAAACCGTAGTCTATTTATTAAAAAAAATGCTCATAGACTACGGTACAAAATAACCGTAGTTTATTTATAAAAAAAAACACGCTCATAGACTACGGTTTTTAAAAACCGATGTTGTAGAACATAAACAACAACGGTTTTTACAAAACTGTAGATGTATATTTTAAAAAAAACGCCTATTAACTACGGTTTCTGTAAAAACCGTAGTTAATTGTAAAAATACTACGATTTTATTAAAAACCGTAGTCTTTCTGATGTAGTCTATTACCAAATTTCTTGTAGTGACGAAAAAGCTCTCAGCTGAATCTGCTCCTCTGTTACTCCATGGGGTTTCATACTCGTGCAAACCACGTGGAATTCCATCAAGTGTTTATTCGGGTCCTCACCTGCAAGAGAATGAGAAGCAGGTAATAAGTGAATTAATCCAGACTTAAGCTTAAAAGTAGCATTATTTTCTAGTGTAGGAAAAGTAATGCATAAAGGTTGTTGATTGGGATCAGGAGTGCCCAATTGTCTAAGACTCAGGTTCGCATTAGCAGCCATCTCTTCTTCTCCTGGAAATGCAGCTCGAGCAGCTGCCTCTTGTTGTTGTCTACGAAGTTCTCTCCTTCGTATATGCAAAGTTCTTTCAATCTCCAGGTCGTAAAAAAAGTCCTCTTCAGCAAATTCACCTGAAAGCATGAACAAAAGGAAACTAGAAACAAAGAAAAGAGAAGAGAGTGAGATAAAACAAAACAAAATAAAAAATAGAAAACAATAAATTAAACACCGATCCCCGGCAACGGCGCCAAAATTTGATAATGCTTAGTCGTATCACGCCCAAATTAACCCAACTCCGATTAACTAAATAAACATATAGTAGCGAGAGTAGGGATCGTTCCCACGAGGGAAATGAAATTTATTTGTGTTCTTAAAAATACTGGAAATAAATAAAATGGGATTTTAAACTTTAAAATCTACTATGCAAAATTAAAATAAGAAAGATCAAATAAATAATGAGACTTGGTATCGGTCTACTACACCCTTGAAATCATTCACTCGATCATCGATTCCCTAAAAATAATTAATTCACATCGAATATTCATCATTGGAAATTTAATTCCTGTTTCACCTTAATTTTAGCTAATCAGACAACAGCATTCTAAATTAACCCTTACCAATAAATTAACCCGATAACAGCAATCTAGATTTTAACTCACGGTAGCATTCAAATGAGTAAAACTAATGAAGCTAGACAACACAAACACCAGCGGTTGTATTTAGCCTAGTCAATTGTTGTTCCTACGATTTAACAAATTCAACAACACAAAATATTAATCATAGTTGCTTCACAAATTAGTTAATTCAAACAATTAAGGATTTGAATTCTAATTTAGCTATAGTTTGCAAAACAAAATCCTAAGATGGCCAATCCTAAAATCTCGCATACAAACATGAAATAAACCAGATCAAATATTGATACTTAACAAGAATTAAACACTTCAAATCGAATCTCATGAATAAATTATATCAAGGTTTCGTCTCCCTCAACCAAGTAAAAAGGTTTAGCTACAACGATTCATCACCAAATCAATAAAAATTCAAAGAAGAGAAGAAAACTAGAGAGAAAATTGAAAGAACAAAACTTAGCCGCCTTAGAGGTTGTCCACACTCTGATAATAATCCTTCAAAACGGAATTAAAAGCCTAATAAAGCCTAGAGTCCAAAATAAAAGAGTTTCGAAAATTATAAAAATCTTCCCGAACAGCCTCGCGCGCTCGAGCGCATTGAGTACACCCGCTCGAGCGCGTCAAAATATGCGGACTCTCTGCTTTGAAAACTTCTCGGCCGCGCTCGATCGCGCGAGTACATCCGCTCGAGCGCGCGCAAAATGGAGTTTTCACTGCCTTAAAAATCCAGATGTTGCGCTCGATCCTATGAGTATGTGGGATCGAGCGCATGAGTTTTGGCCAACATTCTGCATTCCTTTCTTCAACTTGAAATTTCCTACACATTAAATCCGAGAGTATGTTATGAATTTAAATGAATGCAAAAGACAAAACTAAGATAAAACATGAACAAACACAAATAAATGAATGCAAACTACTCACAAAATAACATTAAAACATGCAAAAAAAAAACACGACTATCAGTTTCCCTTAAAAATCACATACTTGCATCAATACTTGTTCTAGCATGTGGAACTCGTATTTGGTTGATTGATTGAGCTTTTGTTATGTGTCTTATGTCTTATGTTTCTTATGGATTCATCTTGAGCCAACTTTGATTTCAGCGGGCAGAACAACCCTTTTTGATTTGACGTTTTGGGGGCTATAATGTGAGTGGCCTGGATGTAGAGGTTCACCTAGTGTTAGCATACTCCTTATAGTCGCACCAAAGTCTAGGGGAGTGGGATACGTGGCACCACCTCGATTGGGAGAGTCGGTGAGTCGTTACGTGATCTCATCCTTGGGATCCCAAAAGCACAGCAGCAATCCCTCTTTTATCAGAATTGATATCCCGATTTAAAGACATGCATTTCATTACGTTGATATTGATTACGTTGTTGCCTTGAAAGCATTTTTGTTGTTGTATTACTTGTTATGTTATTTTTACTGGGAATATCTTTCTCACCGGAGTTATCCGAATGTTGCTTTGTTTTGTATGTGTACTTGGCAACAGGTGGGGCAGGATCAAGTCAGCGAAGACCCGGTTAACAACAAGAGGGAGATTTAGTTGTGGGACTCCGTTTAGAAGTCATGTCAGCATGTCTACCTAGTTATGTTGGAACATGTTTAGATATCGAACTTCGTTGGTTTGTTGTATTGATTATGCAAGCCTTTTGGTTGAATGTTTTTGTTGCATGTTCTATACTTTGAGCAGTTGTTAAACTCTAGAACTTCTTATACTAGTTGAAGGAATGGAGTTTGTAATGCATATTTATGTTTTGAAGTATTGAATGGCTTGAATGGAATTGGGTAGCCTTGTTCTGTTTTTTGTTTTATTTTTCTGGGCAAAAGGCGCGCTCGATCGCACGAGTTCGTAGGATCGAGCGCGGCCCTTCATTTTGTTGAGGCAGAGATTTCCATATTTTTTGTGCGCTCGATCCTACGAGTTCATAGGATCGAGCGCAAGGCTTGTGTTCCTTCGGCAGAACTTGAGGCATTTTTAGTGCGCTCGATCGCGCGATTTCATGCAATCGAGCGCAGACCTGTTTTTTTTTTAAAAAAAATTTTTATTGTCTTGCCTTAACTTATGTAAATTGATTGATGTTGGTTTACATTATATTAATCTTAGAGGATTAAAACCGAGGTCCCACACTCACATGCCCTATTTATAGGAAGAGATCGGACGATCCGATACCCTCTTCGGATGCTCCGATCTTGCATGCAGGCCACGTTGCAGAAATGCAAAGTTCGGATGCTCCAATCCTACCTTCAGACAATTCGAACCCCCGCGTGTCCGAACAGTGGTGACACCTCACCAGTGCGCATGGCCTAACTCCTCGGATGATCCGATACATGGTTCGAACGATCCGAACTCACCCTGAGCTTCCGAACTCCTTTGTCCCATCTAAACACTTCGGACCATCCGATCTCTACAAGGCTTGGGTTCGGACCATTCGAACCACCCTAGCCCAAATAAGCCCATTAACCATTTTTGGACGTTTTGGATCCGATTTATTGGTCCTATTGATCAAAATAAAATCCCTTAATCATGACTTACCAAATTAAACATGTTTAGATCATTAAGTCTTGTAAAACTGGATACGGGTGACTAAACTATACATGTGTTTCCACACTTATTACCTATCAAGAGTAGATCACCAGAGGAATCTTTCACCAGACAATTGTGTTTCATGAACTCGAGTGAGTGCCCTATGTCACATAGTTGACTGATTCTTATCAAATTGTATTTTAAGTGATCAACTAATAAAACATCTTCAATAAAAATGTTACTTTGGATAATCTTACCCTAACCCACATTTATACCTTTGGAGTTATCACCAAATGTGATTTGTAGTCCTGAGCAATGGTTCAGTTGATCAAGAAGTTTTGCTTTTCCAGTCATGTACCTGCAGCAGCCACTATCAAGGTACCAAATCGATGATTGTAACTCTTTTGCTTCTTTCTATACCTGAAATCACAGAGTTGAATGATATGGTCCCCATATCTATTTGGGTTCAGTAGGGATTAGGCCTTTGGGAACCCACACTTGGATCACCCTAAATTAACGAACTTTGTGTGCATCCCGAAGTGTGTGTGTAGTAACCCGATTTCAGTAATAAGAAATTAACTGTCTAAGCATGTTTAGAATGGTTAAAACATGATTAAGAATTTTTCGATGAAATTATTATGTTTAAAATCGGATTCAGGACATCAAAAAAAGTCTGGAAGTGATATGAATCTTAATAGCTATGAAAAAAACACGAATATAAGAAGAATCGCGCCTTCAATTCAATATCAAAAGAAATAAAAGTATTTTTTTCCGATATTTGAAACAAGTAAAAATTTAGATAGTCACCCCTAGTTTAAAAGAAACTAGTAATAAATAATCATGAGAAACAATTGTGATTCATGGAAATCTTCAAAGAACTTGTCTCTGACAATCCATGATGAAGAACAATCGAAAAATGCCAGAAAGTTGTTAAAATTTGATAAGTTTGATTTTTTTGACAAAGCAAAAGCTTCAATAAAATTCTGAAGAAAATTTTGATAGAAATTTCAATAATCTGAATAATTGTTATTGAATAATAAATCAATCTAGTGTTTTATTGTTTACATTCATATCAAACTTCATTCAATTCTATCATTCCAAAATCGGTTCAAAATCATCATTAGATCTTCAACCAAAATGACTTCAAACCTTGATCACTTCTTCTTCGATTTGAACTCAAAGTTCTTGAGTCGTTGGCCTTCAATACTAATCTGAAATTGAAGAATACTGATGTTATAACATCAACAACATCTCAAAGAATACCTTAGCTCAATCATAGGCTATCAAAACGGCCTCAAATCATAAGCCGACGGCGTAGTGATTGAAAATCGGTAACCGACAAAATATAAAAAACAATATCAGCTTTATAAAGGTAATAGAACAGCATATAAGATATAAACATTCAAGAACATATACACATAAAGTTACCATAAACCAGCATCTCAGCAGCTATAAGGTTACCATATAAGATGGAAAATTATAAGAGATACAACCGCTATTCGTTCTTTGATTCATTTTCGAACATACAAGATATAAACATTCAAGAACATATACACATGAACGAATCCTGATTCCTTCAATATTATGATTTTGAAATCTATTAGAAACATCATAATACTTACATCAAATCGAAGCTCTCGTCGTAAGGATCACGGTGCTATTTTTGGAATTAAAATTGAATAATCGGATCAAAAGATACAAGGATTTGAAAATCGAAAATCAAAGGAAAAGAAAAAGATCTCGACCTTGATCTGTAAATTCTGAATCTAATGAGTTTCACACGTTGAAAGCTGACTTCTCAATTAAAAAAATGGGATATGTATTAACATAATTGCAATTTAGCCCCTGAAACTTCATAAATTACAATTCAGTCATCGGCCCTCTTTTTAATTCAATTTCAATTCTAAATAATTTAAGAATATTAGAATTTAAATCAAAACTCTAAATATTCCCAAATTAAATATACTTGGATTAAAATTAAATAAGTTCGGATTAAATCAAATAATCTCGGGCCTTACATTTCTCCCACACTAAGGCATGAGTTCGTCCTGGAATTCATAAGCAATCTAGATATGCAGTCTGTTTCAACATAAGAATAAAGAATAATAGAAAACTGAATAAGAACTCACATCAGTGGAATAGATAGGGAAATCTCTGCCTCATGTCTTCTTCGACTTCCCATGTAGCCTCTTCAACTCCATGATGATTCCACTGAATCTTCACCAATGGAATGGTCTTGTTTCGGAGTTGTTTTTTCCTTCCTATCAAGTATCTGAATCGGAAGTAGCTAAGAGTTTCATCAAATTCAGCTTCATCAGGTTTCAAGATATGAGATTAATCAGGTTGGTACTTTCAAAGCATCGAGACATGAAATACATCGTGGATACCAGATAAAGATGTAGGAAGAGCGAGTCGATAAGCAATATTGCCTATCTTCTCGAGTATCTCATACGGCCCAATAAATCGTGGAGATAACTTTCCTCGCTTGCCAAATCTGACTGTGCCCTTGAATGGTGATGTAACGCCCCGTTTTTATCTTAATTGATGTTATTTGAGATATTCGGTGATTTCAGAATTCGAGATCGGACTTTTTATTAATCAGGGACCTTTTTGCAATTTTTGGAAATTTCAGGGACTAAAACGCAAAAGTGGATTTGTTATAAGATTGAGACTTTGACTAAGTCTTCATTTCCTCCCCTTATCTCCTCCATCTTGATTTCTCCTCCATTGAAGACGATCAAAAATTTTCCAAGCTTTTGTGATTTCATTTCTAGCTCAATCCGTCCGATAGAATTGATTTCCGACTTGATATCTGCGATCACAGCGACGAGTGCTCCGTTTGGAAGGAAGTTTATCTTAATTCTGAGAAGTTTGAATTTATTGATGTTGTCAGAATTTGTTTATATTCGGAGATGATGATTATGAGTTAGCAGTGATCGTTTATCTAAGACGGTTCGAAGATCTAACAACAATCGGAATTGTTATGATTTTTCTTGTCATTTTCGAAAATGATGATATTGAGATGTGTTGATTTTGTGTTGGGTTTGATTTTTGAGGATTGGAATGAGTAAGTTGAGTTGTTGTTTTGCTGTCTGCATTTCCGGATTGGTCAGTTTATAGCCGTTATGCCGTCAGTTTGAGTTTTGGATATCGTTTCGATATTTTGATCGTATTGAGTTTTGATTGAGTTTTGATATCGATTTTAATTCGTGACTTCTTCTGATAGATTGATTGGGAGTCCTTGAAGTTGCTAGAGTTGTAGCTTTTGGCAAGTTTGGAAGAGTTGAGCCGGTATATTATCGATGTCTTTCTATATCGATTTATGAACTTGATTGGATAGTTTTTGAATTGAGAATTGTTGTTTTCAGATTGAAGTTTTGAACGACAAAGAAGAGGTATAAGACGACTTTGTAATCGAATGGGATGATTAACTCGAATCAGGATTGACTCGAGTGTCCTAGAAGAAATCACATATTGCATGTTTTGATTTCTTATTTGATTATATGATTGAATTTATATTGAGTGCATTAGATTACATTGCATTCATATTGAGCCTTGATTTGTTCAATTTGAATTAGACGATCTAGGGATTGTAGTCGAGTAGCTTGGTAGGCGATTTACTACCTTGACGAGTAGCTCACTATAATGCTCTTGAGTCTAGAGGACTAAAGCATGTCATGTCCACCTCGAGAGGGGAGTCGGTGTGATTGTGGATGTTTTAGCCTCGGGATCCCAAACCGAAGAAAGAAAGAATGGAAGAAATTCATTGATTGTCTGAGTCTGATAATCTAGAAGTTTAAAGACATGCATATCATTTTAAATACAGTACTTGATTGGATTATTTCATTTTATGGGGAACAAGTTTTTATATGACTTGATATGTTTATTTGATTGCATGTTAGTCTCTTTTACTGGGAATATTATTCTCACCGGATTATCCGTCTGTTGTCTTTGTTTGTAACGAGCAGATATCAAGCTAATCCAGGTCAAATTCATTGGAAAGCCGTGAAGGACATTCTTAAGTACTTACGAAGGACTAAGAATATGTTCATGGTATATGGAGGAAGAGAACTAAAATTGGAAGGCTATACCGACTCTAGATTCCAAAGTGACGTGGATGACTCGAAGTCAACCTCTGGATTTGTGTTCATGCTCAATGGCAGTGCTGTCTCTTGGAAGAGTTCCAAGCAGGACACCACAGCGGATTCCACCACTGAGGCAGAATACATTGCAGCATCAGCTGCTGCTAAAGAGGCCGTTTGGATGACGAATTTCATCCAAGATTTGGGCGTCATTCCTGAAGTTGTTGGTCCAGTCCCGGTGTACTGTGACAACATGGGTGCCGTTGCTCAGGCAAAGGAACCAAGGTCTCATCAAAGATCCAAACACGTACTGAGGAAATACCACATCATCCGGGAGATTGTGGAAAGAGGAGACATCACTGTCGAAAGAGTGGCCTCTGCAGACAATATCGCTGATCCACTTACTAAGCCCTTGCCAGGACCATTATTTGACAAACATCGTGAAGCAATGGGTCTACGTAGTATGACTAGTTGGCTTTAGGGCAAGTGGGAGATTGAAAGAGTAGGTGCCCGGTGAGCCAACTTGTGGCTAAGGGCTTTGATGACTCTTTGTATAAACAATCTTTTGTTTAATATAATTTACACTTTTATTAATGGCAATGACTTTATCTTTCTTCATATTGTTATATTGTGATATACTATTGTTGTTTTGATAAAGACCTTGAATATACTATAGTGTATGTAAGATGTGGTAGAACATGGGGATGTCTATCATGAAACACATCTTATAGTCACTGTATATTCTAAACTGTTCCTAGTCGATTGAGCCGTCCGATAATAAGGATAAGGATCGCTCGAGTTTGAGACTAGCATTTGCGATGCAGAGTACCACGTTTCATTGGTAAGGAACATAGAGATGTTCGAAGCATGCAAATGGATATTCATACGATGAATGATCGAACTACCCTATCCGAACTTTCCAAGTGGTTATCACTTATCGAGTGGATAAAGTCCGCGGTTTTGGTTGTACACCATTAGTCCTTACTACTTGAAACATCATTGTGACTCTATATGCTAGTACTGTGCTTTGACTCGTTTACCGACTCTATTGGGGTCATCAGGTGTCGGGATTGGGTACAGTTACAACACATATAGGAGTCAATGCTTTGTTGTCAAGGATTCACCACATACTTGCGAGTGTGGATATCCTATGCGATCTGAGGAGATATTAGTGTGACGAATCTCTGGCCAGAGTACATGATGTGTTTTAAGAAATGGTTTCTTAGTAACACATGCGATGTCACTATTTGATCTTCAAGATGTATTGCATAGTTATCGAATCTCAAACGAATCTCGATATACCAATGGTTGTTGATTCGATCGGGATTATGGATGAAGGGACCGTACTGTACGCTAACCAAAATCTATTGGTTCTTGCAGGCACTATCAGTGATACCTAGGGAATCATGGAGCGATGTTGCTAGACGCTCTTACCATGATTCGATGGGCAAGTCGGAAATTGTTGTTCCGAGTCACAAGGAGTTGTGAGCCCACGGCTAGCTGTATCCCTGAACCATTGAGGGTCACACAGAGTAATGGATTTTTAATCCCCGTTGAGATAGTTAAATTTAAAGAGTTAAATTTAATGAACAAAGAAGTTGGACTTCTTAATTAAGAGTAGAGGAGTAAGATTTCCTAAAATGACATAGGGATGGGCATTTTTGGAAATCACTGAATTCGGATTCAAAAAAATTTATCTTGACTTTAAAAGGTGCAGAAATGGTTTCTGTGCACATTGGTGAAATCGGTTTATCAATCGGAGTCATGATGAATTTTATATTAATTTCTGAACATGCGGGCTTTGCTTGTCGGGCTTGAACTTATGACTAATGGGCCCTAAGCTGTTAGTGGCCTACATTATAAATAAGTTATTGCAATACAGAAATTACACAGAACAGGTCACAAAATTTTCGAAAACCTAGTGATTTTCTCTCAGTAGTGGCCGCCCCCCTTTCCCCTCTGCTCGGTAAAATCCAGTCTGTGAATTTTGAATTACAGTCTGGTTTAACGGATCAAATTCGTTAATCTCTTCGTAGAAACTTCTGATAGATTTTCTAGTGCAATCTATCAGAGGGATTAATTATCCGTTCGTGGACCTGATTGAAGAACAGTTCGTCCATCAGTTCCAGGGATATACAACAAGAGCAGAGCAATCTGTTGGTGTCCAAAATCTTGATTCGAGATTGAAGGTAAAAATTTATAATCGTTATTTAATTTTTACACACACAATTTAATCGTAAAAGTTTTGATACCCAATATGGAATCGTTCCATATAAAATTTTTAACTTTCGCTGCACCGGGTATCAATTCTGATTGATCTGACCACCACGTTCTCCAACACGGAATGGAAGTGGGATCATATCTCGATGGACTTCGTCACGAAACTACCCCGGTCTGTTCGGGGATGTGATGCTATTTAGGCTGTGATTGATAGGTTGACGAAGTCTGCTTGTTTCATTCCGTATCGGATGACTTATCGACACGATCAGATGACAGAGTTGTACGTCAGAGAGATCGTCAGATTGCACGGTGTGCCGAGATCTATTGTTTCTCACCGAGATCCTTGGTTTACTTCTCACTTCTGGCACAGTCTGCAAGAGGCTCTTGGTACTAGATTGCACTTGAGTACAGCATACCATCCTCAGACCGACGGTCAATCAGAACGGATGATTCAGACTCTGGAGGATATGTTACGAGCAGTGGTGCTTGACTTTGGCACTACTTGGCAAGATTCATTGCCTCTCGTTGTGTTTTTGTACAACAACAGCTTCCAGATGAGTATAGGTATGGCACCATTCGAAGCGTTGTACGGAAGGAAGTGCAGATCTCCTCTGTACTGGGATGAGATGTCTGAGTCCCCAGACTTGGGACCAGATATGATTCGTGATATGGCTGAGCAGGTGAAGATTATTCGATTGAGAATGAAGACTGCTCAAGACCGACAAGCGAAGTATGCGAATATCCGTCACAGACCTCTGTCTTTTGATAAGGGAGACCGTGTATTCTTGAAGATTTCTCCGTTTACCGGTACTGTTAGATTTGGGAAGAGAGGGAAGTTGTCACCGAGATTCATCGGCCCGTATGAAGTTTTACAGAAGATAGGCGATCTAGCCTACCGATTAGCACTTCCTCCTTATTTATCTGGAATTCACGACGTATTTCACGTCTCGATGTTGAGGAAATACCATCCCGATCCTTCTCATGTTCTTCAGCCTGACGAAGCCGAACTTGATGAAACTCTGAGCTACTTTGAGAGACCGATTCAGATCCTTGACAGAAAGGAGAAACAGCTCAGAACCAAAACGATTCCTCTGGTGAAAGTTCAGTGGAGTCGTCACGGAGTCGAAGAAGCGACTTGGGAGACAGAATCTGACATGAGACAGAGATTTCCTGAGTTATTCGTCTGATGTGAGTTTTAATTCTGTTCTTGAATTCTTAATTATCTTCTTATGAGTTGATATCGATGATTTCGAGGACGAAATCTTTTCTTAGAGGGGGAGAATTTTAACGCCCCGTTTTTATCTTAATTGATGTTATTTGAGATATTCGGTGATTTCAGAATTCGAGATCGGACTTTTTATTAATCAGGGACCTTTTTGCAATTTTTGGAAATTTCAGGGACTAAAACGCAAAAAGTGGATTTGTTATAAGATTGAGACTTTGACTAAGTCTTCATTTCCTCCCCTTATCTCCTCCATCTCGATTTCCCCTCCATTGAAGACAATCAAAGATTTTCCAAGCTTTTGTGATTTCATTTCTAGCTCAATCCGTCCGGTAGAATTGATTTTCGACTTGATATCTGCGATCACAGCGACGAGTGCTCCGTTTGGAATTAAGTTTATCTTAATTCTGAGAAGTTTGAATTTATTGATGTTGTCAGAATTTGTTTATATTCGGAGAGGATGATTATGAGTTAGCAGTGATCGTTTATCTAAGACGGTTCAAAGATCTAACGACAATCGGAATTGTTATGATTTTTCTTGTCATTTTCGAAAATGATGATTTTGAGATGTGTTGATTTTGTGTTGGGTTTGATGTTTGAGGATTGGAATGAGTAATTTGAGCTGTTGTTTTGCTATTTGCATTTCCGGATTGGTCAGTTTATAGTCGTTATGCCGTCAGTTTGAGTTTTGGATATCGTTTCGATATTTTGATCGTATTGAGTTTTGATTGAGTTTTGATATCGATTTTGATCCGTGACTTATTCTGATAGATTGATTGGGAGTCCTTGAAGTTGCTAGAGTTGCAGCTTTTAGCAAGTTTGGAAGAGTTGAGCCGGTATAGTATCGATGTCTTTCTATATCGATTTATGAACTTGATTGGATAGTTTTTGAATTGAGAATTGTTGTTTTCAGATTGAAGTTTGGAACGACAAAGAAGAGGTATAAGACGACTTTGTAATGGAATGGGACGATTAACTCGAATCAGGATTGACTCGAGTGTCCTAGAAGAAATCACATATTGCATGTTTTGATGTCTTATTTGATTATATGATTGAATTTATATTGAGTGCATTAGATTACATTGCATTCATATTGAGCCTTGATTTGTTCAATTTGAATTAGATGATCTAGGGATTAATGTAGTCGAGTAGCTTGGTAGGCGATTTACTACCTTGTCGAGTAGCTCACTATAATGCTCTTGAGTCTAGAGGACTAAAGCATGTCATGTCCACCTCGAGAGGGGAGTCGGTGTGATTGTGGATGTTTTAGCCTCGGGATCCCAAACCGAAGAAAGAAAGAATGGAAGAAATTCATTGATTGTCTGAGTCTGATAATCCAGAAGTTTAAAGACATGCATATCATTTTAAATACAGTACTTGATTGGATTATTTGATTTTATGGGGAACGAGTTTTTATATGACTTGATATGTATATTTGATTACATGTCAGTCTCTTTTACTAGGAATATTATTCTCATCGGATTATCCTCCTGTTGTCTTTGTTTGTATGTGTACTTGGCAACAGGTGGGGCAGGAACGAATCAGAGACAACATGGCTAGAGGATTGAGAGAATAGAGTGAGGCTTGGATGTTAGGAGTCACTTTGTAATTGAACTCCTTTTTGTATTGAAAGTCCGAACTAGATGGACCTTATTATGCATGCTTTAATTTGTGAGGCTTGTATAACTCATTACATATATGTTGTATCTTGTTGAATGGGATTTTGATGTTGTTATTGTGGATTGAATGGAATTGAATATTGGACAAGAAAACCAGAATTTTTCTGGGCAGAGGGTCTCGCTCGATCGGCGAATTCTTGCGGATCGAGCGAGCACCTTAGTAGCGAGGCAGTGTAGGTTAATTGTATGCTCGCTCGATCGGTAAGATTTTACCGATCAAGCAAGGGGTCCTGATTCTTGGACAGAGAACTGGAATCTTTGACCCGCTCGATCGGTAAGATTTTACAGATCGAGCGAGCACCATCTTTTTAAAAAAAAAATTTGAATTCTTTAATCCTATTCTTTTAATTGAGTTGATTAATTTAATTACCCTGAGATTGCATGATTTGAATCTAGGCCTCACAGGTGAAATCTTCAAGAACAATCTATCGCCCTGTTCAAAACATAACGGCTGTCGTCGAATATTTGCATATCTAGCTTGTCTATGTTGCGCTGTTCTCATTCTATGTTTAATCAACTTTACCTTCTCAGTCATTTGTCTTATCATATCTATTCCCAATTCAGGTACCTCGGACACATCATCCCAATACAGTGGTGATCGACACTTCTTTCCATACAGTACTTCGAATGGAGCCATCTCAATACTAGTCTGATAACTGTTGTTGTATGAGAACTCCACAAGTGGTAATGAATCTTGCCATGTAATATCAAAATCAAGTACTATAGCTCTAAGCATATCCTCAAGAGTCTGAATAGTTCGTTCAGATTGTCCGTCATTTTGAGGATGATAAGCGGTATTCAAATGTAAACGCGTACCTAGAGCTTGTTGTAGGCTATGCCAAAAGTGCGAAGTAAATCTAGGATCGCGATCTGATACAATCGACTTTGGCACACCGTGCAATCGTACCACTTCTCGAACATACAAATATGCCATCTGATCATGACGATAGGTCATTTTGTATGGAATAAAACAAAAATATTTCGTCAACTTGTCAATGATCACCCAAATAGCATCGAATCCTCGAGATGACCGTGGCAATTTCGTTACAAATTCCATGGAAATATGATCCCATTTCCATTCAGGAATAGATAAAATCTTCAATAAGCCACCTGATTTATTTCTCTCAGCTTTCACCTATTGGAAATTTAAACATTTAGATACAAATTCAGTCACATCAGACTTCATTTGTTCCAACCAGTACTAATGCTTCAAATCGTTGTACATTTTTCTACCACCAGGATGTATACTGAATCGACTGCAATGGGCTTCTTTCAAAATATTCTGTCTCATACAAGATATCATCATCACCGACCTTATACTCAGCTTGATGCCCTGATCTGATCATTTCAATCGACTTCTGAACACTCAAGTCTGATTTCTGTGCTTCTTTAATTCGAATCAATAATTCAGGCTCAGCACTAATAGCACAAATTTTCATTGGTCTTCTATCTGTCTCTAATATTAATCCAGACATACATCAATATTCAATCAACCTAGATACACCTATAGTAGACAAGGATAAAGCACATACCTTCCTACTTAGTGCATCTGCTGCTGCATTTGACTTCCCTCGATATTTTATTTCACAATCGAAGTCTTTCAATAAGTCAAGCCATCTTCTTTGTCTCATGTTCAGTTCAGATTGTGAAAACAGATACTTTAAACTCTTATGATCAGAAAATATATCGAATTTCTCACCGTACAGATAATGTCGCCATATCTTCAATGCAAAGACGATACCTGCCAATTCAAGATCATGAATTGGATATCTGACTTCATGTGGTTTCAGTTTTTGAGAAGCATAAGCAACATGTCCTTTTTGCATCAAAACACAACCCAAACCTTGGTGAGAAGCATCACAATACACAACAAAATCACCAGTACCTGAAGGAATTGTCAAGACTGATGTTGTAGTCAATCTTTTCTTCAGCTCAAGAAACTAACTTCACAAGCTTCAGACCAAACAAATGGTGCATTCTTCTGTGTAAGCTGAGTAATAGGCTTTGCAATAGACGAGAAATTTTTGATAAATCGATGGTAATAACCTGCTAAGCCCATAAAACTTCGAATTTCTGGCACAGATGTTGGTCTCTGCCAACTGATCACTGCTTCAACTTTGTTTGGATCAACTGAAATACCATCTCCTGAAATAATATGGCCAAGAAAAACAACTTTCTGCAAAAAAAATTCACATTTTGACAACATGGCGTACAATTTCTCTTCTCGTGGAGTTCTCAATACAGTTCTGAGGTGTTCAGCATGATCACACAGGTTCTTAGAGTAAATCAAAATATCATCGATAAAGATAATCACGAAGTCATCTAGATACTTTTGAAATAATCTATTCATCAATCCCATAAATACTGCTGGTGCATTCGTTAGACCAAAAGGCATGACTATGAATTCGTAATGGTCATACCTAGTTCTAAATGCAGTCTTAGGGATATCCTCATCTCTTACCCTCAGATGATGATAGCCAGATCATAAATCAATCTTCGAATATACTGACGAACCCTGCAATTGATCAAGCAAGTCATCTATACGAGGTAAAGGATATCGATTATTTACCGTTGCTTTATTCAACTGCCCGTAGTCAATACATAATCTCATTGATCCATACTTCTTTCTAACAAACAAAACCGGAGCACCCCAAGAAGAGACACTCGGTCTAATGTATCCTTTGGCTAAAAGATCTTCAAGTTGTTCTTTCAGTTCTTTCAATTCAATTGGTTTCATACGGTAAGGTGCTTTCGATATCGGTTGTGTACCTTGAATTGAAGTCTACCTCTAGAAACGGAGGCAGTCCCGGAATCTCATTAGGGAAGACATCAGCGAATTCACTAACCACTGGCAAGTCAACCAATTTTGGGCTAGCTTTCAATACATCAACTGCGTAATCAGAAATCCTTCTTCTCCTTTCTGCAATAAATCAGTCATAGAAAGAACAGATATCAAAGAAATTATGGCTCGTGAACCCTTACCATAGAACTTCCACTCATCAGCCATCTCTTGTCTGAACTTCACAATCTTTTGAAATCAATCAACTGTAGCTCTGTACTTTGTTAGCATATCGATACCGATTATACAATAAAAATCAGACAAACCAAGCACAACACAATCGATTTCAATCTCATGACCCTCAAACTGCAATGTACAATTTCTTACAGACTTCAGTGATATAATACCTATTCCCAAAGGTGATGAAATAGACACTACAGTAGCTAAGGGTTCAACATGAAATTCATGTAATGCAACAAATTTCTCAAAAATAAATGTGTGTGATGCACTAGTATCAACTAACACATAAGCAGGATAACCATAAATAGAGCAGTTAGCTGCAATCACATCATCAGGTGCAGCTTGTGCTTGCTCTTCTGTAACGCCCAAAAATTATCTTAATGGACTTTATTTGAGATAATCAGAGATTTTAGAAGTCGAGGGCCGATTCGTTTATGATCAGGGACTAGAATGCAATTTTTGGAATTTTCAGGGACTAAAACGCAATTTTGGGATTTAATAGATATTTAAGCCCCTTTTGACTTTCTATTTCACTCCATCATCATCATCCTCCTTGCCTCCCACCATGGAAATCGCCCCTTTTCAATTCCAAGCTTTGGGATTTCCATTTTTGATCGATCCGTCCGATAGAATTGATTTCTGATTGGATATCTACGATCACAGCGACGAGTGCTCCGTTTGGAAGTAAGTATATCTTAATTCTGAGAAGTTTGAATTTTTGGATGTCTTTATAATTGATTTATATTCGGAGATGATGATTATGAGATAGCTGTGATAGTATATCTAAGGCAGTTCGAAGAAATAACGACGATTGGAATTGATATGATTTTTGTTGTGAAATTTCAAAAATGGAGCTTTTAGATTTGAAGGATTTGAATTGTTTTGATGATATTGAGAAGATTATGAGTATATTGGATTGTTGAATTGCTGTCTGCGTTTCCGGTTTGATCAGTTTATAGTCGTTATGCCTTCAGTTTGAGTTTTGGATATCGTTTTGATGTTTTTATCGTATCGAGTTTGATTGAGCTTTTGATGTCGATATTGATCCTTATGACTTCTTCTGATAGATTGAATTGAAGTCACCAGAGTTGCGATATTGCAGCTTTGGTCAGTTTGGAAGATTGAAGTCGGTACAGTATCGATTTTCTTTTTATCGATTGAAGAAGTTGATTGAGTTTTGAATGAGTTTGATTGGATATTTACTATTATCCTTGATATTTGATTTCAGATTGAAGTACCTTCGAAGCGAATAAGGTAAAAGACGACTTAGACTTGAATGGAACGATTAACTCGAATTAGACTGGATTCGAGTGTTTCAAAGAAATCACATACTTGCATGATTGAATGCTTATTTGAAATCATGATTGAATGCTTAGTTGAAATCATGAATGAATGCTTATTTGAATTGGTTATTGAATTTATGATTGAATGCATAAGATGACATATGCATTCATATTGAGCCGAATTATTATTCGTTTTGAATTAGATGATCTGGTGATATAGTTGAGTGGCCTTGTAGGCGAATTACTACATGCGCGGAAATAACTCTCTATAATGCTCCGGAGTCTAAAGGATTAAAATATGCCTCGTCCACCTCGAGAGGGTAGTCGGTGTGATTGTTGGATATTTTAACCTCGGGATCCCAAACCGAAGAAAGAAAGAAAGAAGAATTCCATTTGATTATCTGAGTTTGATAATCCAGAAGTTTTACAGACATGCATATCATTTTAATTCAGTACTTGAATGAATTACTTGAATTATATATGAAGTTGATATACGAGGTGAATTGATGCATATCATGTTTGATATGTTTATTTTGATATAGCATGTTGTCTCTTTTACTGGAAATTGTATTCTCACCGGATTATCCGGCTGTTGTCTTGTTTTTGTATGTGTGCATGGCAACAGGTGGGCCAGGGCCGAGTCAATGACGAAAAGGATAGATTGAGATCGAAGATTATAAGTGAGACTTCGGTTTAGAACGGAAGAGCATGTCAATATAGTCTTTTGTTTTAGGTTGTATTTGTGTCGAACCTAGAACCGATGCATGTTCTCTTCGACGAAGAAATGTATAACTCTAGAACTACCATGTATGTTGAATGATGTTTAAGCATGGTTGCATGTTGTTGTTTATGAATTATGATCATCTAGATTGAGTTGAATTGATGATTGGAATAGAAGTGCATGTTCTGAATTTTCATGTTTTCTGGGCAGACCATGCGCTCGATCGCACGAGTTCGTGGGATCGAGCGCGGCCCCTTTTTTTATTGAGGCAGAGACTTGCACAAAATGGTGCGCTCGATCCTGGCTTTTTGCCGGATCGAGCGCGACACATATTATTTTCTCAGCAGAGAGTTTCAAAATATGGTGCGCTCGATCCTGGACTTTTGTAGGATCGAGCGCAGCACTGTTCATCAGAAAAATAATTTTTTTTTTGTTATTTATTTAATGTCTTATATTTTGGCCTTTGATTGATTATCGATAGGACTAACTCTTGATTAGATGATTAGAATCGGGGTCTCACATTAAGTGGTATCAGAGCGATAAGTTTCTGGACTTTATTTCTAGAAGTGAGCGGGGTAGATTGAGTCCGCTTGAACTTAATTTCTCGCATGTGATTGATTAGTTCTATGGTTGAAGAATATGCGAGCATGCTTTATGATTGAGAATTATTTGAATTACTTGGATATGTGATTTAAATTTTAAAGCATGAATTAATTGAGATACAAACTGTTTTGGGTTACTGGTTGCATTGAATCCAGTCTAATTCGAGTTAATCATTCCATTCAAGTCTAAGTCGTCTTTTACCTTATTCTCTTCGAAGGTACTTCAATCTGAAATCAAATAGCAAGGATAATAGTCAATATCCAATCAAACTCATTCAAAACTCAATCAACTTCTTCAATCGATAAAAAAAAAATCGATACTGTACCGACTTCAATCTTCCAAACTGACCAAAGCTGCATTATCACAACTCTGGTGACTTCAATTCAATCTATCAAAAGAAGTCATAAGGATCAATATCGGCATCAAAAGCTCAATCAAACTCGATACGATCAAAACATCAAAACGATATCCAAAACTCAAACTGACGGCATAACAACTATAAACTGATCAAACCGGAAACGCAGACAGCAATTCAACAATCCAATATACTCATAATCATCTCAATATCATCAAAACAATTCAAATCCTTCAAATCTAAAAGCTCCATTTTCGAAATTTCACATCAAAAATCATATCAATTCCAATCGTCGTTATTTCTTCGAACCGCCTTAGATATACTATTACAGCTATCTCATAATCATCCTCTCTGAATATAAATCAATTCTAAAGACATCCAAAAATTCAAACTTCTCAGAATTAAGATATACTTACTTCCAAACGGAGCACTCGTCGCTGTGATCGTAGATATCCAGTCAGAAATCAATTCTAACGGACAGATCGATCAAAAATGGAAATCCCAAAGCTTGGAATTGAAAAGGGGCGATTTCCATGGTGGGAGGCGAGGAGGATGATGACGATGGAGTGAAATAGAAAGTCAAAAGGGGCTTAAATATCTATTAAATCCCAAAATTGCGTTTTAGTCCCTGAAAATTCCAAAAATTGCATTCTAGTCCCTGATCATAAACGAATCGGCCCTCGACTTTCTCTGATTATCTCAAATAAAGTCCATTAAGATAATTTTGGGGCTTTACAGAAGAGCAAGCACAAGTTGCACCTGATGATGTGATTGCAGCTAACTGCTCTATTTATGGTTATCCTGCTTATGTGTTAGTTGATACTAGTGCATCACACACATTTATTTTTGAGAAATTTGTTGCATTACATGAATTTCCTGTTGAACCCTTAGCTACTGTAGTGTCTATTTCATCACCTTTGGGAATAGGTATTATATCACTGAAGTCTGTAAGAAATTGTACATTGCAGTTTGAGGGTCATGAGATTGAAATGGATTGTGTTGTGCTTGGTTTGTCTGATTTTTATTGTATAATCGGTATCGATATGCTAACAAAGAACAGAGCTACAGTTGATTGCTTTCAGAAGATTGTGAAGTTCAGACCTGAGATGGCTGATGAGTGGAAGTTCTATGGTAAGGGTTCACGAGCCATAATTTCTTTGATATTTGTTCTTTCTATGACTGATTTATTGCAGAAAGGAGCAGAAGGATTTCTGATTACGCAGTTGATGTATTGAAAGCTAGCCCGAAATTGGCTGACTTGCCAGTGGTTAGTAAATTCGCTGATGTCTTCCCTTATGAGATTCCGGGATTGCCTCCGTTTCTAGAGGTAGACTTCAGTATAGAATTGATGCAAGGTAGACAACCGATATCGAAAGCACCTTACCGTATGACACCAATTGAATTGAAAGAACTGAAAGAACAACTTGAAGATCTTTTAGCCAAAGGATACATTAGACCGAGTGTCTCTTCTTGGGGCGCTCCAGTTTTATTTGTTAGAAAAAAGTATGGATCAATGCGATTATGTATTGACTACCGGCAGTTGAATAAAGCAACGGTAAGGAATCGATATCCTTGACCTCTTATAGATGACTTGCTTGATCAATTGCAGGGTTCGTTAGTATATTCAAAGATTGATTTACGATCTGGCTATCATCAACTGAGGGTAAGAGATGAGGATATCCCTAAGACTGCATTTAGAACTAGGTATGACCATTACGAATTCATAGTCATGCCTTTTGGTCTAACGAATGCACCAGCAGTATTTATGGGATTGATGAATAAAGTATTTCAAAAGTATCTAGATGATTTCGTGATTATCTTTATTGATGATATTTTGATTTACTCTAAGAACCTGTGTGATCATGCTGAACACCTCAGAACTGTATTGAGAACTCCACGAGAAGAGAAATTGTATGCCATGTTGTCAAAATGTGAATTTTGTTTGCAGAAAGTTGTTTTTCTTGGCCATAATATTTCAGGAGATGGTATTTCAGTTGATCCAAGCAAAGTTGAAGTAGTGATCAGTTGGCAGAGACCAACATCTGTGCCAGAAATTCGAAGTTTTATGGGCTTAGCAGGTTATTACCATCTATTTATCAAAGATTTCTCATCTATTGCAAAGCCTAATACTCAGCTCACAGAAGAATGCACCGTTTGTTTGGTCTGAAGCTTGTGAAGTTAGTTTCTTGAGCTGAAGAAAAGATTGACTACAACATCAGTCTTGACAATTCCTTCTGGTACTAGTGATTTTGTTGTGTATTGTGATGCTTCTCACCAAGGTTTGGGTTGTGTTTTGATGCAAAAAGGACATGTTGCTTATGCTTCTCAAAAACTGAAACCACATGAAGTCAGATATCCAATTCATGATCTTGAATTGGCAGGTATCATCTTTGCATTGAAGATATGGCGACATTATCTGTACGGTGAGAAATTCGATATATTTTCTGATCATAAAAGTTTGAAGTATTTGTTTTCACAATCTGAACTGAACATGGGACAAAGAAGATGGCTTGACTTATTGAAAGACTTCGATTGTGAAATCAAATATCCAGGGAAGTCAAATGCAGCAGCAGATGCCCTAAGTAGGAAGGTATGTGCTTTATCCTTGTCTACTATAGGTGTATCTAGGTTGATTGAAGATTGTTGTATGTCTGGATTAATATTTGAGACAGATAGAAGACCAATGAGAATTTGTGCTATCAGTGCTGAGCCTGAATTATTGATTCGAATTAAAGAAGCACAGAAATCAGACTTGAGTGTTCAAAAGTCGATTGAAATGATCAGATCAGGGCATCAATCTGAGTATAAGGTCGGTGATGATGATATCTTGTATGTGAATAACCAAATTATTGTTCCCGATCTTTTAGATTTGAGACAAAATATTTTGAAAGAAGCCCATTGCAGTCGATTCAGTATACATCTTGGTGGTAGAAAAATGTACAAAGATTTGAAGCATTAGTACTGGTTGGAACAAATGAAGTCTGATGTGACTGAATTTGTATCTAAATGTTTAAATTGCCAATAGGTGAAAGCTGAGAGAAATAAATCAGGTGGCTTATTGCAGATTTTATCTATTCCTGAATGGAAATGGGATCACATTTCCATGGACTTTGTAACGAAATTGCCACGGTCATCTCGAGGATTCGATGCTATTTGGGTGATCATTGACAAGTTGACGAAATATTTTTGTTTTATTCCATACAAAATGACCTATCTTCATGATCAGATGGCATATTTGTATGTTCGAGAAGTGGTACGATTGCACGGTGTGCCAAAGTCGATTGTATCAGATCGCGATCCTAGATTTACTTCGCACTTTTGGCATAGCCTACAACAAGCTCTAGGTACGCGTTTACATTTGAATACCGCTTATCATCCTCAAACTGACGGACAATCTGAACGAACTATTCAGACACTTGAGGATATGCTTAGAGCTATAGTACTGGATTTTGGTATTACATGGCAAGATTCATTACCACTTGTGGAGTTCTCATACAACAACAGTTATCAAACTAGTATTGAGATGGCTCCATTCGAAGTACTGTATGGAAAGAAGTGTCGATCACCACTATATTGGGATGATGTGTCCGAGGTACTTGAATTGGGACTAGATATGATAAGACAAATGACTGAGAAGGTAAAGTTGATTAAACATAGAATGAGAACAGCGCATCATAGACAAGCTAGATATGCAAATATTCGATGACAGCCGTTATGTTTTGAACAGGGAGATAGAGTGTTCTTGAAGATTTTACCATTCAGGGGCACAGTCAGATTTGGCAAGCAAGAAAAGTTATCTCCACGATTTATTGGGCCGTATGAGATACTCGAGAAGATAGGCAATATTGCTTATCGACTCGCTCTTCCTACATCTTTATCTGGTATCCACGATGTATTTCATGTCTCGATGCTTTGAAAGTACCAACCTGATGAATCTAATATCTTGAAACCTGATGAAGCTGAATTTGATGAAACTCTTAGCTACTTCCGATTCAGATACTTGATAGGAAGGAAAAAACAACTCCGAAACAAGACCATTCCATTGGTGAAGATTCAGTGGAATCAGCATGGAGTTGAAGAGGCTACATGGGAAGTCGAAGAAGACATGAGGCAGAGATTTCCCTATCTATTCCACTAATGTGAGTTCTTATTCAGTTTTCTATTATTCTTTATTCTTATGTTGAAACAGACTGCATATCTAGATTGCTTATGAATTCGAGGACGAACTCATGCCTTAGTGTGGGAGAAATGTAAGGCCCGGGATTATTTGATTTAATCCAAACTTATTTAATTTTAATCCAAGTATATTTAATTTGGGAATATTTAGAGTTTTGATTTAAATTCTAATATTCTTAAATTATTTAGGATTAAAATTGAATTAAAAAGAGGGCCGAGTACTGAATTGTAATTTATGAAGTTTTAGGGGCTAAATTGCAATTATGTTAATACATATCCAATTTTGTTAATTGAGAAGTCAACTTTCAACGTGTGAAACTCATATTAGATTCAGAATTTACAGATCAAGGTCGAGATCTTTTTCTTTTCCTTTGATTTTTGATTTTCAAATCCTTGTATCTTTTGATCCGGTTATTCGATTTTAATTCCAAAAATAGCACCGCGATCCTTACGACAAGAGATTTGATTTGATGTAAGTATTATGATGTTTCTAACAGATTTCAAAATCAGAATATTGAAGGAATCAGGATTCGTTCATGTGTATATGTTCTTGAATGTTTATATCTTGTATGTTCGAAAATGAATTGAAGAACGAATAGCGGTTGTATCTCTTATATTTTTCCAGCGTATATGGTAACCTTATAGCTGCTAAGATGCTGGTTTATGATGCTATATTTCTGTTCTATTACATTTATAAAGCTGATATTGATTTTGATATTTTGTCGGTTACCAATTTTCAATCGCTACGCTGTCGGCTTATGATTTGAGGCCGTTTTGATAGCCTATGATTGAGCTGAGGTATTCTTTGAGATGTTGTTGATGTTATAGCATCTGTATTCTTCAATTTCAGATTAGTATTGAAGGCCAATGACTCAAGAACTTTGAATTCAAACCGAAGAAGAAGTGATCAAGGTTTGAAGTCATTTTGGTTGAAGATCTAATGTTGAATGTCTAGATTCCTATCCTTTTGTTGGTCTCCTAAATAACCATCCCGGTCATCCATGTGTGAGTCATTTGCATGATTATCGAGTAAATATTTACAAGTACGTTAAATCTACATATGCATGCTAAGTTCTTATATCAAGGCAAGAAAGAATGAAAGAAAATATTTTACGAACGGAGTGAGATGATTGTGACTACATTTATCATGTGTTTGGACGAGTTAAGAGACGTCTAAGCTTCCCTTACCAAATTATTCATGTTTATGGACGAGTTGAGAGACGTCTTAGCTTCCCTTACCAACATGGGTTTGGACGAGTTGAGAGAAATCTTGGCTTCCCTTACCACTCACAGGGCAAGACGAGTTGGGAGATATCCTGACTTCCTTGCGGCATAGTGCACTGTAGCCATGATCTAGATCAAAAGTACAAAGTCATAATTCAAGGATCTAAGTTCGAAATTATTATGATTATGTTTCAGTACAGATTATGCAGTTACATTGATTATATTGACTTAGTCATGCATATGTTACATTTATGTTCTCATTCATTTTAGAAGTTCTTTTATTTAAAGTATTGGGCACAAAAAAAGTATTTTATTACAAATTACTTTTAATCTATGTGTGCATGTATTTATTTAGTACTCGTTATTCCCCCATATTCTTGTTGGGCCTCTAGGCTCACTACATCTACTTGGTGCAGCTATAGGTTATCATTGAGATAGAGGGGTAGAACTATCGAGTGGACTGCGATGCGGGCAACACACATGTTGGAAAACTGTGTTCAGATCAATTAGAATTGATACCCGGTGCAGCGGAAGTTTAAAAATTTATTTTATTAATATGGAACGATTCCATATCTGGGTATCAAAACTTTTACGATTAAATTGTGTAAGTAAAATAAATAATCACAATTAAATATTTTACCTTAAAATCTCGAAGCGAGATTATGGGCACCAACAGAATTTAATCTGCTCTTGTTGTATATCCCCGGAACTGATGAACGAACGTTTCTTCAATCAGGTCCACGAATAGAAAACAAAACCCTCTAATTGACTGCACTAGAAATCAATCAAAAGTTTGCGTAGAGAATAAACAGATATGATCTGTTAATTCAGATTGTAATTTTTCATAAAAATCACAAGCCGATTTTTCTCCGAAAGGGACAGAGGATTTCGAAAATCCCCTTCAAATATTTAGAGTGTAATTTCAAAAATTATAAGACACAAAGTGTTTGATTTTCGAACCCAACACCTCTATTTATAGATAATTTCTAGTTATAATTGTATCAGGACTCTAACTCCTTAAAGCCCACAATCCATAACTTAAGCCCAACAAGCCAAGCCCGTTGTTATAGAAATTAATATAAAATTCATCATGACTCCGATTGATAAACTGATTTCACCAATGTGCACAGAAACCATTTCTGCATCTTTTAGAGTCAAGATAATTTTTCTGAATCCGAATTCAGTGATTTCCAAAAATGCCCATCCCTATGTCATTTTAGGAAATCTCACTCCCTTTAGTTAAGAAGTCCAACTTCTCTTTCATTAAATTTAACTCTTTAAATTTAACTATCTCTACGGGGTTTTAGTAATCCATTACTTGTGTAACCCTCAATGGTTCAGGAATACAGCTAGTCGTGGGCTCACAACTCCTTGTGACTCGGAACAACAATTTCCGACTTACCCATCGAATCATGGTAAGAGCGCCTAGCAACATCGCCCCATGATTCCCTAGGTATTACTGATAGTGCCTGCAAGAACCATTAGATTTTGGTTAGCGTACAGTACGGTCCCTTCATCCATATATCCCGATCGAATCAACAACCATTGGTATATCGAGAGTCGTTCGAGATTCGATAACTATGCATAACATCTTGAAGATCTATTAGTGACATCGCATGTGTTACTAGGATAATCCATTAACCTAAAACACATCATGTACTCTGGCCAGAGATTCGTCACACTAATATCTCCTCAGATCGCATAGGATATCCACACTCGCAAGTATGTGGTGAATCCTTGACAACAAAGCATCGACTCCTATATGTGTCGTAACTGTACCCAATCCCGACACCTGATGACCCCAATAGAGTCGGTAAACGAGTCAAAGTACAGTACTAGCATATAGAGTCTCAATGATGTTTCAAGTAATAAGGACTAATGGTGTACAACCAAAAACGCGGACTTTATCCACTCGATAAGTGATAACCACTTGGAAAGTCCGAATAGGGTAGTTCGATCATTCATCATATGAATATCCATTTGCATGCTTTGAACATCTCTATCTTCCATACCAATGAAACGTGGTACTCGGCATCGCAAATGCTAGTCTCAATCTCGAGCGATCCTTATCCTTATTTGCGGACGGCTCAATTGAATAGGAACAGTTTAGAATATACAGTGAGTATAAGATGTGTTTCATGATAATCATCCCCATGTGCTACCACATCATACATATACTATAGTATATTCAAGGTCTTTATCAAAACAACAATATTATATCATAATATAACAATATGAAGAAAGATAAAGTCAATACCATTATAAAAGTGTAAATTATATTAAACAAAAGATTGTTTTACATAGAGTCATAAAAGCCCTTAGCCACAAGTTGGCTAACCGGGCACCCACTCTTTCAATCTCCCACTTGCCCTAAAGCCAACTAGTCATACTACGTAATCCCATTGATTCGCGATGTTTGTCAAACAATGGTCCTGGCAAGGGCTTAGTAAGCGGATCAGCGATATTGTCTGTAGAGGCCACTCTCTCGACACTGATGTCTCCTCTTTCCACAATCTCTCGGATGATGTGGTATTTCCTCAGTACGTGTTTGGACTTCTGATGAGACCTTGGCTCCTTTGCCTGATCAACGGTACCCGTGTTGTCACAGTACACCGGGACTGGACCAACAGCTTCAGGAATTACACCCAACACTTGGATGAATTTCCTTATCCAAACCGCCTCTTTAGCAGCAGCTGATGCTGCAATGTATTCTTCCTCAGTGGTGGAATCCGCTGTGGTGTCTTGCTTGGAACTCTTCCAAGACAGCACCTCCATTGAGCACGAATACAAATCTAGAGGTTGATTTCGAGTCATCCACGTCACATTGGAAGCTAGAGTCGGTGTAGCCTTCCAACTTCAATTCTCTTCCTCCATAAACCATGAACACATTCTTAGTCCTTCGCAAGTACTTAAGAATATCCTTCACGGCTTTCCAATTCATTTGACCGGGATTGGCTTGATATCTGCTCGTGACACTCAGAGCATAGGCCACATCTGGTCTGGTAGATATCATCCCATACATGATACTACCTATGGCTGACGCATATGGCACGTGTGTTATCTTCTCTATCTCTTCGTCAGTCTTGGGACACATATACTTGGATAGAGAAACTCCATGACACATAGGTAGATGTCCTCTCTTGGACTCATCCATAGAAAACCTTTTCAATATGGTGTCGATGTAGGTTGATTGAGTGAGTCCTATCATTCTTTTAGATCTATCTCTATAGATCTGAATTCCTAGAATATAGGATGCCTCACCTAAATCCTTCATTGAGAATCTACCTGATAACCATATCTTTGTTGACTGCAACATCCCTACATCATTCCCCATGAGTAGGATGTCATCAACATAAAGTACTAAGAATGTTACCGCATTCTTAACTACTTTCTTGTACACGCATGGTTCCTCCGGATTCTTGATGAAACCAAAATCCTTTATTGTTTCATCAAATTTCTGGTTCCAACTTCTTGATGCTTTTTTGAGACCATAGATTGATCTCTGAAGCTTGCATACCTTATGCTCGCTTCCCATGGATGTGTATCCCTCAGGCTGCGTCATATAGATCTCTTCCTTAATGTTTCCATTAAGAAATGCAGTCTTTACATCCATTTGTCATATCTCATAGTCATACCATGCTGCTATGGCAATAAGGATTATTATGGACTTGAACATTGCGACTGGTGAAAAGGTTTCATCATAGTCAACTCCTTGTCTTTGAGTATAACCTTTTGCCACCAATCGTGCCTTGTAGGTCAATACCTTTCCATCAGGCCCAAGCTTTCTCTTGTAGATCCATTTGCACCCAATTGGAACAATTCCATCTGGAGGATCTACTAAAGACCAAACTTGGTTAGAATGCATCGAGTCTATTTTCGATTGCATAGCTTCAAGCCATAAATTCGAATCCGCATCAGAAATTGCTTCCTTGAAGTTTCTTGGATCACATCCAATGATGGGTTCACTTTGATCCCCTTCAAGAAGAAGACCATATCTAATAGGAGGCCTAGAAGTCCTCTCGGATCTCCTAGTAATAGGCGTGTCTTGTGATGATTCTTGAGGTGTAGGATCGCTATTTTGTATCTCGGGTTCTTCTCGAATTTCTTCGAGTTCCATCATCTTACCTTTCTTATCCAATAAGAACTCCTTCTCCAAGAAGGTGGAATTCCTTGAAACAAACACTTTTGTTTCAGCAGGATGATAGAAATAATATCCGATTGAATTCTTCGGATACCCTACAAAATAACATAAAGTGGATCGATTATCCAATTTATCTCCCACTGTCTGCTTCACGTAAGCAGGACATCCCCAAATCCTCAAGTACGAATACTTAGGAGCTTTGCCATTCCATAACTCATATGGTGTTTTATTTACTGCTTTAGTGTGGACGTTGTTTAACAACAATACCGTCGTTTCAAGCGCGTAGCCCCAAAACGAAGGTGGGAGCTCAGTGAAGCTCATCATGGATCGAACCATGTCCAACAAGGTTCGATTGCGACGCTCCGAAACACCATTAAGCTGAGGTGTCATAGGAGGAGTCCACTGAGAGATAATCCCATTCTCTTTTAGATAGTCCAAAAACTCGGTACTTAAGTATTCTCCACCTCGATCCGATCGAAGTGCCTTAATACTTTTACCTAGTTTATTTTCTACTTCAGCCTTGAATTCTTTGAACCTTTCAAATGCTTCAGACTTATATTTCATTAAATATAAATACCCATACCTAGAATGATCATTAGTAAAGGTAATGAAGTAGGTGTTGCCACATTTAGTACCAATCCTAAATGGACCGCAAACATCTGTATGGATCAAATCCAACAGATTTTGACTACGCTCAGGTTTCCCTTTGAAAGGAGATTTAGTCATTTTTCCCTTTAGGCAGGACTCACAAGTAGGTAGAGAGTTAATATCAGACATATCAAACATGCCCTCTCCCACTAGCTTGTTCATCCTCCTTGAGGAGATATGACCTAGCCTAGCATGCCAAAGGTTTGCCGGGTTTTGACTATCGTCCTTCCTTTTAATTATTGTTACCGGTTTATCAACATAATTAATTGGAACGTCTTTTAATTTTAAGCTATATAGATCGTTTTCAAGTTGTCCATTTCCAATCAAACATTCATTCTTGTAAATATTGCAAATCTCATTTACAAAATTGCAAGAAAAACCATCTCTATCAAGCATAGAAATAGATATAATGTTTTTGACCAAATCCGGAACATATAAAACATCTCTCAAAAATAACTTAAAATTGTTCTGCAAAACTAAATAAATGTCTCCTATAGCTTTGGCTTCGACTCTAGAACCATTCCCGAGCCTTAGCTGGGTCTCACCCATCCTTAGCTTACGACTTCTTGTCATCACCTGCAAATCATTGCAAATGTAAGATCCACATCCGGTATCCAATACCCAAGAAGAAGTATTAAGCGAAACATTTATTTCAATGTAAAACATACCCTTTGCAGTTCGCAACTGTTCGAGGTATTCCTTGCAGTTACGTTTCCAATTACCGGGTTTCTTGCAGTAATGGCAAACGTTTTCATCTTTTATTCCAATTGAAGCCTTAGTCTTTCCCTTCTTATTTGGTACAATCTTCTTGGGCGGGGCAGAACGTTTCTTACCCTTTCCACTTGGTCCTTTCTTATTGTTAGAAGAGGAGCCAACCAAGAGTACCGGTTTATCCTTCTTTAGTGTGGCTTCATAAGTCACAAGCATATTGACCATCTCTTCAAGGATGGCCTCTATCTTGTTCATATTGAAGTTCATCACAAAGCCGTCAAACGACGAAGGAAGTGAAAGAAGCAACAAGTCCGCATTGAGTTCATGCTCTAATGTCAGTTCGAGTTTTACCAACTTTTCAATGAGCCCAATCATGTGTACCCCATGCTCACGGACCGAAGTCCCATCTCGCATGCGGCATGTCATGAACTCTTTGACAGTCGCAAATTTCTCGGCCCTTGACTGAGCTCCAAAAAGTTCCTTGAGTGCGCTGTGAATGTCAGCAGCATTCACCGCATCCTCAAATCGCCTCTGGAGTTCATCAGACATTGATGCTAGCATATAGCATTTGGCCTTGATATCATGGTCCCACCATAAATCAAGTTTGGCCAACTCTTCCGGACTTGTATTAGCCGAGGCTTCCTTCGGAGGCGGCTTCTCTAACACGTAGAAAGCTTTTTCCGAAGTGAGAATAATTTTCAACTTACGGAACCATTCCGTATAGTTTGCGCCAGTCAATTTGTTTTGTTCGAGAATTGAAAACAGTGGATTGCGAGAATTCATTGTAATAGTATACTGAAAAGGAAACAGACAATAATCAATGATTTGTTTAATTAATTTACTAAGACATAAAATATGGCGAATTTCATTTTATGAATTACACTCCCACTATTTTGACGATTTCACTACCCTCTAGTGAAAACGAGAAACATTTTTTTTAGTGGGAACATGGAGTCCAATTGACAAACTATGGTCCCGAATAATATCAGCCAACCATAATTTTCAAAAGGTAGAGCTCAATTGCTTCCAAAGCAACCTCCATGTTTTTACCTCATGTCCAATAAGGGCCCAATAATATGACGCCGTTTATTGTGACATGTCAAGATGACCCATCAATATTAAGTTGTGATGGACGGTCGCCATGTGGATCCCCAATAATATGAGCCAATCCCATGGGAGTTCCACCCAACTTACAACATGTGTCGATCCAATGTACAGCTTTCCAACGAACGGGCCCCCCCAATAATATGAGCCGGACCGTATCCGCGGGTAGCATCACATACATTGATCGTTGATGGAAGGTAGGAATATTTAAACAATATTTAAAATTTCCTTTTGTTTATCTTGATATCAATTTTAAATCATATTTAAAATGAAGGATTTTATTTTTGAAAATTTGTCTCATCATGCAAATATATGTATGCTTGCGGGATTCATACAATTTAGTCTAAACATGCATACATCAATAATATCATATATTATTAAAGGATGATCGATCCCATTAACTATTCGACCCGTGGTTGCTAATCACGAGTCTAAATCCAATCCTTGGTGTTATGCAAGTATGCAATGCAATCCTATTACATTGTGCTTCCAATTTACATTTCTTCGGTCTTCATTGTCTGCTGGGCCCACCATTTCTTCAAATCTTTGTCTCCCACTAAGTCTAATAAGTTTACAATAAATTTCGATGACAAATATGGGATACATTTTTAGGGGTGGGAACGGGCCATAAACCAGACCCACTTTTATTACATATGACAATCATATTGGGCTATAAACCAAGCCCATTAATAAACACCAACAACAATAAGATAAATGTAAATCACCTAACATACACCTAAAACATTGGTCATGGCAATCGATCATCCTTTATCCATTAATTAATTCAATAATTAAATAATTGGATAAACATGCAATGGCATCATAATTTAAAAGATAAAATCATATTTTATCTTATCCATCCATAAGATCATATCTTATCATCAATTGTACCAAAATAATTAATTTTATAAAATTTAATTTAACGGATAAAATTTATAAATTTTCCAAAAATTCAAATTTATCCAAAAATCAATTTTAAAAATTTCGGACTCGAACAATTCGATCCGATGCCTCGTGATCTAATCAAAAACAATTTTCGATCGGATCAAACACAAGAATTTCAAAAATTCAAAATTTTTAAAAAATTAAATTTTAATTTTCCGGGCTGCCCGGGACAATCCCGGGCAGCCCGTGCCCCGACCGGGGCTCGGGCTGGGCAGCGACGATCGCTGCCCGTGTTTTGCCCGTCAAAATTTTGATTTTTTTTTTAAAATTTGTTTTGTTTAAAAAACGAGGCTTAAAAATTTTGTACAATCGATTAATTTAATCGTTTGATCTGAGCAACCTGTCTCTGATACCACTGTTGGAAAACTGTGTTCAGATCAATTAGAATTGATACCCGGTGCAGCGGAAGTTTAAAAATTTATTTTATTAATATGGAACGATTCCATATCTGTGTATCAAAACTTTTACAATTAAATTGTGTAAGTAAAATAAATAATCACAATTAAATATTTTACCTTAAAATCTCGAAGCGAGATTATGGGCACCAACAGAATTTAATCTGCTCTTGTTGTATATCCCCGGAACTGATGAACGAACGTTTCTTCAATCAGGTCCACGAATAGAAAACAAAACCCTCTAATTGACTGCACTAGAAATCAATCAGAAGTTTGCGTAGAGAATAAACAGATATGATCTGTTAATTCAGATTGTAATTTTTCATAAAAATCACAAGCCGAATTTTCTCTGAAAGGGACAGAGGATTTCGAAAATCCCCTTCAAATATTTAGAGTGTAATTTCAAAAATTATAAGACACAAAGTGTTTGATTTTCGAACCCAACACCTCTATTTATAGATAATTTCTAGTTATAATTGTATCAGGACTCTAACTCCTTAAAGCCCACAATCCAAAACTTAAGCCCAACAAGCCAAGCCCGTTGTTATAGAAATTAATATAAAATTCATCGTGACTCCGATTGATAAACTGATTTCACCAATGTGCACAGAAACCATTTCTGCATCTTTTAGAGTCAAGATAATTTTTCTGAATCCGAATTCAGTGATTTCCAAAAATGGTCATCCCTATGTCATTTTAGGAAATCTCACTCCCTTTAGTTAAGAAGTCCAACTTCTCTTTCATTAAATTTAACTCTTTAAATTTAACTATCTCTATGGGGTTTTAGTAATCCATTACTTGTGTAACCCTCAATGGTTCAGGAATACAGCTAGCCGTGGGCTCACAACTCCTTGTGACTCGGAACAACAATTTCTGACTTACCCATCGAATCATGGTAAGAGCGCCTAGCAACATCGCCCCATGATTCCCTAGGTATTACTGATAGTGCCTGCAAGAACCATTAGATTTTGGTTAGCGTACAGTACGGTCCCTTCATCCATATATCCCGATCGAATCAACAACCATTGGTATATCGAGAGTCGTTCGAGATTCGATAACTATGCATAACATCTTGGAGATCTATTAGTGACATCGCATGTGTTACTAGGATAACCCATTAACCTAAAACGCATCATGTACTCTGGCCAGAGATTCGTCACACTAATATCTCCTCAGATCGCATAGGATATCCACACTCGCAAGTATGTGGTGAATCCTTGACAACAAAGCATCGACTCTTATATGTGTCGTAACTGTACCCAATCCCGACACCTGATGACCCCAATAGAGTCGGTAAACGAGTCAAAGTACAGTACTAGCATATAGAGTCTTAATGATGTTTCAAGTAATAAGGACTAATGGTGTACAACCAAAAACGCGGACTTTATCCACTCGATAAGTGATAACCACTTGAAAAGTCCGAATAGGGTAGTTCGATCATTCATCATATGAATATCCATTTGCATGCTTTGAACATCTCTATGTTCCATACCAATGAAACGTGGTACTCGGCATCGCAAATGCTAGTCTCAATCTCGAGCGATCCTTATCCTTATTTGCGGACGGCTCAATTGACTAGGAACAGTTTAGAATATACAGTGACTATAAGATGTGTTTCATGATAGCCATCCACATATGCTACCACATCGTACATACACTATAGTATATTCAAGGTCTTTATCAAAACAACAATATTATATCATAATATAACAATATGAAGAAAGATAAAGTCAATACCATTATAAAAGTGTAAATTATATTAAACAAAAGATTGTTTTACATAGAGTCATAAAAGCCCTTAGCCATAAGTTGGCTAACCGGGCACCCACTCTTTCAACACATCCCTCTCACCATGTCAGTCTTCCGCAAAAGTTCATTTTAGCACTTTAAAGTCTTTTATCTTGTTAATTTATTAAATGTAAATGTAAAGATAATATTCTTCGGAATTGTTTGTGGGCACTTATGTATCAAATCGTTTAACTTTTGGATGTTTGGACTGTCAATCTCTTTCTCAAGATTTCGTTTATTTTATTTTCTCGGTCTAGTTTATTAGTGTTGTTGGTTGGGTTTGTAATTTTGTTTTCTGTGTCAGGTGGGTTGTTATTTAAATAGATAGGTCATGCTGAAAATTTTATAAAAATTTTAAAAATCTTTATTTTTATTCAATAATTAATTATAAAAAGTAGTGGAGGTTGTTTCAGTTGGTATCAGAGCATGGTTTTGGTTGGGTTGTGCCTACTGCAGGTTGCAAGAAACTCGAGAAATCTCGCCTCAAAGTCTGTAAGTTTTAAGAAATTTTATATGTCAGTCATACTTGAATTGATACTTTAAATGTTTTGATGTCATTCTTTTTTTAAAAAAAAATATTTTCAAAACCAGGTGTTTAATTTTTTTAAGTGTGTAGTTTAGTATTTATTTTTGTATAAAAATTTCCTTTATTAGTTTAAAATGCATCATTTGACTATTTATTTTTATAGCATGCGGTTTCAAGTTAAACAGAGTTGGGGTACCAATATTCCTTCCAGTTTTAAGC
The DNA here is from genome assembly GCF_033568475.1 of Henckelia pumila. Lineage (NCBI taxonomy): Eukaryota > Viridiplantae > Streptophyta > Magnoliopsida > Lamiales > Gesneriaceae > Henckelia > Henckelia pumila. The sequence goes on from NC_133121.1 coordinate 193,558,082, forward strand.
AGTATGTGGATGTTGTTTGAGTTAATAGGTAGTGTTAGTAATTTTGATGAGATTGTAGGAGTTTGTTGGATCGAAGATATCAAACTTGCGCATTAGAAGATACTAATTGTTGGGTCCTTGCTGTAATTTATTTTCTCATAATGGATTTTAGTCAGATACCACTAAGCGAATAGTTTGTTTAAGAAATTGATAAAATGTATGTTTTGGTTTGTTAAGTTAATGAATCGAAACTCGTGTGAAGACTTGGGATATGAATTTTGTTTTATATTATTATGGATAGTTTGAGTTTTCTTTTGTTATTTGGGCAAATATGATTTTGGGAAATAGTCAATCGGTTACTAATGAGCCTTTTGATTATATGAACTACAACTTCGAATGTTATTTCCTTTTTCCTCTTTTGTGCACACATCCATTGCAACATATATTTTCGAATATCTAAAATCTCTTTACGCATCTTTCGTGCATTTATGGATTTGTGTAACCTCAACCAACGTTGTATTCTGATACTTTGGCATTGGTTGAACTTTTAACAAGACCTTGTTCATATTTCACACTTCTTGATGTTTTTCTTCGGTTCTAGAGTCACATGTTGATGTGAGTAAGATTCACTTTGCCTTTCTTCTTGGTATTCTACTTATGTTGTGTGGCGGACATCTGATTTTACCTTGAAACTGTTGTTTCCCCCGATCTTTGACTTGTGTGGACTTCTCTCGACTGAAGTCACACCAATTGCTTTTAATTGTGCTTTGATTGTTAGAGCATGATTTCATTACCCATGGATGAATGGTCCCGAGATTTGTATCTTGTTGGCTCATATTCATTGTTCTGGAGCTTCTATTACTATTCATTCACCCCCTAGAATTGAATTATGAGTGAGATTTCTTCACTTATCTAGATTTTTATTTTCAGCTCGTTTGTTTGTAATGCTTGCATTATTTCATTTCATATTAAACAGCTTTACTTGTATGACTGTATCCTTTCAGGATCCATCATGATAAGAATTTGGGTGGATCATAATTTCAATTATTTTTTTGAATTCTTGTGTATAAAAGAATTGACTCGTAACCGTATAGTAAGTATTTAGACTATTGGAATTTATTATTAGTACTAGATAAAATCCTAAGTTAATGTTGTGATCCGAGGAGTGGCGACTATCAATTATATCTAGTTCTAGCAAGTAGACTGTTAGGTAGTAAATTAATTGAATGGGTTGTTCCATTTTAAAGAGGATTGTTAAGAGTTAACAGACGAATTTGATAAGTTGAATAGGTGATCAGTCGTGAGATAGGGAAATAAAGTTGTCCCTAGAGACTTTTGGATACTTTACATTTGTATTCTAAGATTTTATGAATGTCAACCAGTTAGACTAATGCACCAACTATGGTTACAGAATGATGAATAAAATATTCAGTTAGTTTTCTGGATAAGTGGAATATTTATCCATTAGCGACATATTAAGGTACTAGAAGAACTTTAAGAAAGCATATACGATCGGGTTACCAACTCTTTGAGGTGTCCAATTGTATACTAAGTTCTCAAAATATGAATTCAGGTTGTACATATAATAATTTGAGAATTTTTGGATTTTTGGACATGATGTGAAGTTGAACTAGGGATTTGTGATATGTCCTTAAGCGATGCATGAGAACTATTTGGTACTTAGAGACGATCTAATCCAATAAATGGATGATAACTCATGGTATGTTTTGGCTTCAAGGATAAATATGGATTATTTAGTCGTTGCATCTGAGATAAAGAAAAGTGGATAAACGTGTTGTGAAATTTTAATTAAGAATTGAACTTTCGGTAGAATCAAAGACGCTAGAGACGAATGTATAAATTGGTGGTTGGATAATTGGGGTCTGATTAGTCACCTATTTGGATTTTATATTATCGGTTAATACATTAGACTGAATTGGATTAGATTTATTTATGGAAATAGGTCGATGAATCCTAAGTTGAGAAAAGTCGTTAGTTTCACTTGAAGCTTAACTGAACTAGAGTCTTTGCTTAAGGAAATTTTTAATTATCCTTAGAAGCGTTGTGAGGTGCAGTAATTAATAAGGGATTGGGCATAGTCCAGGATCATTAAGCGTAGCACTGCTAATAATTGTCGTAGACCTTTAGAGTCTTAGAGTGGTTATTAAGTTGTTCCTGAAGGTATCTATGTTCCGTAATATTAACTATATGAGAATATAAGAAAATTAACTTCTTTTGTCGGCCCTTATGTGACTGTCGAGGTAGAATTGTATAGTCCCTTAGCTATCCTATTTAGAAAATTTTAGTGTTAGTTGCAAAGTATTTTGTGAACTTGTGGATTTCTCTAGAGCTCAAGTTCTAGATTATATAAGTTAAGTTTAACTGGTGAATAGACATTAAACATAGTTTCGTTGTTAGGAAGTTTTAAGTTATGTTCGAAGTTGACATAAATTATTTATTGGTTATATGGACTCTATTGCTTGGAATTTCGACATAGAGTATAAGGTTAGCAAGATGTAAGTTGTGCAATAACTTAAAGATCTAAGAATGTGTAGGTCGTAGAACTTATCAGTGCGGTAGGATGACGTTTTTAAGTTGATAAATTTAGATTGAAGGTAAATTGAGGAATGATAAAATCGAGGATAAGACCACTTTGAAAGATGTAGGAAATTGTAAAATTTATATTGCAAAAAGAGTTAGTCAGATATTTGATTACATAGATATCAATAAGCATTAGAGTGCGCAGCGAAAGCTGATTTGGGTCAACTCATGTTGGTGCAAAGTTGGAAAATTTAGTTTTGATTGGGTCTAATGCATCTGGACCTAGTTAGTAAGTCCTGAATTTCGAGGACGAATTCCATTTAAGGGGAAAAGAATTGTAGTACCTAAAATCTAATTTACTAATTCGCATATATTAAATTAAATAAATTTTATGGTTATTATTTTTAAGTTTAATTGATTTAAATTCACTATGCGAATTAGATGTTAATAAAATATTTTATTATTTATTAAAATGATTTTTATTGTGTAACTCAGTTGTTGTAATATTTTAAAGGTTTAAGCTTGCATATTTAAATGACTTTAATTGTTTAGTTTATTTTTTTAAAATATTTTTAACTATTTAGCTTATTTGTTTAGATATTTCGAGTGACCAACTTATTTATTTTAAATAGCCTAAGTTTTAACGGTTAGTTATTTTAAATTATTTTAAATGTCTATCTTATTTATTTAAATCATTTTTTATTTTACTTGTTCAACTCATTTTAAAGATTTTTATTTTCTCTTGTGTATCTATTTAAATTGTTTTTAAACATTATTCTAGCCTGTTTAAATTATTTTAATCGCTCTGCTTATTATTTAAATATTTTACTCGTTATCGTGACATCAGAATATTTAAAGTGTTTAATTCTTGAATTCTCAAGCTTCTGTTTTATTTAGTACAATTGATTAGTCCTAAGTTGCTAAGTTTTAGCAACACTTTTTAAAAGTGTGTAACACTTTTCTATCACCTACACACTCAATTTTAATACATAACCCTAATTCCTAAAATAACACACACACTCACGCCTATAAAACACACACTCACATACGCGACTCCACCTCCATTTCTCTCTAAGCTCTCCAGCGGCTTCATCTTCCTTTCCTCCTCCATAACTCGCCGCCCAATCTTCATTTCTTTTCCTTTTCTCCGGCAAGGCATCTCCTAGGCGAGCTGGTCGAGCTTTCCCTTTCCTTGGAGCTCGATTTTTAGCTCCATTTCCAGCTCCATCAGATCTGCCGCAGCAAGCTCCCGTTTCCTTTTTTATTTTTCTTAGCTAGGCAAGGATATGGGCTTCTTGTCTCATCAAGTATATTATTAAATCGTGTGTTTGAATTTTATTTATGCATTTCATTTTTTTTTTGAAATTTTTTGTGCCCTGCTCAATGTTTACCGACGGGATTTTTCCTGCGGTCCCTCTTGTGGATTTTTTTGATATCATGAGTTCTAGTTGTGGATGGAATGAGTTATGAATTTAAATGGTGTTGGGAATTTTCATGTTGCTTCCATAACTGGTCAGTGTCGTGCCCTGTTCTTGAAGGCTTCGGCCATGGTGATCATGTTGCCATGTTGTGTTGAGCCATTTTCCTACTACGATTATGGTTAAGGATTTTAAAATGAGTATGAAATTCATATGGTGAATGCATGGTTGTCAAGTTCCTTATTTTGAAATTTTCAGAAATGCACTTTTGCCTTGTTGGGTTCGAAAATAATTTGTGTTGTATTTGTGTTGCTTGGATGGTGATTTAAAGCTACCATGGATGATATGTAGTTCACATGGTAGCGAATAGAATGACTTGAAGTTAGTTTGTGGGAAGGGTTGAGGCTCATTCGTGTAAGGAGGATGGCAGAGGCTTGGTTTTGGAGAGTGATTAGGGGCTGTCTTTTGATGGGAGTTGAGCTGGTTAGGGGCTGGATTTAGTAAGGGTGAGGGAGTCTAAGGAGTGGTCGTGGTCATGGTTGTAGGATGGTTAGTGGGAGTCCATTGGTTAAGTTATGAGAGGGGTAGTGAGGTAAGGGTTGAGCAGAATTTTGTAAGGTGTTGGGCTGTCCGGAAACTCATGGTAAATTCCATGATTTGGTTAAGGGCTCAAGTCTGGAATTGGGTTAGAACGTTAGAAATATGTCGGTGAAAGCGGGAATTAATTCGGTTATGTTTTGGTCGGGGTATAAACAATTGAAGGAATAGGTGCAGAATTTGGGAATTTGAATGAGGTTGCTGTCGAGAAATGGATTTTTAAAGAATGATTGGATAGTAATAATACATAGAGGATGACTTCTATACTTATTTTTAAGTGTGTGGGAGTCGTGGTTTCAATAGGAACCCTTTTTGAAAAAGAATTGAGTGAGTTATAAGTTTTATGGGCAAACCGCTCGAATTGTCCTAAGCGCAAGTTTATGGTCTAGATTCCTATCCTTTGGTTGGTCTCCTAAATCACCATCCCGGTCATCCATGTGTGAGTCGTTTTAAAGATTATCGAGTAAATATTTACAAGTACGTTACATCTACATATGCATGCTAAGTTCTTATATCAAGGCAAGAAAGAATGAAAGAAAATATTTTACGAACGAAGTGAGATGATTGTGACTACATTTATCATGTTTTTGCACGAGTTAAGAGACGTCTTAGCTTCTCTTACCAAATTATTCATGTGTTTGGAAGAGTTTAGAGACGTCTTAGCTTCCCTTACATTCATAGGTTTGGACGAGTCACAGGGCAAGATGAGTTGGGAGATATCCTGACTTCCTTGCGGCATAGTGTACTGCAGCCATGATCTAGATCAAAAGTACAAATTCACAATTCAAGGATCTAAGTTCGAAATTATTATGATTATGTTTCAGTACCGATTATGCAGTTACATTGATTATATTTGACTTAGCAATGCATATGTTACATTTATGTTCTAATTCATTTTAGAAGTTCTTTTATTTAAAGTATTGGGCACAAGTATTTTATTACAAATTATTTTTAATCTATGTGTGCATGTATTTATGTAGTACTCGTTATTCCCCCATATTTTTTCTGGGCCTCTAGGCTCACTACAATTACTTGGTGCAGCTATAGGTTATCATTGAGATGGAGGGGTAGGACTATCGAGTGGACTGCGATGCGGGCAAGACACATCCCTCTGACCATGCCAGTCTTCCGCAAAAGTTTATTTTAGCACTTTAAAGTCTTTTATCTTGTTAATTTAGTAAATGTAAATGTAAAGATAATATTCTTCGCAATTGTTTGTGGGCACTTATGTATCAAATGGTTTAACTTTTGGATGTTTGGACTGTCAATCTCTTTCTCAAGATTTCGTTTATTTTCTTTTCTCGGTCTATTTTATTAGTGTTGTTGGTTGGGTTTGTAATTTTGTTGTCTGTGTCAGGTGGGTTGTTATTTAAAAAGATAGGTTCTGCCGAAATTTATATAAAAATTTTTAAAATTCGTATTTTTATTCAATAATTAATTATAAGAAGTAGTGGAGGTCGTTTCACGGCCTCCCAGGTAGCCTTCTCCTCTAAAATAATTCAGCCACCAGACCTTTACCATGGGAAGAACTCGCGTCCTAAACTTTTGCTCCTCTCATGCCAAGATCGGCACTGGCCGTTCCTTGAACGACAAGTCTGACGTCAACTGCAGAGGCTTATAATGCAATACGTTAGATGGATCGGAGATATACTTTCGCAACATCGATACATAGAACACGTTGTGCACAGCAGTGAGTCTAGGCAGTAGTTATATTCGGTAGGCCAACGTACCAACTCTTCCAGAATCCCGAACGGACCAATAAACCTTCGATTGAGCTTTCCTCACTTATCAGAATGCATCACGCCCTTCATGGGCGCAATCCTTACAAAGACATGGTCAACAAGAGCAAACTCTTCAAACGACTCCGCGCAATTCTCAACTTATCTCGAATCCGAACCACGATATCTGTAGTCTGCTGAACTAACTTGGAACCTTAGAGAATCCTCTCGCCAACCTTGTCCCAATGCACGGGAGATCTATTCCTTCTCCTTCAAAATGTCTCGTATGGAGTCATACCTATAAACGTCTGATAACTGATGTTATATGTGAACTCCACTAAAGGTAGGTTCGACTCCGAAGAGTCCTGAAATTCATTCACGTAGGATCTCAACAAATCTTCGATATCAATAGTCTCACAATTCTATCTGGTGTTCGCCAAATACTAAATTTTAATGGTGCTATCAATCACTATCATTTACGAGCCAAAACAATGTCAAGACTACGTTCAGTATAACTCAGCTCAATAAATAACTTGTTGGGTCATAATCAAATCATAATCGAAGAGACATGGTTCAGAACAATATCAAAATACAATAATCTGGAAGAAAAATCTGCTAAAAGGAATCAACTCGTTTGCAGTCTCATACAAGGGGTGAGCGAATCAACTCAAGGCTCCATGAACAAGGGATACGAGCCAATCAATCAATATCAAATCATATGATCACTGTCAACGGGTAGGAAACCATGCCCATCATAAAAAAAAATCAAAATCAGGGCTGTTAGCATGGCCTTACTTACGAGAAAATTTGCACGCACTCATCGAAAAATAAACAAAGTCCGAAGGCATAATCTGATGCCAACAAAATAGAATCGAGATCACAATGTAATAGAATAATCATACTCACCCAAAATCATATACATGTCAAGAATTAGAATTCAAGTTCTCAAGAAATAAGAATTTTCGAAATTCATACTTGAAATATCAATCGATATCAAATTGACTGAGTCTTCAATGACCAATGTCATGCGAATCAAGAAATTCATGAACTACAAGAAGGATTTCAATATTTTCAGAAAGAATCGATAAGATGGCTCAAGTAACTAACTTTTCCGCTATCCCAAAAGCACTTTTTCAATTTTTTGCGTGTTTTTCGCTTGCAAACGCACGATGTAAAGTTATAATATAGGAATTAAGTCCAAGTCGATCCCACGGAGAATGAATAAATGATATTATAATAAATATTTGCGACTAATCAAATCATAATTCTATGTATAGTTACGAAAATGGTTTGATTTTAATAACTCTAAAAATTCCAAGAAATAAAATTAAATAACCACGAGTTCACGAGATGAAAATTCAATAAGTGATGAATGCTAGAGGTTCAACTTCACTTGACTTTTTACCACAATTTATTTCTAATGATTGTTCAATTATCAATCTTCTAGTTTATTAGCCAAGAATCCCTATTATTTTTTACTACCTCTCTCGAGTGTCAAGCAGAAATTTGTATTCAATAGCAAACTCAATATGTCTATCTAAGTTCAACTATTAAACCCGGTAAATGGCACGAGAATCCTTCTAATGACTTCTATGGAGTTATATGCCTCTCGGACAATATAAAAACCAAAAATGTATTTTCCTATGTCGTATTCAAAATCTCCTCTCTTGAGTGATAGATTCTAAATAAAATATCATTCAATCTATGGCCAGTAAATTGAATGTTTAAAATCAGGAAAACACAAATAAACTGTGCGAAGAATTCAAATATATATATCAAAATATCTCAATCATGGTTTCCAGTCAAGATCCGTCTACCTCTAGACTAAGAAATTAGTTCATAATGCAATTCAAAATCAAAAAAAATATGTTTTTCCAAAAATCCATCAACCAAGAAAAAAAGAGTTCAAAGAAAAACTAGAACGAATTAGAATGAAGCTTCTCCGTCGCCGAATGTCGCCGTCTTCAGTCTTCGTACCGAGTTCTTGAGCTCTTGTTCTCCAAGTAATCCAAAGCCGATCGATTCTTGCAAAATTTCTGAATGCCGACTTCTTTTCAAAAATTTCTCTTTTATATGTTGCTTTTAAGCCCACAATCGAGCCCTAGAATCTAGATTCCAAAATTTCCAAAACTCTATTTTGTTTACATATCACGGACAGTCCGCAGATGCACTAAAATAGGCGCAGATGCGTTTTTCTTCCAATTCCCGATTCCCGCAGATGCGCATGAAATAGCGCATATGCGCTTTTCTCTGTTTCTTACTTGCTGGAATTTCACGCAGATGCGCGAGATATAGCCGCATATGCGCCTCTTCTTGTTCTCAAATCTCTGCATGTTGCCGCATATGCATGAAATTTTGCCTTCAACCGCATATGCATGAATTTTACGGCATATGCGGTTCTTCACTCCTTCAAATCTCTGTCTCTTCACGCATCTGCTTCACATCTCACGCATATGCGCCATTGTTTTCTCAATTATTTTTAGACTTTGACACAGCTGCAAGCAATTTAGCAGATTTCCTTCTTCAGTTTCATCTTTTTTTATCTGTAAATTCATCAACTCATGAATCTCCCTACATACACATAAACAATAACGAAACCGCATAAAACTGCTCGAACAACGCAAAATTCAATTAAAATCATAACCAATTTAAGTGCATAAAATGCACTTATCAAATTCTCCCAAACTTAATCTTTTCCAAGTCCCGAGCAAAACAGAGTAAAAACAATTAAACAAACGGAATTAAAAACACACAAGAAATTAAAAACACACAAGAAAGCAAAAAAAACTTAATTAAACCAACCGGCCTCAGATGTTCAACAATTAATCCATGTGTAGCTAATTTTCTTAAGATTCTCGTGCGTGTATGATTAGCCAATCCTGTCTACGCACCTAACTTTCGATTAAATCATGCAACCAGTAAGCCTCAAATAGTCATTAACCCACCCTCTAGTTCAAAATACTTTCAACCAAGCTCAACTTTTACTCGCATAAATCAAAAGGACTTTTTTAGTAATTACAAATTTGTTTTTTCATAAAATTACCGGAATTTGCACCCGATTTTTTTATTTTAGCCCCATAAATTACCCGCAGACTTAGCTATAACTAAAGATATGATTCGAATTTCAATCCCCTAGTCTATAGCCCAGATGGAGCATCAACCTCATTTTATCCGCAAACTTAGCCATGGATTGGCGATTAGGATTTCAATCCCTTTCCAGGCCCGGATGGAGTTGTAAGAGAATTTTTCCTGTTGCCTTGGCAACTTTTAAACATTCAATAAATTTTTTTCAATTAAAATGCCTAAATCATTTCTATGCTTGTATCAGTCTACCTTGGTCTTGAGCATAAATCACCAAAGTTAAGAGTCAAATTATCAAATCCACTTACAAAATCCACAAAACTTTTTCACCTTATCAGGAGTATCGACAGTCAAGGCTATAGTGCATAAAATGTGAGAACTCAAGATACAATGTCGCCAACACTAGATTATATTCTCTTTTTCTTTTTCCAACTCATCATCATAGGCCATTTTTCTTTTGCTTTTCACATTTTCACATTTTTTTTCAAAAGAGACAAATACACAAACTAACAATAAAAATGACACAAACAAAACAAGAAAAAAACACAATACGAACTAGAAAGAACAAAAAAAACAGATGCAGGAGTCACTAAACTTCAAATTCCACACAACTTTTCAACTATCCATACTCAATTTACATAAAAAGTAAATCACCCCCCAAACTTAAACTAAATCATTGTCCCTAATGATTGAAAACAATTTATAGAACAAAGGACATGTACCTCTCGGTACCGAGCATCATGACTCGGTACCATCATCGTCATACTCGTCATTGAGCGACCATGGTGGTGGCGGTGGATATGGCACATTGGGAGGAGGGAAATTTTGAGCGAGTGCCGCATTAAAATCATGCACATACGCCATGTGCTCTCGCATTCTTTTCCATTTCTTATGCATTTGTCTTTCCAAGGCATCGAAATGGCCAGAATAGTCACTCCCTTGAGCAGCATGTGAAGGAAGTGCTGGAGAAGTATGAGTCGGTGGAGGAGTAGGCTCAGACGGCTGTGGTGGGGGATGTGCAATATCGGTCTGTTGTGTCTGCTTCTGCTTCTCCCTTTTCAATGGCCCAACAAGCACAATAGGACCACGAGTAGGATGAAGTTTCTCAGTGGAATCCCAAGTTACTCCAGCATAACGGCAAAGATCCATAATCAATGAAACATGGACCAAGCTGCTAAGAGGAGATTTTTTACTAGCAGCGTAAATGGATTGCTGAAGCACTCTACCCGCGTTAACCGTCCTTCCTGTGACTAGGCAATACACCAAACTTGCTCTTTCCACCGTAAGGTCAAAAGTGTGGCCCGATGGCAACATGCGTGCGGCGACAAACTCATGCCAATTATTGGCATCCCGGTTAAGAAATCTGGAGCACAATGTAACAGGGACACCTTTCTTATTCAATTTCCATTCGGCACCTTCAATACATAGTTCCTGTAGCACGGCATCAGCTGGAAACTCATTCTCAGTAAAAAAAACCTATAATCATCGAATTCAATGTTTGGCATTTGATACAGGGCGTTGATAGTTCGATAATCAAACGCGACCATTTTCCCTCGCACTCTCACTTTGTATTCCTCATGCATCACCATTAGATTGGCATAGAACTCCCGAACAATAGACATGACAGCTTCGGGAGGTTGTTTGACGAATGCATGCCAATTACGCCGTCGTGCTTCAACCAAAAAAGTAGCATTTAAGTCCCTCATATCAAATCCCTGCTCTTTATGCATACTTTTGAGAGACAAATCAACAAAATTTTCAGCCGCGGTAGCATTCCAAAACCGATTTTTATCAAATGATGGTTGTGCCAAAGACGACGAAGCCGATCCCTTTCCTTTTGTTTTTTGGCAGCATCTTTGCACTCTACTCAACCAAATATCACCAAATACCCCACTAAACACAGCATCAAATGCACAATAAAAATTTCAACACTCAGCCCCTTCACACTCTCTTATACAATTTATCAAACACCTTGGAGGATTAGGTCGAACTCTCTCTTCATCCTCTATTAACCAACATAAATTCAACCAACATATGAGGGATAGCCAAGTACCTAGCGCGATTTTGTAGACTCGAGCAGAGGCAGCAACAATTCGGAGCCTTTGTATAGAGATTTCACACGATGCGCAGAAACTCTCTATTCCTGGAGAGCGCTTCGACTGGAGGGAGTGAAAAATCATGATATTCAATCATGGAGACCTGAGCGATTCATGAGCACTGTCCTAGCCTTGATCTTTGCAAGATTAGATCACGCTTTTGAGGATTTTGGGTGTGAAGATGGAATGAGGAATTATAAAGTGAAGACACGACCCTGGATTGTAAATTAAAATAGATGGAATGAGCGCATAAGCGAATATTGTCACGCAGATGCATGAATATGCTGTGCAAGAGACGCCGCATATGCGCTGATATGAGCCGCATATGCGCGAGAAGATTTCTTCAAGGCGCTGGAATTACACGCAGAATAAAATAAAATATAAAATAAAATAAATTAAATTAAATTAAATTAAATTAAAATAAAATATAAATAAATTAAAGCAGTAACATGGGTTGCCTCCCAAGAAGCGCTTGGTTTATAGTCGTCAGCTTGACTCTCCTGGTGCTTTTACACTGGCTCGATCAATGCAATGTTCTCCATATTCCGCGCTTCATGTCCAAAATAATCTTTCAACCTCTGACCATTTACTTGAAAGGTTTGATCGTCATGACAACTCACTTCAATGGCTCCATAGGGATGCACTTTCACCACTGTGAATGGGCCAGACCATCTCGATTTCAACTTACCTGTAAATAATCTGAGACGAGAATTAAACAATAATACATGTTGTCCAGGCTCGAAATCTCTCTTCAGTAATATTTTGTCATGCCACTTTTTGGTTTGTTCTTTGTAAAACTTGGCATTTTCGTAAGAATGATTACAAAATTCCTCAATCTCATTCAACTGCAACAGTCGCTCTTTGCCAGCAACTTTCAGATCAAAATTCAACTTTTTTACGACCCAATATGCTCAATGCTCTAACTCCACTGGCAGATGGCATGCTTTCCCAAAAACCAACCTGTATGGCGACATGCCAATAGGAGTTTTGAATGTGGTCTGGTATGCCCATAGTGCATCATCCAACTTGATTGTCCAATCCTTCCGGTTTGTGTTGACAGTCTTTTCCAGAATTTGCTTAATTTTTTGGTTGGATATTTCAGCTTGCCCATTTGTTTACGGATGGTTTGCACATGCCACTTTATGCCTAACACCATATTTTGTCAGTAATGAATTAAAGATTTTATTAAAAAAATGCGTACCTTCATCACTGATTATGGCCCTTGGGATTCCAAACCTTGTGAAAATATTTCTCTACACAAACTTAACCACTACACGAGAGTCATTAGTGGGGGTGGCGATTGCTTCCACCCATTTCAAAACATAATCAACAACCAACAAAATATAAGACTGACCAAAAGAGATGGGAAACGGTCCAATAAAGTCAATACCCCAAACATCAAAAAATTCAACTTCTAAAATATTTCTAAGGGGTACTTCATGACGCCTAGATATATTCCACATCCTTTGACATCTAAAACAGGATTTTACCAAAGTATAACTGTCTTTAAATAATGTTGGCCAATAAAAACCAGGCTGAAGTACCTTGGCGGCTGTACGTGAGGCTCCAAAGTGACCGTCATACGGTGCAGAGTGACATTGTTCTAAAATTTCTTTTGCTTCAGCTTCATCCACACATCTCCTTATCACTTGATCCGAATACTTCTTGTACATAAATGGATCATCCCACAGATAAAACTTGACATCGTGGAAAAATTTCTTCCTTTGGTGATGATTAAGATCTTGAGGCAAAACACCACAATAAAAAAAATTAGCAAAGTCAGCAAACCAAGGAAGTTTAGAATTTACCTCAAAAAGATGTTCATCAGGAAATTGCTCTTTGATGAGTTCATATTCAGCTTTTCCTTCCAACTCCAAGAGAGACAGATGATCCGCTACTAAATTTTCACTCCCTTTCTTGTCTCTAATTTCGAAATCAAACTCTTGTAGTAAGAGTATCCACCGAATCAATCTTGGCTTGGCATCCTTTTTGGAAAATAGATAACGAATTGCTGCATGGTCAGTATAAACAATTACTTTAGAGCCAATGAGATAGGACCTGAATTTGTTGAAGGAGAAAACCACAGCCAACATCTCTTTTTCCGTAGTAGTGTAATTCTGTTGTGCTCCGTCAAGAGTGCGGCTGGAATAGTAAATCGCCCGAAAAAACTTATCTCTTCTCTGCCCCAAAACTGCTCCCACAGCATTATCACTGGCATCACACATCACTTCAAACGGCTCTTTCCAGTCAGGCACAATCATAATAGGCGCAGAAATTAGTGCCTCCTTGATCTTTGCGAATTCCTTCAAACACGAAATATCAAAAATAAAAGATGTATCTTTTTCTAATAAATTACAAAAAGGTTTAGTAATTTTAGAAATATCTCTAATAAAGCGATGATAAAATCCGGCGTGTCCCAAGAAACATCTAATGGCTTTCACATTATTTGGCGGTGGAAGCTTGTCAATCGCAACCACTTTTGCTCGATCTACCTCAAGCCCATTAGATGACACCTTATGTCCAAGTACTATTCCCTCTTGCACCATGAAGTGGCATTTTTCCCAGTTAAGCACGAGATTCTTTTCTTGACAACGCTGCAAAACAAGGGTCAGATTGTGCAAGCAATGATCAAAAGATGAACCAAACACCGAAAAATCATCTATAAAAATCTCCATGACTTCTTCCACCATGTCAGAAAAAATTGTCATCATGCACCACTGAAAAGTAGCCGGTGCATTGCACAAACCAAAGGCCATTCTCCTAAATGCATAAGTACCATAGGGACATGTGAAATTTGTTTTCTCTTGGTCCTCTAACGCTATAGCAATTTGATTGTAGCCAGAATAGCCATCTAAAAAGCAGTAATGTTTGTAACCTGCCAACCTGTCAAGCATTTGATCAATAAAAGGAAGAGGAAAATGATCTTTCCTAGTAGACTTATTCAACCTTCTATAATCAATACAAACTCTCCAACCAGTAACAGTACGAGTCGAGATCAAATCGTTTTTCTCATTTCTAACCACAGTCATACCTCCCTTTTTTGGCACAACCTGTACTGGCGACACCCAAGAACTGTCAGATATAGCATAAATAATACCATCATTCAATAGTTTAAACACCTCAGCTTTTACTACTTCTTTCATCGCAGAGTGACATTGTTCCAAAATTTCTTTTGCTTCAGATTCATCCACACATCTCCTTATCACTTGATCCGAACACTTCTTGTACATAAACGGATCATCCCACAGATAAAACTTGACATCATGGAAAAATTTCTTCCTTTGGTGATGATTAAGATCTGGAGGCAAAACACCACAATAAAGAAAATTAGCAAAGTCAGCAAACCAAGGAAGTTCAGAATTTACCTCAAAAAGATGCTCATCAGGAAATTGCTCTTTGATGAGTTCATATTCAGCTTTTCCTTCCAACTCCAAGCAAGACAGATGATCTGCCACTAAATTTTCACTCCCTTCTTGTCTTTAATTTCAAAATCAAACTCTTGTAGTAAGAGTATCCACCAAATCAATCTTGGCTTTGCATCTTTTTTGGCAAATAGATAGCGAATTGCTGCATGGTCAGTATAAACAATTACTTTAGAGCCAATGAGATAGGACCTGAATTTGTTGTAGGAGAAAACCACAGCCAACATCTCTTTTTCCGTAGTAGTGTAATTCTGTTGTGCTCCGTCAAGAGTGCAGCTGGCATAGTAAATTGCCCGAAACAACTTATCTCTTCTCTGCCCCAAAACTGCTCCCACAGCATAATCAGTGGCATCACACATCACTTCAAACGGCTCTTTCCAGTCAGGCACAATCATAATAGGCGCAAAAACTAGTGCCTCCTTGAACTTTGTGAATTCTTGCAAACACGAAACATCAAAAATAAAAGATGTATCTTTTTCTAATAAATTACACAAAGGTTTAGTAATTTTAGAAATATCTCTAATAAAGCGACGATAAAACCCGGCGTGTCCCAAGAAAATATTAATGGCTTTCACATTATTTGGCGGTGGAAGCTTGTCAATCGCAACCACTTTTGCTTGATCTACCTCAAGCCCATTAGATTACACCTTATGTCCAAGTACTATTTCCTCTTGCACCATGAAGTGGCATTTTTCCCAGTTAAGCACGAGATTCTTTTCTTGACAACGCTGCAAGGGTCAGATTGTGCAAGCAAGGATCAAAAGATGAACCAAACACCGAAAAATCATCCATAAAATCTCCATGACTTCTTCCACCATGTCAGAAAAAATTTCCATGATGCACCGCTAAAAAGTAGATGGTGCATTGCACAAACCAAATGGCATTCTCCTAAAAGCATGAGTACCATAGGGACATATGAAAGTTGTTTTCTCTTGGTCCTCTGGCGCTATAGCAATTTGATTGTAGCCAGAATTGCCATCTAAAAAGCAGTAATGTTTGTAACCTGCCAACCTGTCAAGCATTTGATCAATAAAAGGAAGAGGAAAATGATCTTTCCTAGTAGACTTATTCAACCTTCTATAATCAATACAAACTCTCCAACCAGTAATAGTACGAGTCGAGATCAAATCGTTTTTCTCATTTCTAACCACAGTCATACCTCCCTTTTTCGGCACAACCTGTACTGGCGACACCCAAGAACTGTTAGATATAGCATAAATAATACCAGCATTCAATAGTTTCAATACCTCAGCTTTTACTACTTCTTTCATCGCAGGATTTAACCTCCTTTGATGATCTACATAAGGACTATACGATTCCTCCATTAAAATTTTATGCATGCAAATATTGGGACTAATTCCCTTGATATCAGAAATTGACCAACCCAAAGCAGATTTAAATTTTCTCAAAACTCTTAATAATTTATCTTTTTCATCATGAGTAAGAGAGGATGAAATAATAACCGGGTTAGTTGAATTTTCTCACAAAAATGCATAACATAAATGACCGGGCAGTTATTTCAATTCAGGAGTAGAAGAAACTGGTACCTCTTTACTGACTTCCTCAGGCAATGCTTCAATTTTTTCTGGGCCATCTTTTTCCTTTGGCAAACTTTCAAGAGCAAGAAATTGCTCTCTAAGTTCCCAATCATCACCATCCACTTGATTTATGGAATTAATCAGGCACCTAGCCAATGCGTCCTCTGTTGTGAAAAATGCTCGCAAGCGTACAAGTGTCAAGTTTTAATATAGTGATAAATCAAGTATCGTTCCCACAGAGATTGAAATGAAAATATTCAGTGCTTGTAATTAAAATAGTCTAAACTTTATCTAGAAAATTAATAATCTCAAAATTTTGCAGAATAAAATAATTAATGAGTTTTTAGCAAGCACGCACACAACTTTCAGAAATAATCAATCAGATAAAAATGGTCTAGAGGTTTAGATTTCACCTAATTTCAACAACAATCAATCCTAATCAATTTAGTTTCATGAATTTCAGTCAATTAATAGCCAACACTTAAGTTTATTATTTTCCTCTCCCGAGCAACAAATAATATTTATCAACTACAATTCAATTCCAATATCCCTATTAAGAATCTACTTGCAGTGATCTATCACAAAACAATGTTATTTTTAAAAGCTTTGTTAAAATTATACACTCTCCCGAGCTATATAAATAATTAACAGTGTATTTTTCTATTGGTCTTATTCAAAATCTCCTCTCCCGAGTGCCAGATTTCAAATAAATATTACAATTCAATTAATGATCAGATAATTGAAAAGACAATCAATTCTAGAAAAAACAATTAATCTAGAGAAACTCAATTCAATAAAATCAAAAATTCATGAAAGCGTCTACACCAGGTTTCATCTGACCTCTAGACTCTAAAATTTAGTTCATAATAAAATTCTGAATAAAACAAATCATATTCAAAAATCCAGACATATTAAAAATTAAATAAAAGATAGAAAACAAATTCGTCATCGACGCCGTGTCCAGTTTATCGATCTCCGTCTTCGTTCTTCAAGTTAAGCACAAAATTCTTCAGGAAATCTTCACAAGTCTGTCTCTGATATGTACGTATGTGTGTATGTGGCGGCCCCCCCTCGTCTTCACGCTCAGAAATCCCTTTTATATCGTCACAATAAAAGCCCAAGCAAAAAGCCCAACAAAATATTTGCCCAAAATAATAAAAACTCTAAAATCTCCCGACGGGGCGGGCGCTCAGTGGACGGCGCGAGCGCGCCTAAGTCTCGCAGATTATTTCCCAAAGCTTCCCGGTCATAGCGCGATTGCGCTCTTTCTTCTCCTACTTTAGCGTTTAGTGAAGCGCTAAACTCTTCTAAGCCCAAGCCCAATAGAATTCTCGTTATTGTTCCTTTCTTTTGTTTCTTTCTCAATTCTTTACAGCCTCATTCCCATTCTTTTCTTTCTCAATTCTCATTTTCTTCTTATTTCTACAATAATTCAATAATTTCCTACAACCACAAAAACAACAAAACTCCGCATAAATCTGCTCAAAACTAATAATTAACAATTAAAATCATATATAAATTAAGTGTATAAAATACACTTATCAACCTCTAACTCCATTCCTGCACTAAAATTATTTTCATGAGAATCAGATGAATCAATGCGATTACAAGAATGTACCTCATTTTGGCATTTCATGGTTTTATAGATATTGAAAGTGACAGCTTCACCACCAACTCGTAGAGTTAATTCACCCTTCTGCACATCAATTAACGCTCTGCCAGTCGCCAAGAATGGTCTCCCCAAAATTAGAGGAACATCTTGATCTTCTTCCATATCAAACACTACGAAGTTAGCAGGAAAAATAAATTTATCTACTTTTACCAAAATGTCTTCCACAACTCCTCGAGGATATGTCAGAGAACGATCAGCCAACTGCAGTGTAATCGTGGTTGGTTTCACCTCGCCAAGCTCCAAAGACATGAAAATAGACTGATAAGTGCATTTTATGCGCTTATATTGTTAGTATTGTGCTTGACTCTTGTGTTTTATTGGTCGATTTTATGCGCTTTTCTGTTGTTTTTGTTATATGAAGGAAACAAGGCGTGGGAATTGAGTTGATGGATATAAGTGCAAAAGAGGGAAGAAAAGATCAAGAATTGAAGGCTTAAGGAATTGAAGAAAAGGAGAAATTCGAGAGCGAGGAGCGCCCGCCCTGCTGAGTGGCGCGCCCGCGCGATGATCTCGAGGAACATGGAATTTTTGTGTGAGGACTGAGCGCCCGCGCAGAAACAATGAGCGCGCGCGCCATTCAGAGGAATGAAAGAGCGTAGAGGTTGAGCGCGCGCGCCACTATATGGAGCGCCCGCGCCGTCGGTCGCACAGACTTATTTTTGGAAGAATTTTATGTTTTGGAAACTCTTGTTTTAATTCCTAGGCTTATCTTTGGACGATTGGTTACCAAGAAAGAGAGTTTTTATTATCGAAGAGAGGGGAGGAAACGGAGGTAGGAGACTAGGTTTTTTCTAAGAATTCTAGAATTCCATCTTTTCTTATAATTTTTACTTTGTTCTTCATGAATTATGTTGGCTAGTTTTTAATACTTGGTTAAGGAAGACGAAGCCCTTGATTAATTTATTCGAGAGATTCATGTTTTACAGATTTTGATTATTGTTGAGTATCAAGTGTTATTCTGATTTATTTCATGATTGTATGTTTGATTATTAGATTGATCACCTGATAATTCTTATATATAATCTACTGCTAAATTAGAGTTTGAATCCGTAATTGTTCGAATTTTCTAATTTGCGAAGCAACTACAATTAATAATCGTCTGCTTGTGAGGTTAGGAATTGTAGGGATAATAATTGACTAGGCTAAATTCATCCGCTTGTGTATGAGTTGTCTATATTTATCAGTTTTACTAGTTTGCATGCTATCGTGAGTTTAAATCTAATCTCTTGTATTGGGTTGATTCATTGATAAGGGTTATCTTAGAACGCTTGTGTGTAGTTAACTAAGATTAAGGTAAAACAGGAATTTAATTTCCAATGATGAATATTCTACGTGATTAAAGATTTTTAGATAATCGATGATCGAACGAATGAAATCAAGGGTGTAGTTGACCGAAACCAAGGCTTGTCTCTTATTGAATTTCCCCAATCTTTATTTAATTTTTACATGCCAGTGAATTTTAGTTGTTTAAATTTCTTAGTAGTTAATCCGAACTTGAAAACCCCCTTTTTATTTTAAAGAACACTTTTAAATTTCCCTTTCCTCGTGGGAACGATCCCTACTCACACTACTACATTAATTTGTTTATCTGATTGAGTCGGGTAATTTGGGCGTACGCGATAAGCGCTACCAAATTTTGGCGCCGTTTCCGGGGACGGTGTTAATTTATTGTGTTCTTTTTCTTAATTGCTTTCTTTTTGTTTTATTCTGTTATTCTTATTCTGTTCTATTTTTTTTTCTTTGTTTCTAGCTTTTTCTTTAGTTCATGCTTTTAGGTGATTTTACTGAGGAAGACTTTCTCTACGATCCGGAAATTGAAAGAACCTTGCATAGACAAAGGAGAGAACGTCATAGGCAACAACAAGAAGCCGCTGCTCGAGCTGCTTTTCCTGAAGAAGAAGAAGAGATGGCTGATAATGCGAACCTGAGCCTCAGACAATTGGGCACTCCAGATTTGAATCAACAACCCTTATGCATTACTTTTCCCCCATTAGAAAATAATGCTACATTCGAATTAAAATCTGGATTAATTCACTTGTTGCCTTCTTTCCATGGTCTTGCAGGTGAAGATCCTCATAAGCATCTGATGGAGTTCCATGTAGTGTGTATTAGCATGAAGCCACATGGAGTAACAGAGGAGCAGATCCAGCTTCGAGCCTTTCCTTTCTCTTTGAAGAGTGCTGCTAAGGATTGGCTATACTACTTGCCCTCTGGATCGATTACAACTTGGACTGACATGAAAAGGATTTTTCTTGAAAAATATTTTCCAGCATCGAGAGCAGCAAACATCAGGAAAGAGATCTATGGGATCAAGCAGATGACGGGGGAATCACTTCACGAGTATTGGGAGCGGTTCAAAAAGCTATGCGCTAGTTGCCCGCAACATCAGATAAGTGAAAACCTCTTAATTCAATATTGCTATGAAGGTTTGCTACCTCATGACAGGAGTATGCTAGATGCTGCTAGTGGAGGAGTTTTTGTGGATAAAACTCCGGTGCAAGCAAGGAACTTAATAGAGAATATTCTCAGCAATTTGGCACCAACAGAACTGATCATGCACCAAGGAGAAACAATGAGGTGAATGTCTCTTCCCTTGAACAGCAATTAATTGAATTAACCACTCTTGTGCGTTAGATGGCTGTAGGGAATGGGCAGACTGCAAAGGCTTGTGGCATCTGCGCTGCAATAGGACACGCCACTGATATGTGTCCTACACTTCAAGAGGAATCAATTGGACAGGTAAACGCTACTGGAGGATTTCCTGGACCACCACAACGGAAGTATGATCCGTATTCCAACACGTACAATCCTGGTTGGAAGGATCATCCTAATTTTAGATACGGGAATCAGCAGACAAATCAACATGGACCTCAGGCTCCACCGCCAAATCAAGCTTTTAGGCCACCCTTTCCACAGCAGCAGCAGAGACCTCAGATACCAACACCAGGTGAGTTTCTCGAAAATATAGTTAAGGAACTTGCAACTAATACTGCATCTTTTCAACAGGACACCCGAGCAAGTATCCAAAACTTAACTACTCAAATGGGACAGCTCGCTACAGCAATCAACAAGCTGGAAGCACAAAATTCCAACAGTCTGCCATCTCAAACTGTGGTGAACCCGAGAGAAAATGCCAGTGCAATAACTTTAAGAACTGGGAAGGAGTTGAAAATGAAGGAGAAGGAAGTTGAGGTTGAGCCCAAAGAGAAGCTACACGAAGAAGAGCAAAAGGTAAGTGAGGAAAAATCATCCAAGGATGATTCGCCAAGAGGTAAGTTTCCTCCTCTATCTGAATATAATCATGTTGCCCCTTTCCCCTTAGCTCTTAAGGACTCTAGAAAAGGTGAGGGAATTAAAGAGTTATATGAAACTTTTCGTAGATGTGAGGTTAACATTCCATTGCTAGATGCCATTAAGCAGGTACCTCGATACGCAAAGTTTTTGAAGGAATTGTGCACAGCTAAGAGGAAACAGACTTTGAAGGGTTGTCAGAAAGTGGAGTTAGGTAAGAATGTATCTGCAGTGATCCAAAGAAAATTACCCGCCAAATGCAAGGATCCAGGTATGTTCTCCATCCCATGCACTATAGGAAATATTAGACTTGAAAAGGCCATGTTAGATCTAGGAGCATCAATCAATGTCATGCCATACTCTATTTATGCATCCTTGAAACTTGGCCCAATGAATAAGACTGGCATTGTTATACAACTAGCTGATAGGTCTAATGCATATCCTAGAGGCGTGGTGGAAGATGTGCTGGTGCAAGTAAATGAGTTAGTTTTTCCTGCAGACTTTTATGTGCTAGACATGGAAAACGGTGATCATAATAGTCTTATTTTATTAGGCAGACCGTTTTTGAAAACATCCATGACCAAAATTGATGTTCACAGTGGCACACTCACTATGGAATTTGATGGCGAGGTTGTGAAATTTAATATCTATGATGCTATGAAATTTCCTGATAGTGATGATTGTATATTTTCTGTTGACATTGTGGATTTCTTGGCCCAAGATGTTTTTGAGCATACAGGAAAAGATGAGCTAGAGGTGGCTATTACAGCACCCACTATGAAGAAGGAAGAAGGAATTAGATGCAGCCGCGAAGTGGATGAAATTGAGGATATTCTGAACAGTGCTCCTGAGCTACCACAGTCAGGTGATGTATCTTATTTGTCTTTACCGATCTCTAACACTCGGCGCCTTCCATCTGTTTTGCAGGCACCAGTGGTTGAGCTGAAAACGCTTCCAACCCACCTTAAGTATGTGTTCCTTGGAGAAGGAGAAACACTACCTGTCATCATCTCCAGCAGCTTGGAAGCCGAGCAAGAAGAACAACTGGTCAAGGTTCTAAAAGAGAATAAAACTGCTATTGGGTGGACCATAGCAGATATCAAGGGAATTAGCCCTTCCACATGCATGCACCGAATTCTGATGGAAGATGGTGCAAGTCCCTCACGGAAACCGCAGAGGAAGTTGAATCCACCTATGATGGAGGTGGTAAAAGCTGAAATTCTGAAGCTACTTGAAGTTGGGGTCATCTACCCAATTTCTGACAGTCAGTGGGTCAGTCGGTACAGGTGGTACCCAAGAAAACTGGAATTACAGTGGTGAAAAATAAGGACGATGAATTGGTTCCAACCCGCATTCAAAATGGGTGGAGGGTTTGTATTGATTATAGGAAGCTTAATGTAGGGACCCGAAAGGACCGCTTCCCTCTCCCCTTTATTGATCAAATGATTGAGAGGTTAGCATGTCATCCTTACTATTATTTTCTTGATGGGTATTCTGGTTATTTTCAGATTGCAATTGCACCGGAAGATCAGGAGAAAACGACATTCACATGCCCATTCGGAACTTTTGCATACCGCCGCATGCCCTTTGGACTATGCAATGCACCGGCTACTTTCCAACGGTGTATGGTTAGTATATTTTCTGATTTTGTAGAGCACATATTAGAAGTCTTCATGGATGATTTTACTGTCTATGGTGACTCATTTGAAGATTGTCTGTCTAATCTTGCTCTAGTTCTTAAGAGGTGTGTCGAAACCAACCAGGTTCTTAATTCTGAAAAATGTCATTTTATGGTTGGGCAAGGTATAGTGTTGGGTCATGTCGTCTCATCTAAGAGGATAGAGGTAGATAAAGCAAAAATTGATATTATTCAGTCTCTAACTTACCCCGTAAGTGTGCGGGAGGTGCGCTCTTTTCTTGGCCATGCAGGTTTTTACAGGAGGTATATTCAGGATTTTGCCAAGATTGCATCTCCTATGTGCAAACTGCTACAGAAGGATGTGACGTTTGAATTCAATGAGTCATGCAAAACTGCTTTTGATAAACTCAAGGACTCATTGACTTCAGTGCCAATCATCCAACCACCGGATTGGACTAAGCCATTTGAAATCATGTGTGACGCCAGTGATTATGCCGTAGGAACGGTATTGGGACAAAAAGTTGGGAAAGCATCGCACGCTATTTACTACGCTTCGCGCATTCTGAACGATGCCCAACGAAACTACTCCACTACTGAAAAGGAGCTTTTAGCAGTAGTTTTTGCTTTAGAAAAATTTCGTTCATATTTACTTGGTGCTAAAGTTATTGTCTATTCTGATCATGCAGCTCTTCGTTTTCTAATGGCGAAGAAGGAGGCAAAGCCAAGGCTAATAAGATGGATACTACTGCTGAGCGAATTTGATGTGGAGATTAAGGATAAGAGAGGAACTGAAAAACGTGTGGCTGACCACTTGAGTCGGCTAGTTCACGTTTAAGAAGAGCTGAAGTTGCGAGAAGAATTTCCCGATGAGTAGTTATTCTCAGTCAGCTCGGAATTACCATGGTATACAAATATTGTGAATTATTTAGTTACTAATGGATTTCCGTCTGAATTCTCTAAGGCACAAAAAGATAAGGTCCGAAGTGATGCTAAATATTATGTGTGGGATGATCCATACTTGTGGAAGCACTGCGCTGATCAAGTCATACGAAGATGTGTATCTGCAAGCGAGGTAATCCCAATTCTCACATTTTGTCACTCATATGCTTGTGGTTGCCATTTTGGAGCAAAAAGAACAGCTAGGAAGATATTGGACTGTGGATTTTTCTGGCCATCCATATTTCGAGATGCTTACATGTTTTGTAAGTCATGTGCTCAATGCCAAAAGACAGGTAATATATCCCAGCGTAAGGAGATGCCTCAACAACCCATTTTAATATGTGAAATCTTTGATGTATGGGGTATCGACTTCATGGGTCCTTTTCCTAGTTCGTACGGATTTATTTATATATTACTTGCTGTGGATTATGTTTTGAAATGGGTGGAAGCCAAGGCCACCCGTACTGATGATTCGAAAGTGGTTGCAGATTTTATTCAACACAATATTTTTTCTAGGTTTGGAATCCCAAGAGCCCTCATTAGTGATAGAGGAACGCACTTCTGCAACCGGACTGTGGCTAGTTTATTGAAGAGATATCATGTGACGCACAAACTCTCCACTGTGTATCACCCGCAATCGAATGGCCAAGCTGAGGTCTCAAATCGAGAAATCAAATCCGTTTTGGAGAAGACACTGAATCCTACTAGAAAAGACTGGAGTTTGCGATTGGATGATGCACTGTGGGCATACAGAACCGCGTTCAAGACACCGATTGGGATGTCTCCATATCGGTTGATTTTTGGGAAACCATGCCATCTGCCTGTCGAATTGGAGCATCGAGCCTACTGGGCTATAAAAAATTTCAACATGCGGATGGATGAGAGTGGAGCGCACAGGAAACTGCAGTTGCAAGAATTAGAAGAGATACGCAATGATGCATATGCGAGCTCAAAAATTTATAAGGAAAAGACAAAGGCTTTCCACGACAAGATGATTTCTATAAGGGTCTTTGAAGCCGGTCAAAAAGTTTTGTTATATCACTCACGCCTTCGATTATTCCCAGGTAAGTTGCATTCTAGATGGATTGGCCCGTTTGTTATCACTAATGTTTTTACTCATGGTGCAGTAGAGATAAAGAGCTTGGAAACGTCGAAAATATTCAAGGTGAATGGCCAACGCCTTAAGCATTACTTTGAAGGGGCCCAAGCGAATGAGGAAGAGGATGCGCATGATCTCACACTCGATGATCCGCCACAGATTGATTAACTCACAGCATTCAGTCGGGCTGACGACTATAAACCAAGCGCTTTTGGGAGGCAACCCAAATTTTTATTTTTTTTCTCGTCTTTACACCTCTGTTTCATTCATTTCTTTTGTCATTTTATCTTAGTTTTTACTTTATTAATTTTGCGTAACTTGAGAGCTGATATGGTTTTTCTTTTCCACAGGTTTAGTCGCAGAAAATTGGACAATTCGAAGCCATAGAGCACGCGCCCCATTATATTGCGCGGCCGCGCCACCTCTTTATCAGAAGATTTATATTTTTGCGTAGGCCAAGAGCGCGTGCCCCACTCTAACGCGCGCCCGCGCAGCTTTAAAGTCAGGAAATTTTATTTTTACATAGCCCAAGAGCGCGCGCCTCACAACATTGAGCGCCCGCGCAATCCCTGGGCACCAAGTTTTACAAATGCGAAGCACATGAGCGCGCGCCCCACTTTCATGCGCGCCCGCGCGATCTGCCATCTCGAGAGATAAATTGTGCGAAGCTTATGCGCGCGCGCCCCACAACATTGAGCTCCCGCGCGACGGGATATATAATACACTTTTTCGAGTTTGTTGTCTCACTTTCTCTCCCAACTCATGCAAACTTTTCTAAATCCCTAAATCCCTAATCTCACGAGATCGATTTCAGTCACCAAATCCCTTCTTTGGAGCGATTTGTCTACTACTATCTCCCAAATCCTTTCCCCAATTTCTCTCAACCCGTCGAAGAAGCGTGGATTTTGGTCGGATTGCTCATTTTGTTAGTAGGAGTTGTTTGGAGCTTTTCAAGTCGGACATCGAGTTCGTTCTTATATTGGGTAAGTGTTGGTTTTCATCTTTGGGTTTGAAGCTTTCCTTCAAGCCGATATTCATATTGTGAAGTTGTGAAGTTTGACTTTTGTTGAAGTTTGGGGGGGGGGGGGGGCATATTATTTCTGCATTGGTTGTTTGGTGATTGTGGTGGAGTCGTGCCGTGGGTGTATTGTTGAAGTTAGAGGGAAGAAGGGTGTGGCATTGTGGTTTTTATGAATTTTCAGGAGTGCATACCACGTGTTTGTTCTATGGCGCCCACGAAGAAAACTAAGTTTGGGGCCTTTTCTTCTTCTACCCCCGCCCCTTCTGCAGATAGTAAGCGTTTCTGGAATGCCCAGGCGGCTGCAATTTATCAAGAATGGCTTGGGAAGAATATTCTCGCCGAACGAGGATTCGACGCATCTATTGGTTTTGACCCTAGTACTCATATGACGAGTGTTGGTCGGGAAATTGTTGCCCGACAATGGCAGGAGTTTGCAAAGCAACCTCAGGACGCAGTTGTTCCTTTGGTTAGAGAGTTTTACGCCAACCTCAAGGTGAAACATGTTCAGTTGAAGGTACTCGTGCGTGGGAAAATGGTTCCATTCGGCTCCCACACCATTAATACTCTCTTTAAGATTCCTCCGGTGTATCACGACGAATATCAAGAATTCAAAAACAGTGACATTGATTACGACGCTGTTATTCGTCGCATCTGTCGACCGGGGGCTGAGTGGCGCTATGGGCGAGATGGTATGCCATCCAAGTTAAAGAAGACTGAGCTGCAATACGAGGTCAATCTGTGGTATAATTTTATGTGTGCTCGTCTGAAGCCGACCGACCATGAGCACGAGGTTACACGGGATCGCGCTTTATTGCTCTATTGCATTGTGGAGGGGAAGTCCATTGATTTGGGACTCATTTGTCAAGAGACTATTCTGCACGTAGTAGGCGGCAAGACGAGTGGTGGTCTTGCATTGCCTGTCATTATTTCTGATCTTTGTGAGGAGGTCGGGGTGGAATGGAGACCCACGGAGGAGATTTTGAAGCCCATCACCGCCATTGCATTTGACTGTCACACCCGCTTGATACCTCCAGCGGTGCAGCGAGCGAGAGATGAGAGAGCTGCAGGACGTCGAGCACAGGCACCCCAGCATCAGTCGGATCCTTCTATGACTGATCAATTGGCTAGACTCGAGGAGGAGGTGCGCCTATCACGACAGGAGCAGCAGCAGCAGAGAGAGGATATTCACACTATGCAGCAGACGTCTGGAATCTTTATGAACTACATGATGGACCTCTCTGCAGCTGTTCTCCCACACTACTTTCCTGATGGTTCCAGCTTCCTGCCCCCGTGACCACAGTGGCCTCCGATGTTTGGCCCGACTAACCCTCCTGCTGATCCACATCCTGACGGTGATGGTGGTGACCACTGACGGTCATCAACCGAGGTACATGTCCTAGTTCTGTTCTTTTATACTGTCATATCATTGAGGACAATGTATGTACCTAAGTTTGGGGGGAGTTCCGTAGGATTCTAAGTGTTGCTTTGTTTTACTTTGTTTAATTGAGCATTAGTTGTGTTTGTGTGTCCATGTTTAGTTTGTTAGTTTATTGATTAATGGTTTTTGTGTGAGTTGTTTGAGTTGCAACACTTTTGAGAACAATGGTAAGATAACCAATGTTTAGTGTTTTAATTGGGAAATTGAGTCCTTGAATGTCTGCCTCCTGACAAACAAATTTTTTTTTTGAAACTTCGACCAAGTGGACTTGAAACTCTTATATACTCTGTGAATTTCGTTTGACCCTGAATTTGTGCAACGGACAGAAATAGAAAGGATTGAGGCGTTGTTTAGATCAATTGGGCCTTTACTTATTTATTCATGCATTGTCCATAGTTGCCCTTTGAGCTGTCACATATACATGAGCACAAGAGGTGCATTTGCTGAGTTTTTGTTGTGCAAAATCACCGTTTATTGTTGGTGATTTTTTCTTTTTATGCACTGGTCAAATTCATATGAGTTAATTGTGGAGAGAGATTAATCTAGAACTAGCTTGAACATCCCTCGAGGCGCAATACGGGTATACTGTGACTTAGGAATGAGATAGGCAATTTTTCTAATTCGATTGAGCCTTTCAAGCCACCCTGAATACATTATGTCCCTAGTACCCCTTTTGAGCTAATTGAAAATGAATGGCATGCGTAAAAACGTGTGATAAAACCCCATTCGGTATTATTCCAAGGTCCTACAATTACCACCTGCAGCTTAAATACTTTTTCCTACCTTTAGGGAGTAATTGCATGTTTGATTTTTATACTCTTGATTTGAATACTTAAAATGGATAGTGTGTTGAGAATTGCAATGAAAAATCGACAGAAGTGTAGTAAAAAAAAAAAAAAAACGGGATGAAAATGCAAATAAAAAAAAATGGAGTTGAAAAGAATGAAAAATTTTATCGTGTGAATGAAGAGGAGTGGATTTAAGAGATAAAATCATATTTTACTCCCTTTTTGAATTCTTGCCTTCG
This sequence comes from Henckelia pumila, assembly GCF_033568475.1. Taxonomy (NCBI): domain Eukaryota; kingdom Viridiplantae; phylum Streptophyta; class Magnoliopsida; order Lamiales; family Gesneriaceae; genus Henckelia; species Henckelia pumila. The sequence goes on from NC_133121.1 coordinate 193,586,598, forward strand.
TTTGTAGCCATAAGCCCAGCTATACATTATAAGCCGAATAAGACCTATGGACCAAGTCACAGTCGCCTAATATACTAGTGGAGAGGGGTTGTGAGAGTTTAGCCTATGGATTGTCGATTGAAATTTTTGATGAATATGAATTTTGATCAAAACACGCACACACTTTATTCTTTCTTGAGCTAATTTGATTGTGAGCGTTTTTGATTGAATGTCTTGTGTGTTGATCCCGAGTTCCCTTAAAAGTCCTCATGATCTATAGATGTTTGCATTGAGTTTGGGGGAGAATGTTGTGACCGTGAGTTGCGGAGTCTAAAAGCCTATAAGGTTGAGCTATGTTTCTTTCTTAAACAATTTTTCAATGTTAGGAGGATGTGATGTGATTGGATTTAAAAATTTTTGATTTCATTGCTGAGGTTATTGATACACGATAATTCTTGATGATTCTGGGGTGTTGTGTAAGTTTCTTTTTAGACAGTTGGTTTTGTTCGGGACGAACAAGAGTTCAAGTTTGGGGGAATTTGATAAGTGCATTTTATGCGCTTATATTGTTAGTATTGTGCTTGACTCTTGTGTTTTATTGGTCGATTTTATGCGCTTTTCTGTTGTTTTTGTTATATGAAGGAAACAAGGCGTGGGAATCGAGTTGATGGATATAAGTGCAAAAGAGGGAAGAAAAGATCAAGAATTGAAGGCTTAAGGAATTGAAGAAAAGGAGAAATTCGAGAGCGAGGAGCGCCCGCCCTGCTGAGTGGCGCGCCCGTGCGATGATCTAGAGGAACATGGAATTTTTGCGTGAGGACTGAGCGCCCGCACAGAAACAATGAGCGCGCATGCCATTCAGAGGAATGAAAGAGCGTAGAGGTTGAGCGCGCGCGCCACTATATGGAGCGCCCGCGCCGTCGGTCGCACAGACTTATTTTTGGAAGAATTTTATGTTTTGGAAACTCTTGTTTTAATTCCTAGGCTTATCTTTGGACGATTGGTTACCAAGAAAGAGAGTTTTTATTATCGAAGAAAGGGGAGGAAACGGAGGGAGGAGACTAGGTTTTTTCTAAGAATTCTAGAATTCCATATTTTCTTATAATTTTTACTTTGTTCTTCATGAATTGTGTTGGCTAGTTTTTAATACTTGGTTAAGGAAGACGAAGCCCTTGATTAATTTATTCGAGAGATTCATGTTTTACAGATTTTGATTATTGTTGAGTATCAAGTATTATTCTGATTATTTCATGATTGTATGTTTGATTATTAGATTGATCACCTGATAATTCTTATATATAATCTACTGCTAAATTAGAGTTTGAATCCGTAATTGTTCGAATTTTCTAATTTGCGAAGCAACTACAATTAATAATCTTCTGCTTGTGAGGTTAGGAATTGTAAGGATAATAATTGACTAGGCTAAATTCATCCGCTTGTGTATGAGTTGTCTAGATTTATCAGTTTTACTAGTTTGCATGCTATCGTGAGTTTAAATCTAATCGCTTGTATTGGGTTGATTCATTGATAAGGGTTATCTTAGAACGCTTGTGTGTAGTTAACTAAGATTAAGGTAAAACAGGAATTTAATTTCCAATGATGAATATTCTACGTGATTAAAGATTTTTAGATAATCGATGATCGAACGAATGAAATCAAGGGTGTAGTTGACCGAAACCAAGGCTTGTCTCTTATTGAATTTCCCCAATCTTTATTTAATTTTTACATGCCAGTGAATTTTAGTTGTTTAAATTTCTTAGTAGTTAATCCGAACTTGAAAACCCCCTTTTTATTTTAAAGAACACTTTTAAATTTCCCTTTCCTCGTGGGAACGATCCCTACTCACAATACTACATTAATTTGTTTATCTGATTGAGTCGGGTAATTTGGGCGTACGCGATAAGCGCTACCATAGACAAAGGAATTAAATTAATACTTGCATCTAAATCACATAATACCCTATTAACAGTCGCACCACCAATAATACAAGGAATAGTAATCCCCGGATCTTTCAATTTTTGTGGCAGTTTCTTTTGCAAGATGGCACTGCACTCCTCGGTCAACTTCACCGTCTCAAATTCTTCAATCTTTCTCTTCCTCGCCATAACATCTTTCATGAATTTAGCATAGTGTGGCATCTGCTCCAAAGCATCAGCGAATGGAATATTAATATGAATTTTCTTGAAGATGTCAAGAAACTTAGAAAAATTCTCATCCAACGCTTTCTTCTTGAACCGCTGAGGATATGGCAGAACATATTTTGGTACAGGCGGTTTCTCAGGCACAACTGCAGACTTGCTGGAATTTTTTCTATCAGAATTTTCGAACTCCGCCACAATCTCTTCAACTTCCTCATCATCCACTGCCTTTGGGTTATCAGTCCCAAGTTCTTTACCACTTCTAAGAGTAACAGCCTTGCATTTCTCCCTAGGATTAACCTCAGTATTGCTAGGAAACACACCTCTCTGCTGATTATTCAATGCATTTGCCAGTTGACCAATTTGTGTTTCAAGATTTTTCATAGAAGCGCTCACATTGGTCAAGTGCATCTCCATACTATCAAGCCTATTTTCATTCCTCTTAAATATTGTGGATGATTCTGCAATAAAATTACTCACCAAATCTTCCAACGATGCCTTACCCTCACCATTCTGAGTATTGAACCTCGGTGGAGGATTAACCACATTCTTATTGTTTGCATAGGAAAAATTCTCATGATTACGCAAACTAGGATGATACTGATTGGGTACATGATTACCACGATAATTGTTGTAATTCATGTTGTTCACATATTGAGCTTGCTCCACACTCTCAAATCCATCAGCAGAATTTACGACAGTTGCCAGTGATGATGTCTCAGTAGAACTTTGATTCCCTTTGGTTAGTGCAGCCAACTGTGTAGAAATAGTAGTCATCTAAGCATTCAAAGCAGTGAATGCATCAACCACATGAATTCCAACAGGCTTCCTTATTGCAGATCTCTCACTCGACCACTGATAACTGTTAACAGTCATTTGCTCAAGCATCTCATAAGCCTCCTCAGAAAATTTGGCGAATATTGAACCTCCAGCAGCAGCATCCACAGAAATCCTCGTTGGTCCATTCAGACCATTGTATAATAACTAATCTGTTCCCAATCCAGAAAATTATGGTTCGGGCATTTCCTAAGCAATTACTTGTACCGCTCCCAAGCTTCATACAGTAGCTCATAATCTTTCTGTTTGAAAGTAATGATCTCAATTTTCAGCTGGGCAGACTTGGCAGGTGTAAAGTACTTAGTCAGAAATTTAGATGTCATGTCTTCCCATGTAGTGATGCTCCCAAGAGGTAAAGACTGCAACCAACTACGAGCATTGTCCCTGAGAGAGAACGGGAACAATCGTAGTCTGATGGTGTCCTCATTAACACCATGAATCTTCACTATGTCAGCAATCTCCAGAAAAGTATGCAGATGCAGATTTGGATCTTCAGTAGCTGCACCCTTGAACTGATTTTGCTGCACCATATTAATCAATCTGGCTTCAACTCAAAATTATTTGCTGTGATATTCTGCCTAGCTATCCCAGAATAATGATTATTGATCATTGGTCGAAAGTGATCTCTGATCGGCACCAGAGAATTATTGACAACTCTTTCCCTTTCTTCAGCCATTTGTTGCAACTCTTCTCTTCTAGCTTTTCTCAAAGCTTTAGCAGTTTTCTCAATTTTCGGATCAAAGAGCAGTGAGTCGTAACTTTGGCTTTTTCACATAAACTGCATAGAAAGGAAAAATTTAAAATTAGAACCAACAAAATAAAATAAAATGCTCTAAATCAAAATTAAGACTAATTAGCACAATTTAATATAAATCAAATAAAATTCAATCCCCGGCAACGGCGCTAAAAACTTGTTGCGTGTTTTTTGCTTGCAAGCGCACGATGTCAAGTTATAATATAGGGATTAAGTCCAAGTCGATCCCATGAAGAATGAATAAATGATATTATAATAAATATTTGCGACTAATCAAATCCTAAACCTATGTATAGTTACGAAAATGGTTTGATTTTAATAACTCTAAAACTTCCAAGAAATAAAATTAAATAACCACGAGTTCACGAGATGAAAATTCAATAAGTAATGAATTCTAGAGGTTCGACTTCACTTGACTTTCCACCATAATTTATTTCTAATGATTGTGCAATTATCAATTCTTCTAGTTTATTAGCCAAGAATCCCTATTATTTTCTACTACCTCTCTCGAGTGTCAAGCAGAAATTCATATTCAATAGCAAACTCAATATGTCTATCTAAGTTCAACCATTAAACCCAGTAAATGGCACGAGAATCCTTCTAATGACTTATATGGAGTTATATGCCTCTCGAACAATATAAACACCAAAAATATATTTTCCTATGTCGTATTCAAAATCTCCTCTCTCGAGTGATAGATTCTAAATAAAATATCATTCAATCTATGGCCAGTAAATTGAAAGCATTAAAATCAGGAAAACACAAATAAAATGTGCGAAGAATTCAAATATATAAATCAAAATATCTCAATCATGGTTTCCAATCAAGATCCGTCTACCTCTAGACTAAGAAATTAGTTCATAACGCAATTCAAAATCAAATAAAATATGTTTTTCCAACAATCCATCAACCAAGAAAAATAGAGTTCAAAGGAAAACTAGAACGAATTAGAATGAAGCTTCTCCGTCGCCGGATGCCGCCGTCTTCAGTCTTTGTACCGAGTTCTTGAGCTCTTGTTCTCCAAGTATTCCAAAGCCGATCGATTCCTGCAAAGTTTCTGAATGCCGGCTTCTCCTCAAAAATTTCTCTTTTATATGTTGCTTTTAAGCCCATAATCGAGCCCTAGATTCTAGATTCCAAAATTTCCAAAACTCTGTTTTGTTTCCATATCACGGAGAGTCCACAGATGCACTAAAATAGGCGCAGATGCGTTTTTCTTCCAATTCCCGATTCCCGCAGATCCGCATGAAATAGCGCATATGCGCTTTTCTCTGTTTCTTACTTGCTGGAATTTCACGCAGATGCGCGAGATATAGCCGCATATGCACCTCTTCTTGTTCTCAAATCTTTGCATGTTGCCGCATATGCATGAAATTTTGCTGCATATGCTTGAAATTTATTCCATATTTCTTACCTCTCTGCCTTTTTCCGCATCTTCTCCTATTTCTCATGCATATGCGCCACTTTGCTTTCTCAATTCCCTGGCTTCAACCGCATATGCATGAATTTTACGGCATATGCGGTTCTTCACTCCTTCAAATCTCTGTCTCTTCACGCATGTTCTTCACTTCTCACGCATATGCACCATTTTTTTCTCAATTATTTTTAGACTTTGACACAGCTGCGAGCAATTTAGTAGATTTCCTTCTTCAATTTCTTCTTCTTTTATCTATAACTTCACCAACTCATGAATCTCCCTACATACACATAAACAACAACGAAACCTCATAAAACTGCTCGAACAACGCAAAATTAAATTAAAATCATAACCAATTTAAGTGCATAAAATGCACTTATCACAATTCCTCACAAAATCAACTAAGCATCAATCAACATTGAACTCACCCTCCCTACCTGGTGGAATTCGAGCTACATCCTCCGAGAATATGTCTGAAAAGTTGCGTACAACGTCCACACCCTCAACAGAACTAGTAGGCGGCTCTGCTACTGCAACCACACTAGCAAGAAATCTTTGGCAACCACTACATAATAACTTCTTCTCACATACACAGGAGATGACGTGCGGAACGCTGCTGCTCCAGGCTGCATATGAGATAATTAGATCTTCACTCGTAGAATTCAATGCTACAATCCTCTTTCGAAAGTCAATCAAAGCTTCACTGATGGTCAACCAGTCCATACCTAAGATGAGATCAAATCCTAACATCGACAACACAACAAGTGCGACTATAACCTCATGCCCCTGAAACTCCAACTTTAATCCCATGAGAACCCTGGTGGTATAAAGTACCTCACCAGATGGTATGATAATATCCTACCCAGTACTAGAAACCTCGAGTATATTGCCTACGTGCTAAATGAACGACTGAGAGATACAGGTAATGCGTAGCTTCAGAATCTAACAACGCAAATGTAACAATACTTCTAATGCTAATTTTTACCCCGTGATAAGGGAAATACCAAGGTCTGCCTCCTCAGCATGCATCACAAACAAGATTCTTGTGGTCTGCCTCATCTTGAGACAGTTATATGTTCCGGATTCTCGCAATGGTAGCACCTGCCTGAGCCAACCAAGCACTTTCCAGCATGAGGCCTCTGACACTGTCTGTTGAAAGGTACACCTCCAGTGCTAGGGTCAACTACCCCTATCATTATTGTCCCTACTGGCCTTGCGGCCTCTACTACTGCTGACGCGGTCTAGGAGAATCTGATCCCTTAGACGACCCAAAGTAAGACTTCTTCGTTGGCTGCTGCCAAGAATGTCCTCTAGATAACTGCTAGAACTGCCTCTGCTTCTGAAAATCAGCCTGCATCTCCTTCCTCCCCTTCTCGAACTGGTACGCTCGACTAACCGCTACCTTGTGCTTTGTCACGTCTGCCATGGAAACATAAGCTCGATTTTGGACCTCAAGTAATCAGTGAAATGTCGCAGCCTATCACTCTCCACTATAGCAATCGTGGGCACGAAGTGACATCCCCGCTCGAACTGCCTCATAAACTCAGCCACAACCCTGTCTCCCTGTCGGAGACTCATGCATTCATGAATCAGCTATCCTCGCACATATTCCGTGAAGTACTACTCAAAGAAAGCCATCTTGATATTCTTCCACGTCATCCTAGCCAGGTCAATATCAGTCATTGCGCCCTCCCACAAAAGTGCTGCCTCATCCTTCAGCATGTAGATTGCGCATCTGACCCGATCAGCATCCTGGATCCCCATGTAGGCAAAGATCGTCTCCGACGCTTGAATCCACTACTCTGCCACAAGTACATCACTGGTCCACGCGAACTCATTTGGTCTCTGCTTGCGGAACCTCTCGGCAATGTTCTCCTCGTGCGTCCTCCTATGCTGCCCAGCCTGATGCTCAAGTAACCTCGTGGTACCAGATAACATGTCCATGTTGGCCCTCTCAAAGTTTGTGAGTGGTAAAGCTGCAGGTGAACGTAGAGGCAAAGGTGGATCCTGATTACTCGCATCTCAAAATACATGACTCGGAGGCATACTGTAATTCCCAAAAATCCCTCAAGCAACCGCATTAACTAAGTATTTTAATTTAAAACCATTATAACAAAAATTCAATGAAAAATCTAACTCATGGGTCCCATTCTTAAAACATAATTAAAATCATTTAAAACTCACAGGCTGGCAGTGAGACTTCTGAGCTCCACGTAGCAGGCTAGCCAACCCTCTAAGGACCTTGCTCTAATACCAAATTGAAACGACCCTAACTCGTAAATTTTTTTAAAAAAATATTACATATATGCATCTATACTTAAAAATAGATTTCCATTAAATTTAATACATAATAAAAAGTGATTTCATGTCAAAACTTAAATACTCGAACACATTATAAATTCATGCATAAATATTCAATAACATAAAACGCAAAAAATAGTTTGATACAATCTCATAATCATTGAAATATAAAAGCGCGAAGGTCACATGTTTGTTAGCTTGCCAAGAATGCTCAGAGGTCCTCGCGGTCAATCGGGACCACAACCTCCTAACTAATATCATACTCACCTACAAGCCATTTAGATCTCATGATCCTAGAAACTCAGCATGCTCTACCCTTTAATAACAAATACTAAATAATAAAATCGCATGCAAGCACATATCGTATCAAAATATCTTGAGGTATGATATGCATGCATGATCATAAAAACGTTTGCATAATGCTGAATCATAAACATAAACATCATTGTAATCTTGATCATGGTCATAATCGTAACGTAAATAAATAACATAAGCATTGACATTTCATAAACATAAAAATCATTTTCTGTGGGTCATATGAGTGAATTGTGACCATAAACATAAGCGATTGATCAATCTATAAACCAACGTACGCGACGGAGAGGTTTACCCAACCTTAACACGGGGATTCCCTACGCCTCTTATGCCACTTCACCCAATCTTAATACGGGGATCTGTAGGCTCCTGAACATAATTGCCACAATTCACATCAACTTCCCAAAAATATTCTCTTTACATGCCCTTAATATTAACATAAAATACATGCATGAATCATGAACTTAAAAATATCATCTTTCTTAAAATTATGCCCGTAAATATATATTTAATTTATTTTCCATAAAAATAATACATATATCAGAATATACATATACATCTATTAAATATATATTTACGAACTATTGTGCTTGTCACTGGCTAGTTCGAGTTGCTGCGCCCCCCCCCCCCCCCTCCCCCCCTTTCCCCTAACTAAAGTCCTTAAACTTATATTCGTTTGATAACACTTAGACTGACCCATTAATACTTAAATAGGCCCAATAATACTCAGTTTATCTCAATCACACTTAAATTGACTCATTTAGACTTAGATTGGCCCAATAGTACTTAGTTCAACTTTGAATTTAGCCCAACCAAATAAATTAAACAACTTAGGTCCATTAACAAATTTGGCTAAATTATTAAATTAAGCCTCAAATAACTCTCTTATGCCCAATAAGCTTGGCTCAATAACTAAATCAATTCATTCTAGCCCAAATAAACAACTCAAGCCAATAAATAAATTAAACCCAATAAAAATTTTAGGCCCAATAACGAATTTGGCCCAATGAATAAACTAAACACTTAGACTCTTAAATAAATTATCCAGACCAAAATAAAATAATCCGGACCAAAACCATAACATATTACCCTAATACACTTGACCCGACCCGGACAACCCACTTGCCCGAGCCCTACCTGAGCTGCCCGCTAGATAGACCATCCTTACAACCATCCAACTGTTCACCTAGTCGACACTAGTTCAAGACATCTTAAACCAAGACCCAAAGGGACCTAACCTAGCCATAAACTAGTGAAAAGCAACTAAGACCCAACTATGACAAAAAAATCATTCACAACCAAGTCACAATGCATAAAAACGTGAATGATGCATGAATTAAAACTTGAGCTACCATATCCACATAAAAATGCAATAACACGATTTTTAATCTTCAAATAGTGAATATAATGATCTAAATGGGTGAGAATAGAAGGGTATAACATGTCTTTGCGTTTAGAACGCACGAAAAACTTATACGGTTTCGGTTGCGCATATCGGGACTTGGGAATCTAATAATTATCCAATTCTTGAAGCTCAAATCCATAAACTGCTGATTTCTGCCTGTAATTATCCTCAACCGGCTTCCGATATGCGAAAATCATAAAATGGTCAAAAGTCAACTCTAGTCAACTTAGGTCAAACTGTGACTAAAAATTTTCAAACTTTAATGCGTTCTCACCGCTTCACGGTTTAGAATCTCGACTCAAAACTTGGATATTTGGATCTATCACATCGAACCGATCAAAAATGGTCAACAAGTCGGAGGTCGCCGGAAAATTGGGGAAGACGGCGGCGGCGGCCAAAACTACTCCAAAAATTCTGAAATTTTGCAGGCTTGAAGATCTTGATGAGACTATTCCATCACACTAGGCCACGACTGGAGAGGACCACCGAGTCGGCCGAAAATCGCGAATTATAGATGCGGTAGCGGCGAGCTTCCCAAGCTCCAATCCATGCGATTTTTTGACTGAAAATGTTGTAATAAGCTTGGGAAATGATCTACACACATCCTAGAATCTTTAAACAACACAAAAACAACAAGAATTGACTTGAAATCCGATGATTCACGTGAGGAAGATGATGAATAGTGCTCGGCCGTGATTTGTCTTCGAACTCGATGCTCTGGTCACCAAAACTCATGATACTTGGTATAGTTGTGATCGCCTTGACGAGAGCTACAAGATGGAATGCTCAATCGATGGTGAATGGCGGCGGTCGGCGGTCGGCGACGGGAGGAACGTGAAAGGGGGTTAGGGTTTAGTGTGTGTTCTTGGGGTTTGTGTGTGAGACAGGAAAAATACTTACTATGCATAGAAAATTGGTCCTAAAATGATCCGGTCCAATTCAATACACCTGTGTTATTTTACTCCAATATGAAATTTAACACATTTTATAATTATCTGGAATAGTGAACTATGACCAGTCAACTTGACCAGTAAATTCTCCAATAAATAAATTGAGTCAATCTTAGGCTTTGAACAGAGACCCAAACTAATTATTTTCTCCGAATTAAATTATCTGGCATAAATAATTATTTTAATTCCAATATCTCGATAATTATCTCAAATGACAATATTATCAGATATCCAGAAATAGTCAAACTCATTGACTAATTGGCACGTGTATTTTATAAATATACTCTGTAACTCAGTTGGCTGCAATAATTATTTTATCCACTCAATAATTATTTTAATTGTCAATTAATTTGGTAATAAATTTTTGGGGTGTTACAATTACTATGAAGATTCGAATATGACACATTAATAGAAAGCAACAAGGAAAAATTTCAATGTTAGATGAGAACCAAAATTTCAAACACTATATGTATATAACTATTTTCTTTTCTTTTGTTTTTTTTTTCAAAATTTCGGTCCTCTTTTTTTTTTTTTACCGATTTTCTCTTTTTTTATGGATTGTAGCACAATTAACAACGAAACCTGGACAACAAAACGAAGAAAAAAAAAACGAATGTAGACACTCAACGGATAATACACTCAATAGAAGAACGAAGAACCAATAAGAATCAAAGATATTGAAAACTTATTTGTTTCAAAACCTTTGCTATTGATACCAAATAATATGAATCTTAATAGCTATGAAAAGAAAACATGATTATAAGAATAATCGCGCCCTAAATTTAATAACAAAAAGAATCAAAGTATTTTTTCCAATATATGAAACAAGTAAAAATTTGGATACTCACTCATAGTTTAAAAGAAACTAGTAATAAATAGTCACGAGAAATAATTGTGATTCAAGATAATCTTTAAAGGATTTGTCTTTGACAATTCACGATGAAGAACAATCGAAAAACACCACAAAGTTGTTAAACTTTGATAGGTTTGATTTTTGACAAAGCAAAATTAGCTTCAATAAAATTCTAGAGAATTTTGATAGAAATTTCAATAATCTGAATAATTGTTATTGAATCTAATGTTTTATTTTTTACAACTTGAAAAGGCAAAAGATAATGTAAAATATGCAAAAAAAAATAGTTTTCTAATGACCCTCAAACACTCAGAAATTGGAAAAATATCTCAAAAATAAAAAATCCACCAAACACACACAAACATGCCGCATTGTGTGTGTGCACAGACCCTGTATAAGGGTTCGGACATAGGTCTGTGTGCCCACGGTGTTCCAGACTCAAAAAATACGAAGACGTCTTCTCAAGGCACGGATCCGAACCAGGTTCGTGCCTTGGTCCAGCCTCTTTCGGGAGCTGATTCCGGGCAATTAAGAGCATATCTTTTCTCTTGATCTTCATGCACTCGAATCATGTTAAAACATATTCCAACTTGATTCTCATGCTCCTCAACACCTTCAAGACTCGGTAACACGCTTGTAAACATTCCTTGGAGTGCTTCTTTGAATCGCTTGCTTCGACTCCTCATCATTGGTCCTTGTGGCAGCTCCAAGGGATCCCGAACACACTTGGAAACTTGATCATCATGCGAGCCAGCCATGTTCACATCAGCAAAATTCCAAGTGTTCGAACGGTTTGGAAGGTCCGAACTTGAGCAAGGTGTAGATCGGCGGTTCTGATCCTTTCGGAATCAAGAATTGAGTTTGGAAGTACCGAGCAGTTTGGAAGCTCCGAACTTCAGATCGAAAGCTCCGAATCTTGTTGCACTTAACAGGGCATGGGATTTGATTTTTTTTTATTTGACATGACGTAGATCAAAATCTCTGAACTAGAGTTCGGAAGATCCGAACGTTGTGGGCAGTTGTGTTATCCAATCAAAGGACACACGTTTGGTGGAGGATGTTTAGAAGGATGATCGAAAGCTCAGGAGTGTGTTTGGAAGTTCCGAACTGGAGATCGGACGTTCCAATCATGGCCTATATATAGGGGCTGAGAGCTCATTATTCCTTGCTCATTTTCCTTTTATTTCTCTCGTTTCTAGCTTCTTTTAGTGGGTTTTAGGCATTTTTAGGTGTCGTTTTGGAGGTCGGATGATAGCGAGGCGCTATCGAGATCGTAGCAGAGTGATGACTATGTTTTGAGGTCATTGCCATCAAAGGGCTAATGACGGATGAAAGTATATTTAGTCTAATTGAGGTTTTTAGTGAGCTATAAGTGATATAGTGATTATATGCTTATAGGCTTGGACTTGAGTACCCGAGTGGCTAGGTTGCTTAAGTTGCTTATTCTAAGGTATGGACATACTATCCAACATATCCTGGTTTTCTATGTTTGCATGATTTATATGGCATGACTTATGTGCATTTATTATGTCATGATTATTATGCTACATGCATTATCACGTTGATCATATACCTTGATATTACATGTAGAGGGTCGCCCAGCCCCATGATATTTTGTGGATGAATGTCATGGTTTTGGATTCGATTATGTCCATGGTTTATGGTATGGGAGCCACCTCCTGATGCGATGGCCCAACTTCCTACATTGGCACCTACAGACTGAGCAGTGTTTCTTTACCGTGATAGGTTTTCGGTACCTGTTCATTTGCATTTAGCATTCATTGCATTTGTATACTCATAATTTCTTATTGAGAATCGTTACCTCACGTCCTCGGTTTTGGTTCTAGACACCCCATTCGACGGGGGAGTTGCATGTTTCCCAGGTTCGGGGACCAGTTTGTAGTTGGCGATCCATGAGTTTTGGACTCAGTTGGAGCCAACAACGTTAGTTAGGATCGACCCCTTGGGCTTAGAGGTTTTCTATTGGATTGTATATTATTTAGGTTATTTATCGGTTGTATTCTGCCGGGTTAGTATTTAATTTTATTTTCTGCAGTTTTCCCTGATTGTTGTTATTTAAATTGTAATTGCACGATTAAGTCTCTGTTTGTAGGTGATTCTGGAGCGGGACACTACATTTATGATATCAGAGAATGCATTAGATCTTTGGAACATAGAACCTTCTTTTAAAATTTATTTCCATTGGAAATTATGGTGATGGATAGACTCGACGACAGGAATGGTCATAGCATTTGTAAACATTGGAGCGATGTCCAGAGTCATCCCCGAGATTAACTTCACCAGAGCAGTCGTCGTGAGTTTGATTTGCGTAGATCCATCCGATTGGAGCCTAGACCATTGGTGGGAAATAAGACACCGGAGGTTGCAAGGAATTGGTTGGGGCGCATGGAGCGGCGTTGTCAATCATCTCTAGATCGGAGTAGTAACCTGTGTAGATCCTCCACAAGTAGTTGGAGAGATTATCATAAAGGTCATGCCTCAAAATATTGGAAGGATCCGGTAGATTGGTAAGGTCTTTTACATCTTGAGAATTATAGGCTCTGCCAGCAGTCAGTATGGATGCTTGGTGGAAACGGTCGAAAAACCTCATGTTTAAGATCCGTTTATACCAGGATGCATACGACAATAAGTTGTATGAGGTATTTTAGATGGGATGTAGTATTTTTGCATTTATTCAGATTATAAGTATTTTTGTTGTAAGCAAATGAATCATCGTATTATTGATTCCAGTATTTTGGAATCTCTTAGTGGTTGTAACTAAGGGTTTGTAATAAGAATTGTATTAAACCTGATTCAATAGTTTAATGTTTTTAGTGTTGGATTATTCGGTTGATCCCAGTAATTGTTTTTTGTTGATTAGTGTTCAACTACAGTGATTCATAGATTATTTGAATAAACCTGGTTGTAAGTACTTACCATATGATTAGTTATAGGTGTTTCCCTATAATGGATGAGTAATTTTGGTGACTTTGAGGTTGATGGCAGGGATGACGTGTTTCATCAGTAGGCTCATAGAGGAGGCTACCTCAGTCTTGATGTTTTACATAGTCGCAGCAAGGGGAATAACTACCAGGAAGTTTCAGTGATAGCTAAATTCATTTGATTGATTTTGGTATGGGGTTATTGCCAAGGGAGTTTAGTATGTTTATCGTATGATTTTGTCAGGGATATAGACTATGGTTTTCTTTCGACAATATTGTCTGAGACAGAGGATTATTCCTTGACTAAAGAAATTTTAGAACTAAGTATGTGATACGGTATCTATCAGAGATTGTACTGGAATAGTTCTCGTGAATAGATTCAGTCTAGTGCACTTGAATTTAACACTATGAATCAACGTCCTCTGAACTTAGAATTCCCTTTGTGTCAGTGGTTACTTGTTGTTATCATCTTACTTGGTCAGAGGTGGGAAGAATAAATCTTTGGTATAAGATTTCTGTGATTCCAGCATTCTTGGGGAATAGTAATTCTTGATGGAATTGTGATTCCATGAATTTGATCAAAGGGAACTCTAAGTTCAGAGGACGTTGATTCATAGTGTTAAATTCCAGTAGGAATCAGGGACCAGGAACGGTTGGTATAACTTGATCGTTATTTTGAGGCTGAGTATAAGCCATAATCAATTGCTATCATTAGGTGATACAGTTGTATTAATATAGATGTCTTTTTTGTCATAGTGGATCTAGACACTAGCGATGTTAATAAGAGTTCTGGGAGTCGGTTGTGCTTGAGGACTTGGCAAGGGAAGATTACCCTTGAGAGACCGTTACCACATATCATTAGAGTGTTTTCGACAACTAAGGCATTTCAACAAAGCCCTACTGGCAAAATAAGTTTGGAGAATAATTGCCAACCCAAAATCTCTAGCTTCCCGAGTCATGAAAGCCAGGTATTTCAAACACCAAGATATTATTCATGCTTCGACTGGAAACAACCCCTCTTTCATTTAGAGATCATTATTGTGAAGCAGAAATTTACTGAACAAAGGACTGTGTTGGAGAGTTTGTAATGGAGAGAAAATATCAATTTCTCGAGATCATTGGATTTCTTCGGTCATGGCACTACAACAAAAGTGAGTTTTCGCAGCTTGCAAATTAGCTATCCGCAGCGTGCGATGCGTGATGTATAGTAGTAAGTTGTTGAAAATCAAAGGGTATCTGCAGCCCGCAGTTGCACGCTGCAGAAACTCACATCCGCAGCGCGCAATGGACGATGCAGAAAGTTACATCTACAGCGTGCAGCGCACGCTGCGGAAACTTATATCAACAACGTTCAAAATATGCTGCAGATATATTATTGACAGCCCACAATGCACGCTGCGGAAAAAATTCAACCAAATAAAAACAAATAAACGAAAAAACTAAACATAATAATGTATGCATCGGTCGATATTTATAAACGGAAATAATGTGACAGATCAACATGTCATTAGCATATTTGTGGCTATGTATAAAAGAGATATATCCCCACGTCTTCTTGTAAAAAAACATTATTAGCCCTATTCCATAGTTTGGATCTGCTTCACAACTATGTCCGGAAAAATCTTATCAAGTGCTGGGGGTGGGGGGGGGGGGGGGGGGTCCATCGTGTTCTCAAATGCTCTTGCTTCAGTTGTTCATCAATAGTGTGTCCATATGCACACCCAAAAGAGTAATATACCATTTGAAAAAAAAAAGCCAACATATTATCGGGGAAATAAAATTTAAATAATTGCGACACTAACAAGCTAGAGAACTACATAAGACACTCCACTTGACTTAATCCTCACCCCAGAATTGGCACAGATGACTAAAATGCTGGTTCTTCTCCTCTGCAAGCGTGTGCCACATCACACTATTACCAAAATCAAATTTCCACGAGAAGACAACGAATTAGTTAAAAACATAGGTTAACTGAGTAGAAGATTATGTAAACTCCCTCTACTCGTCCTCCACACATTTACAAAAATGAGATGACCAAATGAATCACAAATAAAACAAATTTCGTGCAAACATTCAATCTCATTACGCAAACTAATAAGCATAAAATGCAAGATATCCACAATCAGATCATCTGCCCATGAGATAATTGTATAATATTCCCATGCAGCTGCTTTTCATCATTTCTCCCTCAATAAATGCGATTTTTTTAAACTATCAGGTTAAGAAAACAAGCAGCGATTACCACTCTTTCTAATTACAGAATCCTGATTCTGATATCAATTTTCACTATCCTGGGAAAGAAAAATTTTACATAGGAAGAAATATATTCAAATTACTACCAACATCCCCACTTTCTTATTAATAAAACAATTACTGTATTTGAACATCCATTTGCAAAATACACCAGTCATCAACACTTTTGGAGTTGCAACCACAGCCACCATAGAGAATACGTGCAAAATTCTTTCTGACTAAACAAAAAGAAGAAATATACCATTTGCTCTAGCATCCTAATGGCATGTAGATCAAAAATATGTTGCATCCTCATATCCATACGGGTTGCACGCATTCTATCCCAAAGGAAGTTAGTTATATAAGCCAAGAAACCTATTATCATAAGGTTGATCCAGTAAGCTCTTTAGATAATCCATTGTTTTCTGCAAGATTGGCATGGGACGTATCAACTCTTCTTCCCTCCCAGTTGTCCTTGTGTACTGAATAATAAAGAGAAAATATCAGCATAAGTAGTGTTTGGAACTATTTCCAAAAATGCTTTTGGTCTTTTCCTTCTTAAAAAATGTATAGTAAGATTCACTTTTCAACTTTAAAAAAAAAACTTTCTAGATAGCCATCCAAAACACAATTAAGGATATATATATATATGAGTCTGTATACAAACTCATTCTTAATTAATTAATTATACACTTATTGGACATAAACCTATTTTATTTAAACTTATAAAAACTATACAATCTTCCAACCCAAACAACCCCCAATCTTATTTTAAATAAATATTAAAAAGTAAAAACCGAAGGAATTTTCAAGAGAAACGATAAAGAAATTGCCGACACTTAAAGGAGCTTGTATTTATAATTTAATAGTCGCTTAAGTTAGCGTCAATAGACAATAGCTGCGGATTCCCACTCCCACGTCACAAAAAAAAGAAGAAAAGAAAACCAACTTTTTTGACCATTACCCAACACATTTCCAGACTATCAATAATTATTGGCCCAACTCAATTTTCACACACACACATATTCATCACTCGTCAAGTAGATAGCTCAGCTGTGTGTTTGCGTGACTCAATCATATCAACACGATTCCACAAATCTTTTTCATTAGTTTTAGATATGGTACTTCCCATCTAATTAATTAGATGGATCAATCTAATCTAATCTAAGTATACAAGTATTTGAAATATAATTTTACCAAATCTCTACTCAACTTTGATCAATTTTCAAAAGCTTTTCCACACGGGATATGCTTTATTCAAATTGAGTTGCAATCAATTCATGTGGACGTGGGAAGCTAAGGGAAATACTCATCCTGTCAAAATAGACCAATTCTTAAATATATCTTTGACACAAAATCAAGCTGATTGGAAGAAAATACGAATATTCAAACCAACATGAAAAACAAGAAGATGAAAAAAATCAAAGCAGAATAGCACAATCTTGAAACCAAATAGGATGATACCTTAAACATTTACAGTATTCTTATTTTCCAAACGAAATTTTGACAAGAAAAATAGGAATCATTTACACCTCTACACATATTTTTCCACCGCTATCCCATAAAATGTTGGGTAGCTATCTATATTTTGTCAAAATGTATAAAGGTACCTTAATCCCGACTTTTTTGTGCATCGGCATCGGCATCGACAATGGCATCGGCAGTTGGTAGATCTGCAAGCATCCCCGAACCCTTGTGTGCATTGGAAATCACTCGACTTCATAACATATTGATCAACAAATAGTGATCCACCAGATTCTCCTTGGAGTGCTCGTGCGGCACTCAAGGTGGTTGTTGGCTAATTTTCGGCGGATGAGAGATGGGAGGCGGCGAAAAACAGAAGTGTAAAAGGGTTCACACTTCAGCGATATGGAGGGCACAGACGAGTTAGGGATTTGGGTTTCCAGAGATTTTGTGATTTGGGTTGGGTAGAGTCGAGTGATTTGAAATTGGGACTATTAACAATGGAGAAGTGGCAGCTTGCTTGCAAAGAGCGCTGCAAGAAAAAATAATTGTATTACTTTATTAATCATAAATATTTATTATTGTTAACAGCGCGTAGTCAATATTAGTTTTAAACAGAGCTCTGCGCGCTGTACAAAATAATTTTATTTCGAGATTGTTAACGGTGAGCAGCACGCTGTCAATACTGATTTTTAACAGCACGGGAAGGGGCTCGCCGTAATTAATGTTATTGACAACGTGCTTTTATTGAGCGCTGTTGATGTCACGGTGCAAATAATCACTTTTCTTGTAGTGTGGCCAACCTCGCAGGGTGACCCAAAAGCGATTGTTGGTTCGATCATTCATGAAGGTGCATGGAACGAGCCCCTGATCCACACCATGTTCCCCTACCATTATCCCATATATCTTGGCCATTCAGATCTCGACTTCGCGATTTGAGGATTCCAGATACTGGTAGTACGACCCAAAATGAAAATACTTTGTGAGAGATGGTTACAAGGTGGAAATCGGATTGTATGTTGCACCTAGTAAAAACTCGGATTGGCATTCGAAATCTTGGTGGAAATTGTTATGGTCCTTGTCGCTTCCACTGAAAGTCGGGATTTTTTGGTGGAGAGCCTTACACAATATAATTCCGATGGGCTGGAATTTAATGGTGCACGATGTCCCAGTTAAAGGATATTGTCTACTTTATCCTTTTGTATGTGACTCCACCTGCCATGATCTATTCTAGTGTCCCAAATGCGAATGTGTTGGAAAGGAACGACATTCAAGCCCCTGTTGGAACATGTATGAAATATGGATATCATATATTTGTTTCGGTGGATGAAAGGGATGCTGAGCGGAAAAGACTTTGAGCTCTTTTCCATGAGAACTTGGGCTGCATGGCATGATCGAATGAGAGTTCTACATGATCATGAAGATAAGCTCCCTCAAATCAATGCCGATTGGAGCACCTCCTTACTACAGGACATTCATGATGCACTTGAATTCTTGAAGCCCGGCCCGGTCTGGACGCAGAACCCTCCACAAAATAGCTGGTGCATGTCGTCGACCAATAAACTGAGAATGAATGTAGACGTTGCAGTCGATGATAATAGTGGGAAATACTCAACTGGAGGAGTGGTGCGGGACCATAAAGAGAACCTTGTATTGAAATTTAGAAATCAGACTGCAAACCTCAGTTGGTCACTCATGCAGAGCTTATAGCAAATCAAAGATGGCCTGATATTGGTGCAGGATCGTGGAATGGAGATTTATGAAATACACATTGATTCCCTTTTGGCAGTGCAAGTATTCGCCAAACCAGAAGATGATCTTAGCTATATTGGAGCCTTAGCTGAAAAATTCAAGACCTTTATTGAAGGTCACCCGAGCATAATTTAACACGTAATCGAAGAACGACGAATGTGGTCGCGCATAGTATTGATTTCTTTTCTCTTTCTTCCCCCTCCCCCTTTGTTTGAGGGTTAAGAGAATTTTTCAGTTTTGTTGGTTAATCTTGTAATGGATGATGTAACGTCCCCAAAACTCGAGGACGCTACTGAACTAACATTCTTTAAAATTTAAGAAAATGTGGAAAAACAAAAGCTTTCATTTTAAAACAACTGTGCATCAAACAACTGTACTAAAATCACTCACAAAAGTTTGTCATCATTCAAAAAGAAAATAAATGATTTTCTCCTCAAACATGATTTAAGGATGAAAAAAAAGGTTCCTCTAACATCGCGTTTGTGCATCGTCCCTCGCCGGACCGGCTACTCTGCTTCTTGTCCCTCGAAATACTCGTCGATAACATCATTAATATCATCATCATCTATACCATTCAAGTATAGTGAGTCTAAAGACTCAGCAAGAAACTTACATTTCATAGATATTACATAATAAAACGTAATGCACAAGCTATACTAAATAAAAATATCATTCATAAGAACATATGTTATAAAACTCTTCATTTTGGATGATGAATTACATGCAATTGTGGTAACCACCATTTATGAGCAAATTTGTGTTCCCATGATCACAGTCTTTGTACAACAATCATATGAAACATACTGGACTTAACCAATATGCATCTCAGCTCGGCCTTGGCCGCTTAAAATTTCATTCTTTGGAAGGGCCCTTTCGGGGCTCAATCCGGAGTACCAATCTCGTACTGCTACCACAAGAACACATACAACATCAAAATATTTTTCATGCATAATCGTAACATATCATTCATACATAATCGACATTCATAACTTTAATAATAAAACTTCATCATTCATAAATTCTCATAAACTTTCTCATAAAACTTCATTCTTTCTCCACTTTGGACCTTCCAATCCCAAGCATGCATCAACATGTCTAAAGCCTCTTGACACCTATGTGGCCGGATGATTTTGGACCTTACGAACTCGCACGTGTATATGTGTTGTTGACAACTCAAAATCTGCATGGCCTAACATAGAATGGACGTTCTGATCCTAGTTCGGACCTTCCGAACCTCTCATTTTCTTCCAATCTTGATCCTGATCAGTTCGGTGCTTCCAAACTATCTTCGTATCTTCCAAACTCTTCATAGGGTCCGAAGCCTAGAATTATATTCTGACCTTTATTAAGCCAAATATTTGTTATAATTAATAACCCTTAATATTTTTTGAATTTTAATCATCTTAAAATGGTAATTTGGTTACTACATTCCCCCACTTAAGAGATTTCATCCTCGAAATCTGGACTAGGATAACAAATCAAAATATCACTGAAAACATGTTTTATTATATCAATTCAATTTTACCAATACAACTTAATTGCGAAAAGGAAAGTAGAATTAAAATAACTCAGTATTATTTGAACGCATGCGACTCTCTAACTCCCAAGTCGTCTCCTCAGTGCCTCGTTGTGGATACTGAACCATGACTAGAGGAATGCGCTTGTTCCGAAGCACCTTGTCTTTCCTGCCAATAATCTTGAGCGGTTTCTCCACATATGGCAATTCTGATTCTATTTGAACATCCGTCTAATGAAACACATGTGACTCATCTTCAACATACTAATGAAGTAGAGATACGTGGAAAACATCATGGATTAAGCAACATAACTTTCGTGAGGAAAAAGTACATATAAATGCACTACATAGCTAAATAGATCACATGAGTCATTCTTGACATTAAAACTTGAAAATTTTTGTATAAGAACTCTTAAAAGTACTTAAAACAACTTAAAAGATCATAAAAATAAATTTTGAACTTAAAAAACACGTGTTGAAAATTTTGGGATAGAACATTGCATGTTGGAGCACGCATCTCTGCAGGCTCCAGCCTGTCAGGCCAAGCTAGAGCTTGCAATTCTACGCGCTCCAGCCTAGATGGGACCCCTAGCTCGAACCATGCTGCCTGCGCACATAGGCATATTCGTTAAGAGGCAAAACATATCAAATAATTCTATACGCACTCAAACATTTAAACATCGATTTCTCACGAGGAACGAATTCAAAACATGACATAAAACTAAACAAATGATTCTTCCTCAAAGAGTTTGAACCCTAAAGTGCATCAAACATAACCCAACACCAAAATTTCAGATTCAAACATATTTTCTCATCAAAGCTCAAAACTCTTATCATAAAAGGTCAAGAACGATTCGCGTATCATAATTCTACATCATGCTATTCAAAAACTCATAGAATCAACGCATTATACAATACATACACATCAACACACATGATTTTCATACCAAAATACCTATATTCTTGAATGGTGGTTTTAAAGCATTAAAAACTTGTCTGATCATTGAATTTTGGGTATAATTTGGCTTCGGTAGCGATCTAGCCTAGTGAGAACATGATCGAGGAACATATTCCTTCCTGTGGGGGATCGGTTAACTCATGCCCGAAAACGCAGCGGAAATTTAAAAATTTTTATCAAAAGAAAACTGAGCACTTGTGTAGCAAAAATCCATAGGGTGTTTAGAAGTTTTACCTATCAATCTCAAAGATTTATTTATGGCTCCAACCAAGTTGTGAACAACTTAGCTCTTGAAATGATAGACACAATCTACAAGCTAGCACACCTTCTTCGAAATTAGCTCTTCTCCGAATTAGATCCATGACTAGAAAATCTAGATCCACTCTAAATATGCACTAGAATATTTAGAGCATTTTTCATTGAGACGTTTCTTGCCTTTTCTCCCAAAAATCAAAAGACAAATTAAAGAATTTCTTAAGAGAAAGCCACGGCCATGCTTGCATATTAGTGGAGGAATATTTGATATATATATTATTCATGGTCAAAGATAAAATTAGCAATTAAACCATGCATGGAAAAATGCAAGACTTGCATGAAAAATTGCATCCATTCTTCCAAGGCTTCAAATTTCCTCACACATATATTTTATATGTATATGTATGTATGTATATATATATATATATATATATATATATATATATATTTCAAACATATATAAATATATATACATGAAATATTTAATTAAATATTAAACTTAAACCCATTTAAGTGTAAATAATTAATTAAATCTAACTTGAACTCATTCAAGTCCACTAGTATATAATTATTCAACACTATATCGATTTGAGGTTTACTAGACTCAATAGTGTTTAATTAATCCAACACTTGAATTAATTTAATTGTTTGTACACTACAAAGTCTACTAGTGTTCAATTAATTCAACTCTTGAATTAATTTAATTATGTTCATAATAATAGTTTAGAAAATCACCATTTTCACAAACTAATTATTTTTCAATTCAACTTTTAATTTTGGAACACATTCACAAATTAAAAATTACTTTCCCCTTTATTCTCCATTAGAAGTCATACTTCTAATTTATATTACTTATAAACTCCTTTATAAGTTGTTCAACACATTGAACTAATTTTAATCTCAACGGGATCTAGAAAGCTATTACTTGGATGACCCTCAATGGTTCATTGATACAACTAGCAGTGGGTTCACATCTCCATGTGATTCGGGATCAACAAGTCCCTTATGTGAGCATACCCTATATAGCTCCAATCTTATTAATCAACCTCTTAATAATAAGAACGTCAGAAAACTCAAGTCTGATAGTACCCAACCAGTCAAGTTAAACTTCTAGCATCATCGCTTACATGACTCCCTAGGTATCAAATGATAGTGCCTGCAAGAACCAATCAATTATGGTTAGCGTACAATACGGTCCCTTCAACTCATATATCACGATCGATTCGACAATCATTGGTATATCGAGAGTTGTCAATGAATCAATAACTATGTGTCATGTCATAGTTGCATCGAATGTGTAATTCAAGAAACCCTTTCTTAATTACCACCTACTCTGATCAGAGATTTCAAGCTACATATGCATGAGAACACATAGGATATCCATACCCATAGGTAAGCGGTAAATCTCCGACTACAATGCATCGAATCCTATATGTTTCGTCACAACACTCAACATTGCCACCTGATAACCCCAGTTGAGTCGGTAAACAAGTCAAAGTGAAGCACTACCATATAGAGTCTCCATGTTGTCCCGGGTCATAAGGACTAATGGTGTACAACCATAAACTAG
Source organism: Henckelia pumila (assembly GCF_033568475.1). Classification (NCBI taxonomy): domain Eukaryota; kingdom Viridiplantae; phylum Streptophyta; class Magnoliopsida; order Lamiales; family Gesneriaceae; genus Henckelia; species Henckelia pumila. Next base: position 193,610,236 of record NC_133121.1, read on the forward strand.
GACTTCTCCACTCGATAAGTGATAACCACTTGGAAAATACTTTAGGGAGGGTTGTTAAGTGCACTCTACAAGGAGCACCTATTTGCATGTTTGGACATCACCATGTCCCGTACCAATGAAACATGTTACTCACATCGCAAATACTAGTCTCAAGCTCAAGTGGCATTTATCTTTCTTTGTGGCGGCTGAATCGACTAGGAACAGTTTAGAATATACAGTATTCCAAATATGAGTTTCATGATAGTCATCACATGACCATCTCATATTCTTTCTACTATTTGTATATTCAAGGGCTTTATCTATGCAGCTAGCATGGGTATACAGATAAAGGTGTGTCAAATTAAATAATGTCAAATAAAGATTGTCATACAAGAGTTCTCTCAAGGACCATCGACCAACACATTGGCACGACGGGCACCTACTCTAACAATCTCTAACTTGCACTAGAGCCAACTACCCATATTCTTCAAGCCCACTGATTCGCGATGCTTTTCGAACAATGGTCCTGGTAAAGGCTAGTTAGTGGATCAGCAACATTATCTGCGGAGGCGACTCTGTCTAACAAGACCTCTCCTCTTTCCACAATCTCTCGGATGATGTGGTATTTTCTTAGTACATGTTTGGATTTCTTATGAGACCTTGGTTCTTTTGCCTGAGCAATGGCACCGGTGTTGTCGAAGTACACCGGGACTGGATCAACTCCATTAGGAATAACGCCCAACTCTTGGACGAAATTTCTAATCCAAACAACTTCCTTTGCAGCATCGGATGCAGCAATATATTTTGCCTCAATGGTTGAATCTGCAGTGCTGTTTTGCTTGGAACTCTTCCAACAAACAGCAGCACCATTGAGCATGAATACAAAACCGGAAGTTGACTTCGAATCATCAACATCGCTTTGGAAGCTAGAGTCGGTATAGTCTTCCAATTTTAGTTCTCCACCCCCATAACCCAAGAAGATATTATTAGTCCTTCTCAACTACTTGAGAATATCTTTCACAGCTTTCCAGTGTGGATGACCAGGGTACGATTGATATCTACTTGAAACACTTAGTGCAAATACCACGTCAGGACGTGTAGATATCATCGCATACATGTACTACCAATTGCAGATGCATATGGAATGCGTGTCATCGCCTCTATCTCTGCATCATTCTTGGGAGACATGGACTTGGATAGAGACACGCCATGACACATTGGTAGATGTCCTCTCTTAGACTCTTCCATCGAGAACTTCTTCAAGATGGTATCAATGTATGTAGACTGGGTGAGACCAAGCAATCTCTTTGATCTATCTCGATAGATTTGTATTCCCAATACAAAATATGTTTCACCCAAGTCCTTCATCGAGAACTTACTCGCTAGCCATACTTTAGTTGATTGCAACATTCCTACATCATTCCCAATGATTAAAATGTCATCAACATAAAGTACCAGGAATGTCACTACACTCCCACTGACCTTCTTATATACACATGGTTCCTCAGGATTCTTAATAAAACCAAACTCTTTGATTGTACTATCAAATCTGAGGTTCCAACTCCTAGATTCCTATTTTAGACCATAAATAGATCTCTGAAGTTTGCATACTTTATGCTCACTTTCGATAGATGTGAACCCTTCAGGTTGAGACATGTAAATATCTTCCTTAATATCCCCATTAAGAAAAGATGTCTTTACATCCATCTGCCATATTTCATAGTCATACCATGCAACTATTGCAAACATTATCCTTATAGACTTGAACATTGCTACTGGAGAAAAAGTTTCTCAAAGTCAACTCCTTGCTTTTGAGTATACCCTTTTGCTACCAATCTCTCCTTGAAGGCCACCACCTTTCCATCCGCTCCAAGTTTCCTCTTGTAAATCCATTTACACCCTATAGGAACAATTCCCTCAGGTGGATCCACAAGATTCCACACTTCGTTCGAATGCATGGAATTCATCTCAGATTCCATAGCTTCAAGCCACTTGGATGAATCGGCATCAGATAACACTTCCTTGAAGGTTCTTGGATCAAATCCATGGTTAGGCTCATCTTGGCCCTCTTTATGAAGCAGGCCATACCTCATAGGTGGTCTCGAGATCATCTCGGATCTTCTAGGAGCTTGTATCTCCTCTCTTGGTTGTTTGGGTATGGGCTCTACAATCATGGGTGTTTCTTGAACTTCTTCAAGTTCTATCATCTCCCATTTTCTATCCAATAGAAATTTCTTCTCCAAGAAGGTTTCATTCCTAGAAACAAACACCTTTGTTTCTTTTGGATGATAGAAATAATATCCAACCGAATTCCTTGGATATCCCACGAAGTAGCATAAAATGGATCGAGCATCCAATTTATCTCCCACTGTCTGCTTCACATAAGCATGACACCCCATATTCTAAGATAAGAATACTTAGGATGCTTTCCCATCCATATCTCATATGGTGTCTTATAAACTGCCTTTGAATGGACATTGTTCAACAATAGTGTTGCTGTTTCAAGCGCATATCCCCAAAAGGATGGCGGCAACTCCGTAAACCCCATCATAGACCGAACCATGTCCATCAAAGTCCGATTACGATGTTCTGAGACACCATTCAACTGAGGTATACCAGGAGGAGTCCACTGCGAGATAATCTCATTCTTCCTAAGATACTCTTGGAATTCAGCACTCAAGTACTCACCACCTCGATCCGATCAAAGTGCCTTGATTCTTTGTCCCAACTATTTTTCTACTTCATTTCTGAATTCTTTGAACCTTTCAAAAGCTTCAGATTTGTATTTCATCAAATACACATACCCATACCTAGAGAAGTCTTCGGTAAAGGTGATGAAGTAGAAATGTTCGTGCTTGGTGGTGATGCTAAGTGGATCACACACATCTGTATGGATCAAATCCAACAGTCCTTTGGCTCGCTCCACATGGCCCTTAAAGGGAATTTTGGTCATCTTTCCTTTTAGACAGGATTCACAAGTAGTAAGAGATTTAATATCAGGCTTATCAAACATGTCTTCTCCCACTAGCTTGTTCATCCTTTTTAAAGATACATGACCTAATCGAGCATGCCACAAGTGTGCCGGATTCAGAGTATCTTGTTTTTTTTTGGATGTTGTTGATATCTCTTGGACATTATAAATTGGAATATCTTTCAATTTTAAATTATAGAGATCATTTTCCAACTCGTCTGTACCAATTAAACATTCATTCTTGTAAATATTGCAAACACCTTTGCCAAATAAACAAGAATATCCATCTTTATCAAGCGTAAAAATGGAAATAATGTTTTTTACCAAATCTGGAACAAACAAAACATCTCTCAAAAATAATTTAAAATCATTGTCCAACAATAAGTAAACATCTCCAATAGCTTTGGCAGCAACTCTTGCCCCCATTGCCTATCCTCAAGAAGGTCTCACCTTCCCTGAGTCTCTTACTTCTTGCCATCAATTGCAAATCATTACAGAGATATGAGTCACAGCCGGTATTCAATACCCAAGAAGAAGAGTTACTTGAAATGTTTACTTCAATGTAGAACATATCCTTTCCAGAACCATTCTGGTTAAGATATTCCTTACAATTACGCTTACAATGTCCATGCCTAAGTGGGCGTGTATGCTCACCAAAGAGTTTATTGAGATGCAGATGAATGTCAGCAGCATTCTTAGCATCCTCAAAATGCCTCTGCAGCTCATTAGACATAGAAGCCAGCATATAACACTTGGCTTTCAAGTCATGGTCACACCAATCCTTGAAATTTTGTAGCTCAGTAGGGCTACATCCAGTCGGAGCCTCAGCAGGGGGTGACTTATCAAGTGTATATGCAATCCTCTCCGAGTTCAAGATAGTTTTCAGATTTCTTAGCCAATCAAGGTAATTTGGACCGGTCAGTATATGTTTGTCGAGTATTGCAGATAACGGATTGCGAATTGATGATATGTCAAAAATTTTGTACTGAAAAATAATAACAGATAAATGTTAATGACTATTTTAAAATATTTAATAAGATATAAAGTATGGACTTTTACTTTATAAATTTTCATTCCCACTGTTTTGACATTTTCACTACCCTTTAGTGAAAACAGGAAACACATTTCCTCAGTAGGTACATAAGGTCCAATTAGCCAATCATGATCCCAAATAATATCAGCCAATCACAATTCCTAAAAGGTAGTTTTCAATTGCATCTCCATGCAAACCTTACGTAAACTTTTGTCTCACGCTTGATTAGGACCCAATAATATGATGTCGTTCATCTTTACATGTAAAGCCTTACCCATCGATATCGAACCTTAATGGACCGTCGTCATGAGTTCCCCCAATAATATGAGCCGAAGTCATGGGAGTTCCATGTAGTTCACATCACCATGTCAATGGATGTCACAGCATTCCGGCATCCAAGCCCCCCCCCCCCCCCCCCAATAATATGAGCCGAGCATTGAATACGGGTAGCGTTCATCATGCACCTATTGTCAATGGAAGACATGGAAATTATAAACAAATTTTTAATTCCCCTTTTCAGGCTTGATATAAATTTTGAATCTAATTCAAAATAAGGGTTTTTAATTTTGAAATGGTATCATCGTTAATTTTAAAAAACTCGCCATGTTTGATCGTATGTTTGCCGGATTCATGCAACTTTGTTATTATAGAATAATAACGAACATACTCATTATTTATAATATATCATGCATATATTATAAACATCAAAGTAACAAGGATGATCAATCGCCCCAAAACTATTTGGCCCGTGTGAGCCAAACACGGGCCTAGGTTCAATCCTAGGGAATGCACAGGATGCAAATGCAACAATTACATAAGCTTCCAATATTTACATGTCTTGGATTTTCATAATTCATCATGGCCCACCATCTTTCAATCTTGATCATCCACTATCAAATATTTTATAATAAAATATCCATGGCAAATAGGGATACATCTCATGGGGTGGGAACGGGCTATAAACCAAGCCCACTTTATAATTTGATATTTATTATAACCCATTCAACACAAAGATCCTAGAATACACCTAGCAAATTGGTTTTAGGCTTTTGATCATCCTACATGCATAATATCACATATCATACACCACCAATTAATTATCACAATAATCAATTGATCAAATATTATATATCTTGGTCTAATCACTAACTACCACAATTATAAATTAAATTGACAAAATAAACAAAAACCTTTGTTTATTTTCCAATTAATTTATTTATAATCGAATTTCTTGTAAATCATAATTTACTATAAATAATCAAAGTCACACTTTAACTATTTATTTTATGAGAAAAATCATACATTATAAAGTTTAATTTTTCACAAAAATATCAACTATTATAATCATAACAACTTAGGGCCCATGACACTTCGATATCCCAATAACACCTTTTGGAAATCTAAGTCGTCATAGTCGTTGCCGGAGCACCCTCGCCGAATTTCGGCCAACCAAAAATTTTTTTTATTAAAAACGGGCAGCCCTAAGCTGCCCGAAATCGGCAGCCCCTTGTTTTATAAAAAAATTTCAAAGCAGCCCCTAAGTTGATGGATTTTGATTTTCTCATGCAGTTAGAAATTGACCTCAATATAATATTCAATAAATGCTACACAAAAGAGTAACCTAGGCTCTGATACCACTGTTGGGGATCGGTTAAATCATGGCCGGAAACGCAGCGGAAATTTAAAATTTTTTATCAAAAGAAAACCGAGCACTTGTGTAGCAAAACATCCATAGGGTGTTTAGAAGTTTTACCTATCAATCTCAAAGATTGATTTATGGATCCAACCAAGTTGTGAACAACTTAGCTCTTAAAATTGTAGACACAATCTACAAGCTAGCACACCTTCTTCGAAATTAGCTCCTCTTAGAATTAGATCCACTACTAGACAATCTAGATCCACTCTAAATATGCACTAAAATATTTAGATCATTTTTCATTGAGATATTTCTTTCCTTTTCTCCCAAAAATCAAAAGACAAATTGGAGAATTTCTTAAGAGAAATCCACGGCCATGCTTGTATATTAGTGGAGAAATATTTGATATATATATTATTCATGGTCAAAGATAAAATTAGCAATTAAACCATGCATGAAAAAATGCAAGACTTGCATGGAAAATTGCAACCATTCTTCCAACCCTTCAAATTCCCTCACACATATATTTTATATGTATCTATATATATGTCAAACATATATAAATATATATACATGAAATATTTAATTAAATTTTAAAATTAAACTCATTTAATTATAAATAATTAATTAAATCTAACTTGAACTCATTCAAGTCCACTAGTATATAATTATTCAACACTATATCAATTTGAGCTCTACTAGACTCAATAGTGTTTAATTAATCCAACACTTGAATTAATTTAATTGTTTGTACACTACAAAGTCTATTAGTGTTAAATTAATTCAACTCTTGAATTAATTTAATTAAGTTCATAATAATAGTTTAGAAAATCACTATTTTCACAAACTAATTATTTTTCAAGTCAACTTTTAATTTTGGAACACATTCACAAATTAAAAATTACTTTCCCCTTTATTCTCCATTAGAAGTCATACTTCTAATTTATATTACTTATAAACTCCTTTATAAGTTGTTCAACACATTGAACTAATTTTAATCTCAACGGGATCTAGAAAGCTAGTACTTGTGTGACCCTTAATGGTTCATTGATACAACTAACAGTGGGTTCATATCTTCATGTGATTCGGGATCAACAAGTTCCTTATGTGAGCATACCCTATATAGCTCCAATCTTATTAATTAACCCCTTAATAATAAGAACGTCAGAAAACTCAAGTCTGATAGTACCCAACCAGTCATGTTAAACTTAAAGCAACATCGCTTACATGACTCCCTAGGTATCAAATGATAGTGCCTGCAAGAACCAATCAATTATGGTTAGCGTACAGTACGGTCCCTTCAACTCATATATCACGATCGATTCGACAACCATTGGTATATCAAGAGTTGTCAATGAATCAATAACTATGTGTCATGACATAGTTGCATCGAAGGTATAATTCAATAAACCCTTTCTTAATTACCACCTACTCTGATCAGAGATTTCAAGCTACATATGCATGAGAACACATAGGATATCCATACCTATAGGTAAGCGGTGAATCCCCGACTACAATGCATCGACTCCTATATGTTTCGTCACAACACCCAACATTGCCACCTGATGACCCCAGTTGAGTCGGTAAACAAGTCAAAGTGAAACACTAGCATATAGAGTCTGCATGTTGTCCCGGGTCATAAGGACTAATGGTGTACAACCATAAACTAGGATTTCTCCACTCGATAAGTGATAACCACTTGAAAAATCCTTTAGGGAGGGTTGTTAAGTGCACTCTACAAGGAGCACCTTTTTGCATGCTTAGACATCACCATGTCCCGTACCAATGAAACATGGTACTCATATTGCAAATACTAGTCTCAAGATCGAGCGGCCTTTATCCTTCTTTGTGGCCGCTGAATCGACTAGGAATAGTTTAGAATATGCAGTATTCCAAATATGAGTTTCATGATAGTCATCACATGACCATCTCATATTCTTTCTACTATTTGTATATTCAAAGGCTTTATCTATGCAGCTAGCATGGGTATACAGATAAAGGTGTGCCAAATTAAATAATTTCAAATAAAGATTGTCATACAAGAGTTCTCTCAAGGACCATCGACCAACACATTGGCACGACGGGCACCTACTCTAACACTACCTTGGTGCAGATTTTGAACGAGGGAGAAGGGAGAGGGAAGGGGTAGGCAGCGTGGAGAGATATTAAAAAATGAACGCCAACCCCTATTAGACTAATGGGCTTGGAATTTGGTCCATTAGTCACCAAGCTTGACTTTTAAAATTTTCTCCTCTCAATTTTTTAAAATAAAAAGTACACCAAACATTGAACTTAAAATAAACTTAGAAATATTTTTTTAACTTCGTTCGTAGGCTAGTCTTGTTTCTCTCTGTCCAGAATTAACTCCAAACATGAAAACATTAAAATAACTTGCAAAATTAAAACATCGGCACAATCTTAATATAAATTTTAAATCTTCTAAACAAAATACATAAAATCATTAAAAAATCATTTAAAATTTCGTGAATGAATTACTGAACCTTACAACCTACCCTCCTTAAAAATAATTTCGTCCTCGAAATTCGACTTACCAAATAGCTCTAGGTAGCGACTACTCATATCATCCTCAGTCTCCCACGTAGCCTCCTCTACCAACTGATTACGCCACATAACTTAACCATTCCGATCTCTTGGTTTCTCAACTTCCTGACTTGTCTTTCTAAGATTTGAACTGGCATATCCTCATAAGACAAGTCTGGCATCCATTTAATTGGCTCGCGGTGAATCACATGGGAAGTGTTCGAGACATACTTCTGAACATGGAGATATTGAATATGTTGTTTACACCTGATAAATTTGGAGGTAAAGTAACTCGGTAAGCTTGAATCCCAACTTTCTTTAGGATCTCAAAAGGTCCTATATATCTCGGACTTAGCATCATTTTCTTTCCAAATCTCATTACTCCAAAGATGACACTTTCAAAAAACCGTGATCACCAACTTCGAAATCCAAGACTCACTATTTGATCCACTATCTCTGGCCCCAAAACTGCTCTTTCTCCTACCCAATTCCAATTCGAAAGAGTCCTAAACCTTCTTCCATACAAGGCTTCATACAAATCCATACCAATCATCGCCTGGTAACTATTATTATAAGTGAACTCCACAGAGGCAACTTCGAATGCCAACTACCTCTAAAATCTATTACACAAGCTCTGAGCATATCCTCAAGAATTTGGATAACTCTCTCTGACTTCCCATCTGACTGTGGGTGGAAAGTTGTACTGAATGCCAACTTCATTCCTAACCCACGGTGCAAACTCACCCAAAACCTTGAAGTAAACCTAGGGTCTCTGTCCGACACTATCCTGGCTAGAATCCCATGTAATCTGACTATCTCCCTAATATACAACTCTGCATACTGATTCATCGAGAAGTTAGAACTAACTGGTACAAAATGATCCGACTTTGTCAATCAGTCAACTATTACCCCAATGGAATTCATCCCTCGTGGTGTAACCGACAATCTTACCGTGAAATCCATGGTGACATCCTCCTACTTCCACATGGGAATTTGAAGCGATTTCAGAAGTCCTGCAGGCCTCTAATGCTTCGATTTCTCCTGTTGGCATGTTAGAAACTCTTTCACGGACTTAACAATGTCTTTCTTCATGCCTAGACACCAAAAAAACAATTGAAGGCCCTTGAACATCTTCGTACTCCCAGGGTGAATGGAATACGAAAAAGTATGCGCTTCGGTCATCACATTTTCCCTCGTTGAGTCCACTGCTGGCACCCACATTCTACCCTTGTACTGCATGATTCCATCTTTCATTGTGTACAAAGTATTGCCCCTAGCCTCATCTCTGCTTTTTCATTCAACCAACTAATGGTCTAAAGCTTGTTCGGTTAAAATTATATCAATCAAATTTGGAACTACTAACAAAGCTTCTAAGTTGCAGAACTCCTTCGGCTCAAATACCCCAAACTCAATCTCTGAAATTTTTCAATCAATTACTGTTGTGTTGTCAAATGGTTCAAAGTCGCAGACTTGCGACTCAAAGCATCTCCCACCACATTAGCCTTACGCGAATGGTAGATAATATCACAGTCGTAGTCCTTTACCAACTCTAACCATTGCCTCTGCCTCATATTCAACTCTTTCTAAGTGAAGAATACTTAAGACTCTAGTGGTCGGTCAAAATCTAAAATTTCTCACCGTAAAGATAATATCTCCACAATTTCAGTGTGAACACCACTGCTGCCAACTCTAGATCATGAGTCAAGTAGTTTCTCTCATGAAATTTCAGTTGTTGGGATGCATAAGCTATCACATTGTCATCTTGCATCAAGTTTGCCACCAAACCATTCTTAGAAGCATATGTATAAACCACGAATCAACATGTGTCTTCCAGAATCTCTAGCACTGGCGCTGTCATCAAACTTTCTTTTAGTTTAACAAAAGTATCCTCGCACTCGTCTGACCACTCGAACTTCACACCCTTCATGGTCAATGATGTCATCGGTAGAGCTATCTTGGAGAAATTCTTAATGAACCTCCGGTAATAACCTGCAAGACCCAAGAAACTCTGAATCCCTGTAGCATTATTCGGAGCAACCCAATTTCGAATCGCTTCCACTTTTGCTGGATCAGCTTCAATCCCCTTACTCGAGACTATGTAACCCAAAAACTCAAAATTTTCTCCAACCAAAATCACACTTGCTGAACTTCGCATACAATTGATTCATATTCAAAGTCTGCAATTCTGTAGTCAGATGTTGACGATGCTCATCCCAACTACGAGAGTAGACCAACATGTCATCTATGAAGACTATTACAAAACTGGTTCAAGAAAGGATGAAACACTCGTTTCAACAAATCCATGAACAATATTGGTGCATTCGTCAACCCAAATGGCATAACCAGAAACTCATAGTGACCGTAACTGAAAGCCGTTTTCTGGACATCTCCCTCATTCACTATCAACTGATGGTAGCCCGACCTCAAGTCTATCCTGGAGAATACAATTGCCCCTTGCAACTGATCAAACAAATCATCTATCTATGGCAGTGGATACTTGTTCTTCACTTTGACTCATTTCAGCTCTCTGTGGTCAATGCACAACCTCATCGATCCATCTTTTTTGTGAGCGAACAATACCAGTGCACCCCAAGGTGACACACTCGGTTTGATGAACCCTTTGTCTAGCAATTCTTGCAATTGATCTTTCAACTCTTTCATTTTGGTCGGTGCCAATTTGTACGGTGCCTTAGAAACTGGCGTGGTACCAGGTACCAACTCAATTCCAAACTCCACTTCTCTGGCTGGAGGTAATCACACCACATCATTAGGGAACACCTCTGGGAAATCCATCACTAATTTTACCTCTTATAAATTTGGTCGAGGCGAATCCTGCTCTCTGGAGATACTCGCTAGGATGCTTGAACACCCCTTGCTCAACAACTGCCAAGCCTTGATGCTGAAATCACACGAGGCAAACTCAACCTTGGTGTAGCATAGAACACAAACTCCTCACCCTCTTGAGGTTTCAATGTGATTGTTCTCTACTTGCAGTCGATGGTAGCCCCGTGCTGGGACAGCCAATTCATCCCAAAGATTACTTCAAAATTTGCCATACCCAACACAATAAAATCTGCACACATTTTGGGACCCTGCATCTGAATTTTATAGTTTCTCACAACATTGTTACTCCTCAATTCTTCCCCTGAAGGCAACGAAACACTAAACCCAAAATAAACTTATCTGGTACTACCCCCAACTTAGCCGCAAAGTTCACAGGCATAAAGGAATGCGTATAACCCAAATCAATCAAAGCACAAGGAGGAAAACCAGCAATGATAATTATACATGTGACAATAGCAGAATTTGTATCCACCTGCTCCTACATTGTGAAAAAACTCATCCCTTAATTTTTAGCTCCCTGGGATGGGGAAAATCCTTCATGAAATGTCCCGTCTTCTTGCAAAGAAATCAGGCACTAGATCCCATCATTCATTGGTCTGGGTGGAACCATCCACACTTCTAACATGCAGCAATGTTTTCGGTCTTAGAAGCACCACTGAATGATGGTTGTGACCCTTGAGGCTTGGGCTGAATTTCTAATTGTTGTTGTTGTTGATCCCTTGGGACAGAGCCTGATACGAGGCCCATGGTGGTCACGGCTCTGATATCTAGCGCTCTTACTTTTAGCTTCTTTTATTATGTCATTCTTGTCCTTCTCCGCTAGTATCTCTTGATCCACAACCTCTATATAAGTGGCAGCCCCACTCAATCGGACCTCACGCCAGATGAAGGCATGTAGCCCCTCATGAAATGTTTCAACACCTCCTTTGGTCTTTCAGAAATCAAGTGCACGAAGTACCGCCCCTGTTCAAACTTCTTGACATACTCTGCTATGATCATGCTCCACTGACGAAGCTCCAAGAACTCCCTTGCCAACCTGTTCCTTGTACTCATAGTGAAGTATATCCCGTAAAACACCTCCTTGAACCCATTCCACGTCAGCGTGGTCAGGTTCACTGCTGATCGGGCCCCCTTCCACCAAATACGGGCGTCATCCCGAAACATAAAAGTAGCACACCTCACCCTATTTGCATCTGTCAGCTGCATGAATTAAAAAATGGTTAGTGACATGATCCACTCCTCTACTGCTACAACTTAAATTTTAATTTACCCAAGTGTAGGTTGTCTGCAATTAATATACTCGTGAGTACGAGATCGATCCACAGAGAGGATGCTGTAAGTTTAATTTTAGCAATGATATATTATAGAGCGAAATATTATTATAAAACTTCAAATACACAAATTATAATATTGTCAAGGCTTCAAAGGTTTATTGTTGGTTTATTTAAGATTACTTAACAAAAATAAATAAAAGAAACTAAAATAAGAATAACATAAAAGAACAATGAAATATTTAAACAAATATGTCATATAATATAGTTCCCACTATATTAATATCAGATTAACCGAAATTTAATACATGGTACCCATAATATATATATAGATGCATAAATATAAACATAAAAGAACAATTAAATATTTAAACAAGTATATCATATAATATAGTTCCCACTATATTAATATCAGATTAACCGATAATTAATATATGGTACTCATAATATATATATAAGTGCATAAATATAAATTGACATAAAATTAAATGTTAGATCAAATCACCATATTCCATTTAGAACAACCGGCAGAGCCACGCTATCGTCTAAATAAAATATATGACTTTTGTTTATGTTAGATGCGAGAAAGTAAATGTTAGATGCGATAAAGTAAATGTTAGTTGCGGAAAAGTAAATGTTAGATGCGAGAAAGTAAATGTTAGTTGCGGAAAAGTAAATGTTAGATCAAATCACAATATATTATTTAGAACAACCGGCAGAGCCACGCTATTGTCTAAATAATATATATGAATTTATTATAAATTGATACATATATTTATAGTATATAATTATTGTAGTATTTATTGTATCATATTAGACAACAAATCAAGGTAACCACATTCAAGGTACCAATTATTTGATGTAAATAGATAACAATAAATCATCCAAATTACCTACAAATAAAGATCAATTAGTAAAAATAAAAATAGAAAAGGAAAGAATATACAAAATATAAACAATCTTACTTGACCAACAATGAAACCTTTTCACCTTGACATAAAAGGATTTAGCTTTCCATGAACATAAGACACAAGAGTAAGGCTAAAAGAAATTTCTTACTTAAACTTGGAGAAATATGCACACTCAAACTCTTATTCTTACACACAAAATATTTATTTTACAAGTGAGAAATTTCTCTACACTTTTGCATACTACAAAGCTTATACAACACATCTATTTATAGGCCAAATGAGAGCAAGAGTCCAAGACTCATTAAATGTGGAATAGTAAAGTTGGTGGGTGCTTACTCCTTGAATGTTAATACCATGACCCAACTTTAATTGGCATGTTTGATGTCTTATACTTTCGATTTGGCTTTTTTACAAAACATATAACACGTATCCCTTTGTCTGTAGATGTGTTTTGACATATAATTCACCCCTTTTGGATAAAAGATGAAATACTTATGATATTTTTACTCCAAGCTTGTCATAGTAAAAGTAAATCTGTTTTCATTTTGATGTTTGATTATTTTGATCATCTTAATGAGGTTTTTGGAATTTCTTGTCTTCTACAAAGTTGAAGATGCCTCTTTTGTGATTCTACAGGATTTGAGATTACTCCAATATGACCTTTGTAGCTTGAGTAATTTTATTTTTATCAAACCTGCGTAAAACATAAAATACAACATTTTTAGTAAAATATTTAAATATAAACACATAACACTAAAATAATACAACTTCATAATTTTAATGAAACTTTATTTTCAAAACACACTTTTTAACATATAAATAATTACAAATTTTAAGTTTCATCACACCCCCAAACCGGCTCATTACTAGTCCCTTAGTAATAAAATATCATAAAATATCACAAAATCACAAGTTAGATTTTTATTCCTTATTATATATATTCAAATTTGCAAACTTTGAAATTTTAAAACACACTTGTAAGGTGATAATTTGTTTATTTATAAATCTTATTATCAACCAATATATTAATATATAATTGGATGGGGTATACATATATATTTCACACAATATCAAAATATTATATACATATATATATAATATTTTATATAAATATTTTCTAAAAATTTTGAGAATAATATAATCAAAATGATAATAGAAATCATTTTCATAACATGTATATCATCAGAAATATTAATGTAAAAGTCTCAACTTCATATTCTCTCGGGTTATGATATTTCATATATAGCTGTTTTCACTCATGGAGTTGGAAGAAAATTATACACTCATTAAAAATGGCTAGTAAAGCAGACAATCAAATAACCTAATATTGAAAATAAGATAGGATAATTTACAAAGAATAAACTCATTTTGTTTTTTTTTTTTTTTTCAATTTTTTTTTCTTTTTTCTATTTTTTTTTTTGGTTGGCTGCAAAATTGTTTTTACGTAACCAAATACCTCCAATAAACTTTGAAAAATTAACATTTTTTTTTCAAAGTTTATTTATTTGTTTATTTTTTATGAAGTAAATCTATTATATTGATAAGTATAGTAGAGATATTAATACTCTACATCTTTACAATCAAACTTCAAACAACTTTGCAGCCAATTTTTATATGCACAAAAAATATTTTTTTGTTTTTTTGTTTTTTTTTTCAAAATGGATTTAATCTAGTAATCAACCATTTCGTAATAATCAATAAAAGCTTATAAGTTGTTTTCTCAATTCTCACCTCTCACTCACAAAATTTATGTGAGTATATTATATTGCACTTTTACAAATTAATTCCTTCAATTATACATGTTATTATTCATTCAATCAATATCACTTTAACTATATACTCATAAAAGTTTTAGAAAATATGTTATTTGAAAACACACAATTATATATTATTTATAATTTATATCACATCAATTATATATTTTCTATTAAATTGATAAAAAGAAGAATAAATAAACATCTATACAAAAAGACTTCATTTTCTTAGTAGTTTTTAATTTAAATATATACGGAATATTAAAATCTAATCTATTGTGATAATATGATAAATAAAAACTAATGCGTGTCAGGAGTTTTTGACTCCTTACTCTGCCATTGAAAAAGGAAAATTAAATATTATTATAGAAATATTTTTTTTTATTTTTAAAATTTTAATTTTTTTTTAAAAAATAAGATAAACCCTCCCCCAAACCTGAATATGACATTGTTTTTAATTTTTAAGAAAAATAAAGAGTGCATGATGAAAGAGATATCACCTGAAATTTATTGAAAATGAGGAACAAACACAAACCATTTTGTGACATGTTGAATCAATGATCCAGTTTCCTTTTCTTACTGGTTGGTTGAGACCAATTGATCTTTGTTATAGCCGAATTAGGTTGATGAAGAAAATCTTGGAGATCATCAATTAATTGGTCTTCATTCGAAGCAGAGGTGAGCATCCTTCGTGAATTTTCTGAAATGAAATTTTGTTCCACAGCTACATCAAGAAAAGTCAACAAACCATCATAATAGTTATTGATATTCAACAAGACAACAGGTTTATTATGAATATTAAGTTGTGCCCAAGAAACAACATGAAAAATTTCTTCTAAAGTACCAAAACCACCTGGTAAGGCAATAAAAGCATCAGAATTATCTATCATTTTAGTTATTCTCTCGTACATTGATGAAACTTTCAACTCTTCCCCAACTGTAACACCTGTAATATTTCCTTCAACTAAAGTGTAAGAAAAACCTGACTACCTCCAAGATGAGTTGTTGTTGAAATAGATCTCATTAATAATGATCTTACTTGCTACAATGTCCGTGAAAAGTCCACCTTGCACATTTGTAACATCCACCTATATTTTTAGCTGTATGTTTTTTAGCGTAAGTACTTTTTCCAAATCCAGGCATTTGTTTAATAATGATCTTACTTGCTTCCTCATCAAGTCAAACCTTTGCTTCAATAATAAAGCGAATATCATCAGGAATATTATACGACATAAGTAAACGTAATCTCTCGCATCTAGCTTGATAAATATTTTTCAACTTATTATCAGCTATACCACGAAAATATTTACGAAGATTAAAAATACAAACATCCATGTTAATATATATATATATATATATATATATATATATATATATATTGTATTCAATTATTTTGGGAAATTGAAATAAAACCGACTAAAAGTATTCACGGAGTACCGTTATCCGCCACTTAACAGGGGAAGTGAACTCAATTATGCAAAAATAAAATAAAGATATAAGTAACAATTAATTTGGATCATATAAAAGCATAAACTCATCATTAAGAATTTCATTTTCTATAAATGGTTTAAGCCTTTGCCCATTAACTTTAAACACATTATTATTTTGGATTTTCAACATCAACAGCACCATGAGGATAGACAAATTTAACAATAAATGGTCCAGATCATCGTGATCTAAGTTTTTCTGGAAACAAATGCAAGCAAGAATTATAAAGTAAAACTTTTTGTCCGATTTCAAAAGATTTTCTCATAATATTTTTATCATGAAAGGCTTTTGTTTTATCTTTATAAATCTTTGCATTTTCATATGCATCATTTCTTAATTCTTCTAGTTCATTTAGTTGCAATTTTCTTAATTTAGATGCATCATCTAAATTAGTATTAAATGCTTTAATTGCCCAATAAGCTTTATGTTCAATTTCAACAGGTAGATGACAATGCTTACCAAAAACTAACCTATATGGTGACATCCCTAATGATGTTTTAAATGCAGTTCTATATGCCCATAATGCATCACTTAATCTTAAAGACCAATCTTTTCAATTTGGATTGACTGTTTTTTTCAAAATTTGTTTTATTTCTTTATTTGCAAGTTCAACCTGACCATTTGTTTGAGGGTGATATGGAGTAGAAACTTTATGTGTAATACCATATTTTGTTAACAACGAAGAAAATGATTTATTTATAAAATTACTTCCCCCATCACTGATTATAGCTCTAGGTATTCGAAATCGACTAAAAATATTTTCTTTCAAAAATTTTATCACAACTTTATGATCATTAGTTCTACATTCAATTGCTTCAATCCATTTTGAAACATAATCGACAGCCACTAAAATATAAATGAATCCAAAAGATAATGGAAATGGACCCATAAAATCTATTCCCTAACTGTCAAATATTTCAATAATCATGATTGGATTTAAAGGCATCATGTTTCGTTTTGAAATTGAACCCATTTTCTGACAATTTTCACAAGATTTGCAAAATGAATGTGTATTTTTGAATAAAAAAGGCCAATAAAATCCACATTGAAAGATTTTTGCAACTATTTTCTTTGACGAAAAATGACCTCCACATGCCTCAAAATGACAAAATTTAATGACACTACTTACCTCATTGTCGGGTATGCATCGTCAAAAAATTTGATCAGGACAATACTTAAACAAATAAGGATCATTCCAATAAATTTTTTTGACCTCTTTCAAGAATTTATTTTTATCTTGTGAACTCCAATGAGAAGGTATTTTATTTGTCACAAAAAAATTTACAATATTAGCAAACCAAGGTATAGTAGTAGCATAAAATAGTTGATCATTCGGAAAATTTTCATTTATTGATATTTCGTTTTGAGATGATTCAGAAATTATTCTTGATAAATGATCGGCTACCACATTTTATTTTCCTTTTTTATCATTTATTATAAGATTAAATTCTTGTAACAACAAAATCCATCGTATTAATCTCGGCTTAGCATCTTGTTTATTTGATAAATATTTTATGGCAGAATGATCAGTATAAACAATAGTAGTAGAACAAATTAAATATGATCGAAATTTATCTAATGCAAATACTACTGAAAGTAATTCTTTTTCTGTTGTTGAATAATTGATTTGGGCACTATTTAAGGTTCTACTTGCATAGTATATCACATAAGGTTTACCTTCTTTTCTTTGTCCTAACACGGCTCCTACAGCATAATCACTTGCATCACACATTAATTCAAATGGTAAAGACCAATCAGGAGGTTGTAAAATAGGTGATGTAGTTAAAAGATTAATTATCTTTTTAAAAGCAGTTTCACATTGTTGAGTCCATTCAAATTGTGCATCTTTTGTTAAAAGATTTGAAATTGGTTTCGATATTATCTTCTTTTAATTCTTCACTTCAAGTTCATTAATTTCTTCAAATAACTTTGATTTAAAAACATTTTTTGAATTGAAACTTTCCACTAAACAAACTTTAGATTGTTGATTTAAGTTTTTTTGGTGTATATTTTCTTCCACAATTGTTTCTATTGCATTATCATCTTCATCTTCATTAATAATTGGTTGTTTATATAAGTTGAACACATTAAGTTCTAAAGTCATATTTCCAAAAGACATTTTCATTATTCCATTTCGACAATTAATTAAAGCATTTGAAGTTGCTAGAAATGGACGTCCTAATATTACTGAAATTTCATTATGCAATTCTATTGGTTGTGTATCCAAGACAATAAAATCCACAGGATATATGAATTTATCGACTTGAACTAACACATCTTCTACGATACCTTTAGGTATTTTGATTGACCTATCGGATAGTAGAAGAGTAACAGATGTAGGTTTTAAATCTCCCAACTTAAGTTTTTCATACACTGAATAAGGAAGTAAATTAACACTTGCTCCCAAATCTAACAAAGCTTTTTTAATTTTATTTTCTCCAATAATACACGAAATTTTTGGACAACCAGGATCTTTATATTTCAAAGCATAATTATTTTGAATAATAGAACTTACTTGTTCAGTTAAGAATGTTTTCTTCTTTACATGCAATTGTCTTTTCACAGTACATAAATCTTTTAAAAACTTTGCATAAGAAGGTACTTGTTTAATAGCATCTAATAATGGAATATTTATTTTTACTTGTTTAAAAACTTCATAAATATCAAAATCATTTTTTTTATTGTTTACTAATGCATGAGGAAAAGGAACAAGTTTATTTGACTCACATATTACTTCAGATAATTTATAATCAACTTTCTTAATCTTAGGACTCAAAGTATCATCTTTCTTGAAAGTATCAAGATTTTCATCCTTACTCTTTGAGTTTGACAGATCTTTGTTTTCATCACTATATGGATCATTAACTATTTTACCACTTCTAAGAGTAATTACAGATTTTACTTGATCAAATTTATCTTGATTTTGATTTTTAGGATTAGGTTGTGGTTGAGATGAAAATTTTCCTTTTTCATGAATATTAAGTGCAGATGCAAATTTTGCAAGAGTTTTTTTCAAATCATTCATAGATTGAATGTTTTGAATATTGATAGACTCTTGCTTTTGAATGTATGCATGAATTTCATCTTCAAAATATTTTCTTGGAGGTGGGATATAAGGAGCATAACCTTGATGATTTTGGTTATTTTGAAAAGGTTGTTGTGAAGGTTGTGCATTTGTAAGGCCCTGAAATTAATTATTTCGTGATTAGCAGAGTTGATTATTATTTATTTTTGGAATTAATGGAGATTAATTGAGCCGGGATTGAATTGATTGAGTTTGGAGATTCAGGGATCGAGTTGCATTTGTGGGGTGGATCAAGTCAAAGCCTTGACTTATATTATTATCATCTATCATACCTCTCTCCATCACCATCACTCCTTCTCCTCCACTCTCTCACGCGATCTATCTCCTCCATTGAAGGCGAGACCAAACTTTTCCAAGCTTTGGGATTTCATTCCGAGCTCGATCCGACCGTCAGATTTTCGATTCGAGTTGAGATTCACGATCACCGCAACGAGGGCTTCGTTTTGCCGTAAGTTTTGCTACTATCTATGAACTTTGATTTTTGTTGGGTTGTCAGAATTTGATAATTTTCGAGTATGTTGTTCTTGAGCTAGCATAGACCGTGTATTCGAAGTCGGTTTGAAAAAAAAAAACGAAGTTTGGATTTTATATGATTTTTGGAGCTTAATTTTGAAAATGGGTTTTGGATTGTTGGTTGGATTTGGTCGTTTAAGTTGGTTTGAATTGTGTGGATGATGATTGTTGATTGGAGATTTTTGGTTTGACCATTTATAGTTGTTATGCCGTCGAAATCGAGTTTTGTATTATCGGTTGTATTGTTTCGGTTTGATTTTTGGGTTTGTTTGAGTTAGTAGATTGATATCAAATCCGTATGTTATACGTTTTCAGATTTGGGTTGAAGATTCGGGTTTGGAGCAAACTTGGGAGTTTGAACCGATTCAAGAGTTGAAGACGGTATAGTATTGAACTTCTGGTAATGGTTTGTTTTGATTTGATTCGATATTGATTGAGTTCGCTGTCATTTTCAGATTTGAATCCCCGACGATCTTGAAAAGGTAAAATACGACATTGAATAGAATGGGGTTGAATACTCGAGTTCGATTGATTCTCGACTCCCACAAATCACATACTGCATGTTAATTTGTTCGTGTGAACTTGATTGATTTATTTGTTTACACTTGCATTCATATTGAGCCGAATATTCAATTCGTTTTGAAATTAGACGATTTAGGGAGATATATTGAAGTGCCTTTGGATTTCGAGTTTTTCCAAGTGCTAGAATACTTCTTATAGTTGCTCTGAAGTCTAGGGGTTTGAGTTGTGCGACATCCACCCCGAATGGAAGTGTAGGTGGGTTGTTTGTAATGACTTGACCCCGGGATCCCAATCGAGTACCGACTGATATTTTGATTATCTGACTTGATAATCCCGAGATTTGAAATCATGCATACATCCACCCTCATTTGATTTATTGATGATTGATACAATTCAATATGAGGTGTTTAATTGATATTGTATGCCTGTCTCTTTTACTTAGAAATTATATTTCTAACCGGGTTATCCGGCTGTTGTTTTTGTTTGTATGTGTACTTGACAACAGGAAGATCAGGAGCCGGACCGAGTCGTCTGGGTTAGCTCGGGGTGAGAATGATAGAAGTGAGACACCGTGTCGTATGGTTGTGTCTGTTGAACTTGTATCCTATTTTGATTAGTCGATCGAACCCTATCGTCAAACTTGATATGTTGTACTTTTGGGCAGAACCTAGAATATTGTATGTTTAAATGTTGATTTGTATGAGTGTATGGGTTTTAATTGATTGGAGATGTCTTTGTTTGATTATTTCCGGAACCCTGCCCTTTTCTGCCCGATTGGCCTGTGCGCGAGCGATGCTTGACCTCGCGCGCGCGCGAAGAGCCTGGAGGGGCTAGGGATGTTTTGCCTGCGCGCGCGCGAGCTCATCACCTCGTGCGGGTGCGAGCCTCCCGCGAGGTCTCTGGCCATGTTGCCTGCGCGCGCGCGAGGTGATAGCTCGCGCCGGCGCGAGGCTTTTAAAAAAAATACATATTTTTTTTGATTCGTTTCCTCGGCTCTTTGTGTTCGATTGTTGTTAATTATTCGAGATTAGAAGCTTAGAAACGGGGTCTCACATTAAGTGGTATCAGAGCGATAAGATTCTTGGAATTGAACTAGAGTGAGCGGGGTAGATCGAGTCCGCATGAATTGAATTCTCGCATGTGATTGATTTATTTAAATGATTATTTTAAATACGTGCGAGCATGCTTTATTGATCTTGAATTAATTGAATTACATGATTTGTGATTTGATTTATAAAGCATGAATTACGTGATATATATATATATATGTATTTGTGCTATTATCTGTTCTCGTATATCCTTGAGATTCATGAGTACTCAGAGAAGAGTTTTGGACACCGAAGTTATGAGATTGAGATTGAGATATTGTGTCCTAACCCTTTGATATCAGATGGTTCCTCGACGATATGTGCGAAGAAATCAACCACACATGGTTCCTCCTTCTAATGAGAATCCGCAGCCAGTAGTAACTCCTCCGAATGATCAGGGTAGTACTGGAGTGGATCAGATTGATGCTACCGCGACCCCTATGGAAACTCTATTGAAGAGATTTCGATCGTTCCGAACGCCTACCTTGATGGGTACCGAGAACTCCATTGATTGTGAAAGTTGGCTAGATGACATTGATCAGCTTTTTGATTCTCTCGACTATACCTATGACCGAAGAATCAGGTTAGTCATTCACTAGCTACAGGGTGTTGCTAAGAATTGGTGGACTTCAACCAAGAGAGAAAATGAGAATCGAGGCACCGCTGTCACTTGGAGTTTGTTCAAGACTGAGTTCTATTAGCGATTCTTCCCTGTGTCGTACCGAAAGGAAAAAGGTGCCAAATTTGCGAATTTGAAGCAAGGGAACTTGAGCATCGAGGATTATGTGAGCAAGTTTGACAGTCTCTTGAGGTTCGCACCTCACATAGCAGACAATGAAGAAGCCAAGGCCGATCATTTCATCAACGACTTGAACCCGGAGATTTTCACTTTGGTCAATACTGGGAGACCCAACAACTTCGCAGATGCTATGGATCAGGCAAAGGGTGCCAAAGCTGGACTATTGATGCAGCGAGGAAATCAGTTAGCTCCTCAGCAGCAGCAGAGATCTTTTCAGAATCAGCCTGTTCAGTTTCAGACTCAGCAGTCTCAGTATCAGTACCAACCTTCTCAGCAGTCGAATCAGTCTCAGAGGGTTAAGGGAGGTAACAGTGGCAAAAACCGGCAAGATCAGTATAGACCAAAAGAGAAGCAATTTAAGAAGCCTGGGAGCAGTTCATCGAGTTCCAATGGCTCTAGATAGTTCAGTTTTGGGCAGAGTTCAGGGTTTTCAGGAGCATCATGCAGTAAGTGTGGAGGCCGTCACCCAAGTGATCAGTGTCGAGGCGTGTTTGGTAATTGTAATATCTGCCAGCAGCTGGGTCACTTTGCTAGAGTTTGTCCTCAGCGGGGATCCGATAGAGCTCAGAGCGGCAGTTCTTCTTGACCACCAGCTCTGCCCAAGACATGAGCTTCTGCAGTCCATTCTTTTCAGCCCCAGCAGCAGTCTAGTCAGGGAGGTAATCAGAATCAAAACCAACCTCCTCGACAGCAGGAGAGGGTGTTTGCCTTGACAGAGGATCAGGCCAATGCAGCTCCGAATGATGTGATAGCAGGTAACTGTTCGATTTTTGGTGCGTATGTTTTGATTGATACGGGTGCTTCTCACTGTTTTATTTTTGAAAGATTTGTCGTGATGCATTATTTATTTGCCAAGCCATTATCTGATTTCATTTCTATTACCTCACCTTTGGGTGGGGAAACTGTTTCGGTGAGATTGGTTCGAAATTGTGTGTTAGAGTCCGAAGGGAATTCGTTTGAGATAGACTGCATTGTACTCGGATTATCTAATTTTGACTGTATTGTCGGGATTGATGCTCTGACCAAGTATAGGGAGACAGTAGATTGCTTTCAGAAAGTGGTCCGATTCAGACCTGAGATGGCAGACGAATGGAAGTTTTTTCGGTAAGGGTTCTCGATCCAAAATTCCTTTGATTTATGTGTTGTCCATGCCTCGTTTACTACAGAGAGGAGCAGAGGGATTTCTGATTTATGCAGTGGATGTTCAGATGTCTAGCCCTGAGTTGACAAAGATACCAGTGGTTAGCGAGTTTCCAGATGTATTTTCAGACGAGATTCCTGGTTTGCCGCCTATTCGAGAGATCGAATTTAGCATTGAACTTGCACCAGGTACTCAGCCTATTTCGAAAGCGTCTTACCTAATGGCTCCGTTAGAATTGAAAGAGTTGAAGGAGCAGTTAGAAGATTTGATTGCCAAGGGATACATCCGACCTAGCGTATCGCCTTGGGGTGCTCCAGTGCTCTTCGTGAGGAAGAAAGACGGTTCTATGCGACTCTGCATCGACTACCGCTAGTTGAATCAAGCTACGGTCAAGAACAAGTATCCTCTACCTAGAATTGATAACCTTTTTGATCAACTGCAAGGTTCTTCAATGTATTCGAAGATAGATCTGAGATTAGGGTATCATCAGCTGAGTTCGCAACGAGGATGTGCCTAAGACAGCTTTCAGAACCAGATATGGGCATTTCGAGTTTATAGTCATGCCGTTCGGTTTGACCAATGCTCCAGCAGTTTTTATGGATCTGATGAATCGTATCTTTCAGCGGTATTAGGATGAGTTTGTCATCATTTTCATTGACGATATTATGATCTATTCAAAGAACCGTTCTGATCATACAGAGCATCTGAGGATTGTATTGCAGATTTTGCAAGCCGAACAGTTGTATGCTAAGCTATCAAAGTGCGAGTTCTAGTTGGACCGAGTTGTTTTTCTAGGCCACATTATATCAGGAGATGGAATTTCTGTGGACCCCAGTATGATCGAGGCAGTCATGAATTGGTCGAGACCGACATCAGTGCCAGAAATCCGAAGCTTTATGGGTTTAGCGGGGTATTATCGCCGATTTATCAAGGACTTCTCTTCCATTGCAAAGTCGATTACCCAATTAACCCAGAAGAATGCATCGTTTGTTTGGTCCGAGTGTGAGGCCAGTTTTATTGAGTTGAAGAAGAGGTTGACCAGCGCTCCGATCTTGTCTATTCCATCAGGTACGGGAGGTTTTTCCATTTACTGCGATGCTTCTTACCGTGGTCTTGGATGCATTCTTATGCAGAGGAAGCACGTCATAGCTTATGCATCGAGGCAGCTGAAGCCGCACGAGACTCGTTATCCAATCCATGATCTTGAGCTTGCTGCGATCGTTTTTTCTTTGAAGACCTAGCGTCATTACCTTTATGGTGAGTCTTTTGAAATATTTTTTTACCACAAGAGCCTGAAATACTTGTTTTCCCAGTCCGAGCTGAACATGAGATAGAGAAGATGGATGGATTTACTTAAGGATTTCGTCTGTGAGATCAAGTATTATCCTGGAAAGTCGAACGCAGCTACAAACGCTCTTAGTCGGAAGCTTTGTTCCTTATCTCTCGCAACGATTGGTGTCTCTCAATTGATTGAATACTATTGTACTTTTGGTTTGGAGTTTGAGACCGATAGGAGATCCATCAAAGTTTTGCGATTTAGGCCAACCAGAGTTGTTTCAGTTGATTAGAGAGGCTCAGAGATCTGATCCGAGAAGTCAGAGTTCGATAGAGAGGGTCAGATCAGGTCACCAGTCAGAATTTCAGGTCAGGGATGATGTGTTATTCGTGAATAATCGTATTGTTTTGCCCGATGTTTCTGGGTTGAGACAGCGTATTCTTCGAGAGGCACATTGCAGTCGGTTCAGTGTTCATCCCGGAGGCCGAAAGATGTATAATGACTTGAAGACTCAGTTCTGGTGGAAGCAGTTGAAGGGAGACGTCACAAGGTTTGTGTCCCGTTGTCTGAATTGTCAACAGGTGAAAGCCAAGAGGAAGAAACCAGGGGGCTTATTGCACAATTTGCTTGTTCTGGAATGGAAGTTGGATCACATCTCTATGGATTTCATCACGAAGCTACCGCGTTCAGTCAGAGGTTGTGATGCGATTTGGGTAGTGATTGACCAGCTGACGAAATCTGCTTGTTTTATTCCATACATAATGACATACCGTCATGATCAGATGGCCGAGTTGTATGTCATAGAGGTTGTGAGATTGCACGGCGTGCCGAAGTCGATAGTATCAGACAGAGATCCGAGATTCACTTCTTACTTTTGGCACAGTTTACAGGAGGCATTGGGTACTCATTTGCACTTGAGCACAGCGTATCACCCTCAGACCGATGGTCAGTCCGAGCGTACGATCCGGACTTTGGATGATATGCTTCGAGCTATAGTGCTTGATTTTGGCTCAGGTTGGCTGGATTCTTTGCCTCTAGTGGAGTTTTCGTACAATAACAGCTTTCAAGCGAGTATCGGGATGACACCTTTTGAAGCATTGTACGGGAAGAAGTGCATATCTCCGTTATTTTGGGATGAGATTTCAGAATCACCTGAGTTGGGTCCAGATATGATTCACGATATGGCAGAGCAGGTGAAGTTGATTCGAACCAGAATGAAGACAGCCCAAGATCGACAGGCCAAGTACGCTAATATCAGACGCAGACCACTGTGTTTTGATCAGGGAGACCGAGTGTTTTTGAAGATTTCTCCGTTCAGAGGCACTCTCAGATTCGGAAAAAGGGGGAAGTTGTCGCCGAGATTCATTGGTCCGTATGAGATTTTGGAAAAGATAGGCGATCTTGCCTATAGGATTGCTCTTCCTCCGTCTCTTTCAGGCATCCACGATGTGTTTCATGTTTCTATGTTGCGGATATATCATCCGGATCCTTCCCATGTTCTTCAGCCAGATGAGGCCGAACTCGATGAGACTCCGAGTTACTTCGAGATACCGATTCAGATTCTTGACAGGAAAGGAGAAGCAGCTTAGAAACAAGTTGATTCCGTTAGTGAAGATTCAGTGGAGTCGTCACGGAGTTGAAGAAGCAACTTGGGAGACCGAATCTGATATGAGGCAGCGATTTCCAGAGTTATTCGATTGATGTGAGTTTTTCTTCAGTATGATTCTTTCTTGTTTCAGTTGTGATCTGTCAGATTTCGAGGACGAAATCGAATCTTAGAGGGGGAGAATTGTAAGGCCCTGAAATTAATTATTTCGTGATTAGCAGAGTTGATTATTATTTATTTTTGGAATTAATGGAGATTAATTGAGCCGGGATTGAATTGATTAAGTTTTGAGATTCAGGGACCGAGTTGCAATTGTGGGGTGGACCAAGTCAAAGCCTTGACTTATATTATTATCATCTATCATACCTCTCTCCATCACCATCACTCCTTCTCCTCCACTCTCTCACGCGATCTCTCTCCTCCATTGAAGTCGAGACCGAACTTTTCCAAGCTTTGGTATTTCATTCCAAGCTCGATCCGACCGTCAGATTTTCGATTTGAGTTGAGATTCACGATCACCGCAACGAGGGCTTCGTTTTGCCGTAAGTTTTGCTACGATCTATGAACTTTGATTTTTGTTGGGTTGTCAGAATTTGATAATTTTCGAGTATGTTGTTCTTGAGCTAGCATAGACCGTGTATTCAAAGTCGGTTTGGAAAAAGAACAAAGTTTGGATTTTATATGATTTTTGGAGCTTAATTTCAAAAAATGGGTTTTGGATTGTTGGTTGGATTTGGTAGTTTAAGTTGGTTTGAATTGTGTGGATGATGATTGTTGATTGGATATTTTTGGTTTGACCATTTATAGTCGTTATGCCGTCGAAATCGAGTTTTGGATTATCGGTTGTATTGTTTCGGTTTGATTTCTTGGTTTTTTTGAGTTAGTAGATTGATATCGAATCCGTATGTTATACGTTTTCAGATTTGGGTTGAAGATTCGGGTTTGGAGCAAACTTGGGAGTTTGAACCGATTCAAGAGTTGAAGACGGTATAGTATTGAAATTTTGGTAATTGTTTGTTTTGATTTGATTCGATATTGATTGAGTTAGTTGTCATTTTCAGATTTGAATCCCCGACGATCTTGAAAAGGTAAAATACGACATTGAATAGAATGGGGTTGAATACTCGAGTTCGATTGATTCTTGAGTCCCACAAATCACATACTGCATGTTAATTTGTTGGTGTGAACTTGATTGATTTATTTGTTTACACTTGCATTCATATTGAGCCGAATATTCAATTCGTTTTGAAATTAGACGATTTAAGGAGCTATATTGAAATGGCTTTGGATTTCGAGTTTTTCCAAGTGCTAGAATACTTCTTATAGTTGCTCTGAAGTCTAGGGATTTGAGTTGTGCGACATCCACCCCGAATGGGAGTGTAGGTGGGTTGTTTGTAATGACTTGACCCCGGGATCCCAACCGAGTACCGACTGATATTTCGATTATCTGACTTTATAATCTCAAGATTTGAAATCATTCATACATCCACCCTCATTTGATTTTTTGATGATTGATACAATTCAATATGAGGTGTTTAATTGATATTGTATGCCTGTCTCTTTTACTTAGAAATTATATTTCTAACCGGGTTATCTGGCTGTTGTTTTTTTTTTGTATGTGTACTTGACAACAGGAGGATCAGGATCTGGTCCGAGTCGTCTGGGTTAGCTCGGGGTGAGAATGATAGAAGTGAGACACCATGTCGTAGTGTTGTGTCTGTTGAACTTGTATCTTTTTTTGATTAGTCGATCGAACCCTATTGTCGAACTTGATATGTTGTACTTTTGGGCAGAACCTAGAATATTGAATGTTTAAATGTTGATTTGTATGAGTGTATGGGTTTTAATTTATTGGAGATGGCTTTGTTTGATTATTTCCGGAACCCTGCCCTTTTCTGCCCGATTGGCCTGTGCGCGAGCGAAGCTTGACCTCGCGCGTGCGCGAGGAGCCTTGAGGGGCTCGGGTTGTTTTGCCCGCGCACGCGCGAGCTCATCACTTCGCGCGGGCGCGAGCCTCCCGCGAGGCCTCTGGCCGCGTTGCCTGCGCGCGCGCGAGGCTTTTAAAAAAAAAATTATTCGTTTCCTTGGCTCTTTGTGTTCGATTGTAGTTAATTATTTGAGATTAGAATATTAGAAACGGGGTCTCATAGCATTATTATCGTTCCTCCAACTAAAATTACGATGATTTCTCCAACCAGGATTATATGTTTGTGAAAAAAGATCTAATGTTGGTTTTTTAAAATTGTTAACATAATTGGCTTGTTCATGGAGACATTCTCTAAATAAAGGCAAAGTAGGACAATTTTTTGTAAGATGATCATGTGTATCACATATATGAAGAACAATTTCTTGAACACTTTTTAATTGATCACTCTTTTTCATTTCTAATGACTCAATTTTTCTTGCTAAAGATGCAAGTTTGGCTTAAATATCTACATCATCTTTAAGATGATAAATACCAACCCCATTTGTTGAATTATTGGTTTTACTTGGTGGTTCAATTGAGCCTATATTATCCCAATTTTGAGCATTTTTTGCTAATGACTCCAAATATTCCATAGCCTCATTTGGGTTTTTATCTTCAAAAGTTTCATTACACATGAATTCTATCATTTGCCTATCTTTAGGTATTAAACTTTCATAAAAGTGAGAAACTATCCTCCATATTTCAAAACCATGATGTGGGCATATATTAAGTAACTCTTTATATCTATCCCAATATTGATAAAATGTTTCCCCTTGTTTTTGAGAAAAAGTTGTAATTTGCCTTTTAAAAGAGTTTGTTCTATAGGAAGGGAAAAACTTTTTTAGAAATTGTTGTTGCATTTCTTCCCATGATCTTATTGAACTTGATCTCAAATTTTGCAACCATGTTTTAGCTTTATCTTTTAAAGAAAAAGGGAAAAGCTTTAATCGAACAATATCCATGCTACAATTTTGATCATTATAAGTGTTGAAAACCTCCTCAAATTCTCTTAAATGCAAATATGGATTTTCAGAATGTAGGCCATGAAAATTTGGTAAAAGTTGAATGATTTGTAGCTTAAAATTGAAATTAGACGTATCAGGAGGAAAAACTAAACAAGATGGTGTACTAGTTCTTATTGGATTCATATGGTGCCTAAGTGTTCTTGGTTGTTCATGTTCTTGATTATTATTATTATTATTATTATCATCTTGATTATTAGAATTATCCTCCATGTTTAAAATATTTTCAGATACTCGAACAAGTCTACCACTTTGTTTACGACTCAAAACAATCATACAATTAAAAACAACATACTATTTACGTAAGTAACATAAATAACAAAAATTTAAACTTAATTTATACCTCCCCGACAACGGCGCCAAAAACTTGCTACAACTTAAATTGTAATTCATCAAAGTGTAGGTTGTCTGCAAGTAATATACTCGTGAGTACGAGATCGATCCACGGAGAGGATGCTGTAAGTTTAATTTTAGCAATGATATATTATAGATGGAAATATTATTATAAAACCTCAAATACACAAATTATAATATTGTCAAGGCTTCAAAGGTTCATTGTTGGTTTATTTAAGATTTCTTAACAAAAATAAATAAAAAAAACTAAAATAAGAATAAACATAAAAGAACAATGAAATATTTAAACAAATATATCATATAATATAGTTCTCACTATATTAATATCATAATAACCGATATTTAATACATGGTACCCGTAATATATATATATATATATATATATATATAGATGCATAAATATAAACATAAAAAAACAATTAAATATTTAAACAAGTATATCATATAATATAGTTCACACTATATTAATATCAGATTAACCGATAATTAATATATGGTACCCATAATATATATATATAAGTGCATAAATATAAATTGACATAAAATTAAATGTTAGATCAAATCACCATATTCCATTTAGAACAACCGGCAGAGCCACACTATCGTCTAAATAAAATATATGACTTTTGTTTTATGTTAGATGCGAGAAAGTAAATGTTAGATGCGAGAAAGTAAATGTTAGTTGCGGAAAAGTAAATGTTAGATCAAATCACAATATATTATTTAGAACAACCGGCCGAGCCACGCTATTGTCTAAATAATATATATGACTTTATTATAAATTGATGCATATATTTATAGTATATAATTATTGTAGTATTTATTGTATCATATTAGACAACAAATCAAGGTAACCACATTCAAGGTACCAAGTATTTGATGTAAATAGATAACAATAAATCATCCAAATTATACCTACAAATAAAGATCAATTAGTAAAGATAAAAAATAGAAAATGAAAGAATATACAAAATATAAACAATCTTACTTGATCAACAATGAAACCTTTTCACCTTGACATAAAAGGATTTAGCTTGCCATGAACATAAGACTCAAGAGTAAGGCTAAAACAAATTTCATACTTAAACTTGGAGAAATATGCACACTCAAACTCTTACTCTTACACACACAATATTTATCTTACAAGTGAGGAATGTCTCTACACTTTTGAACACTACAAAGCTTATACAACACATCATTTATAGGTCAAATGAGAGAAAGAGTCCAAGACTCATTAAATGTGGATTAGTAAAGTTGGTGGGTGCTTATCTCCTTGAATGTTAATACCATGACCCAACTTTAATTGGCATGTTTGATGCCTTAGACTTCCGATTTGGCTTTTTTTACAAAACATATAACACATAGCCCTTTGTCTGTAAATGTGTTTTGACTTATAATTCACCCCTTTTGGATAAAAGGTGAAATACTTATAATATTTTTACTCCAACCTGGTCATAGTAAAAGTAAATCTGTCTTCATTTTGATGTTTGATTATTTTGATCATCTTAATGAGATTTTTGGAATTTCTTGTCTTCTACAAAGTTGAAGATGTCTCTTTTGTGATTCTAGGATTTGAAATTACTTCAATATGACCTCTGTAGCTTGAGTAATTTTATTTTTATCAAACCTGTGCAAAACATAAAATACAACATTTTTAGTAAATATTTAAATATAAACACATAACACTAAAATAATACAACTTCATAATTTTAATAAAACTTTAATTTTAAAACACACTTTTTAACATATAAATAATTACAAATTTTAAGTTTCATCATCTACCACAATTGGATCAGAAGAGCCCTTGAATTCACTTGGCCCCAAATCCTTGAACTGCTTGAAGATATGAGTTGGTGACTCCTGCAGGGTGGTAATTCCCACCATTGGCCGATTGAGCCTGTAGTAACTGCTGAATCTACTCCCCTTGAGCACGACTATATACCTACAGTAATGTGGCTAATCCCGCCAGAAACTTGTTGTTTTGATCATTGGCATCATTGTTGTTCTGTCCTCTATGTTTTGCCTTAGTCCTATGTCCAATGTTACCCACATCACTCATTCACGACTTTTACATAGTAAAAACTTGCCTTTAACATACATAAATCGTAACTCTAGCATAATATCTAGCAATTCTACCACTGAAAACTTTAAAACTTACAGACATGAAGACGAAGCATCTGAGCCGTGGAGAGAATGCATGCACACACTGTTTTACA
This sequence comes from Henckelia pumila, assembly GCF_033568475.1. Lineage (NCBI taxonomy): Eukaryota > Viridiplantae > Streptophyta > Magnoliopsida > Lamiales > Gesneriaceae > Henckelia > Henckelia pumila. Next base: position 193,642,252 of record NC_133121.1, read on the forward strand.
GAACTAACTTCTTTGATACCAAGTTGTAACGTCCCCAAAACTCGAGGACGCTACTAAACTAACATTCTTTAAAACTTAAGGAAATACGAAAAAATAAAAACTTTCATTTAAAGGAACTATGCATCGAACAACAGTATTAAATCGTTCACACAAGTTTGCCATCATGCAAAAGTAAAATAAATGGTTTTCTCCTCAATCATGCTTTTGGATGCACAAAAAAAAAAGTTTCTCTAACAGCGCGCTTGTGCATCGTCCCTTGTCGGACCGACTACTCTGCTTTTTGTCCCTTGACATACTCGTCGATAACATCATTAATATCATCATCACCTGCACCATTCGAGTATAGTGTGTCTAAAGACTCAACAAGAAACTTACATTTCATAGTTGTTACATAATAAAACGTAATACAAAAGCTTAACTAAATAAAAACATCATGCATAAGAAGATATGTTATAAAATTCTTCATTTTGGGCAATGAAATACATGCAATTATGGTAACCTTCATTTATGAGCACACTGAGTTCCCGTAATCACGGTCGTTGTACAACAAGCATATGAAACATACTGACCATGGCCAATATGCATCTCATCTCGGCCTTGGCCGCTTAAACTTTCATTCTTTGGAAGGGTCCTTCCGGGGCTCAATCCGGAGTACCAATCCCATACTGCTACCATAAGAACACATACGTACAACATCAAAATATTTTTCATGCATAATTGTAACATCATCATTCATAAATCATCGTCATTCGTAACTTTAATTATAAAACTTCATCATTCATAACTTCTCACAAACTTTCTCGTAAAACTTCATGCTTTCATAATGAACATAACTTTCATGAGCAAAAAGTAAATTTAAATGCACTACATAGCTAAATCAATCCAAGTGAGTCGTTCTTTTCGTTCTTGACATCAAAACTTGAAATTGTTTGCATAGAAACTCTTAAAAGTACTTAAAACACCTTAAAAGATCATAAACATGAATTTTGAACTTAAACAACACGTGTTATAAATCTCAGGACAAAGCATTGTCGGGCTGGAGCATGCAATTCTACAGGCTCCAGCCTGCCAGGCCAAGCTAGAGCACACAATTCTGCGCACTGCAGCCTGGTTGGCCGCTCTGCACGCCCTAGCCCGAACCGTGATGCCTACGAAGGCAGGCAGCTTTGGGAAAAGGGCAAACACACTTTTTTATTCTCAAATAATTTTATACGCACTCAAAATGTTTAAACATCGATTTCTAACAAGGAACATATTCAAAACATGACATAAACCTAATCAAACGATTCTTCCTCAAATTTTTTGAACCCGAAAGCGCATCAAACATAACCCAACACCAAAATTTCAGATTCAAACATATTTTCTTATCAAATCTCAAAAATCTTATCATAAAACGTCAAGAACGATTCACGCATAATTCTACATCATGCTCTTAAAAAACTTATAGAAACAATGCATTATACGATACATACACATAAACACACATGATTTTCATACAAAAATACCTATATTCTTGAATAGTGATTTCAAAACATTAAAACTTGATTGATCGTTGAAGGTTGGGTATAATCTGGCTTCGGTAGCGATCTAGCCTTGCACGAATACGATCGAGGAACGTCTTTCTTCCTTGGTGCATATTTTGAACGAGTGAGAAGGGAGATGAAAGGGGTAGGTGACGTTGGAGATATATAAAATAAAAAAAATGAACGTCAACTCCCTATAAGACAAATGAGCATGGAAGTCGGCCCATTAGTCACCAAGCTTGAATTTTAAAATTTTCTTCTCTCAACTTTTTAAAATAAAAACTATACCAAACATTGAACTTAAAATAAACATAAAAATATTTGTTTAACCTAATTCGTATGCTAGTCTTGTTTTCCTCAGTCCAAAATTAATCACAAACCTGAAACATTAAACTAAGGTACATTAAAACATCAGCACAATCATATCATAAATTTTAAATCTCCTAAATAAATACATAAAATCATAAAAATCATTTAAAATATCGTGAGTAAATTACTGGACCTTACAGATGATCTATCTCATTTGCAATAAAATTACAAATTTTACCATTAAAAAAAAACTTAAAAATTTTATTTTTGGATATATACATGGTTATTTGGTTTTAACCTTTTTTTTAAAATAGCTTTCATTTTTAGTCATGTTTGAGTTTATTTTGATTTATTTCTTGTTTATAAGATATATAAATAATTATATTTGATATTTTGATTATATATATATGTTATTGTTTAGATTTTTTAAGTTTTAGTAAACATATATCTATACTTATATTATAATAGTTCCACCACTTATATTAACCATTTTTGGTGTGTCAAATCACATCAAAAATTCTTTCCATTTTATACCTAAATTTAACACACATCTCTTTTTTTATGTTAGATCTTAAATAACTAAATTATCTCCACTTTTTCTAATATCTTTGTCTCATTTTATCTCTATCTCATTTTTCAAATTTTATCATTTATCCATTTTTATTAAATTATTATCTACATAATTTTTTACTACTTCTCTCAATTTTATATCAAAACTCCCATATTTTTTCACCGTAATAATTTTTTATATTTTAAAAAAATAATTAAACTGTTGAGCACATGAAAATCACGTGACATGGTCGCTAGTGTTTATAATAAATATATATATATATATACATATTTAAGGTTTATATAAATCAATTATTATATTATATTATATTATTATATCATATATCATATAATAATATTTCGGTCTGACCGTTCGGTTAAATCGATTCGAGCAGTTGATCGTTTTTTAAAGGTTTACAAGTTCGGTTATGAAAACACTACATGCAATGATCGCAACTCCACCCGTGTGATTAGGGTCTGTTCGGACAAGTATTTTAAAAACGTTTTTTGTGTTTCATAAGTTAAAAATAAACTTAAATTATGTGTTTGGAAAAGATTTTTAGAAAAGTACTTTAATGTATAGTTTTAAAAAAACAAATGAGACATGATTTTCGAAGTTTTTAGAATTGAAAAATGAACAAAAATAAAACATAATATTTTTTAATTTTAGAAAAGTTTTTACAAAATAATATTTTTCCAAACACATTTATTTTTAAAACACCTATTTATTTTTACAAAATAATTTTCCAAACACATATTTATTTTTTAGAAAAATAATTTTATAAAAACATTTTATAAGTATATATATATATAAATTTGATCACCTGCACCGATTTTAATAGTCACATACAAAAAAATCCAACATCCTAAAATGCAAGTGATCATTGATGTATATATATATTTGTTCACTTCAAATGAAGTATCTTTTTTATTTTTTTTAATTTTTTTAACAAAATATGTCTTTCGCGGTTCATTGAGTCCGCCAGTCTCGAAATTTGAACATTTTGGCGCTCAAAATTCAGAACCCTAAAAATCTCCCACCCAAATTGTTCAATCAAAACCCTAATTATTACTGCTCAATCGGTCTCCCAACCATCATTGAAATGGACAGCGACGAGGATTTCCAGTCAATCCCATCCGAAGAGGAACCATCTCCGCAAATTCAACTCCAGAGGCTTAAGCGCTTAAAGAAAGCCAATCCCAAATCCCCCGCGAATTCCTCACTCGAGCCAACGGGTGACCCCCTTCTGTTTTCTTCAGTTGATTTCTCTAAGTTGGAAGCGTTAGAGAATGAATCGGGAGCCTTCGATTCCAACGATTCGAATTCTGCTGACGATCTATCACTATATCAAGAATCTGTCCCCCAAGGAAATATCAACGACAATGAGGATACGAATAAGGACAATGTGGATGATGGATCGAACGTAGGTGTCAAGAAGAAGACTAAGCGGGCTCTTGAGTTTGATACGGAACATGTAGGGGATGTTGGAGGACGAAGCATTGATATTGAGCTGGAGAAGGAACAATCTGCTGAAGAGATTCTTCCCGAGGAAAAAGGGAGCAAGAAGAAGAATAAAAGAGGAAAGATCGATGATACTGAGAAGTCTGTAAACAAGAGGAGTGAAGAGAAGGTAGCAGCGTTTTGTGCTTGCCACTCTTTGGTTATGCTGGTTTGCGGAGTATTAAGTTGGGAACCCTTTTTGTTGCTTTTATTTTATAGGAAAGAAAGGCTCACCTAAAGGAACTTCACTCTGAAACTCAGAGAATATTACGAGGTTTGCTGTCTTTTTTAGTGTGTTGGAGCTATGCTGGCAATATTACTTGACCATTCTTCTTTAATTAGTTTGTTTGTTTTATACAAAAAATTGATTTTTGTTTCTGTTTGATTTCCGGTTAGAATCTAGTGGTACAGCATTTAAACAGGCTCCAGTCACAAGGAAACCAATATCATCAATTCTGGAAAAAATTCGGAAGCGGAAGCTAGAATTATCAAAAAAGTAGGTTTGTTTTATCATGTTAGCAATATCTGTGACTTTCAATATGGTTTTTTACATCATTTATCGTGTGGCAGATTCAGTATTCGGAATGACGAGACTTGCATTTCTGAAGACAACAACAGTTTGAGAGAAAAATTGGATTATGATGTTCCTCATATAAGTGAAATTATAACAGTAGAAAAGGACATGGTAACATCTGGCGTGGATGTGCAAAGAAGTTTAACCCCTCCCAAGTTGGATGAATGTGATGATGTGAGACCGATAAACCACGAGGATGTTAACCAGGTTGTGTAGATATATCAGTGTGTTGCATTATATATTCTTTGAAAAATATATTTTAAATAAATTTTGTGAAGTTAGTGCTCTCATGCCTGTGACTCCAGATCTAAAGGACTCCACTTTTAGTCCCGTAAACGTATAAGAATGGAATTGGGAAGTCATTGTATGATGATGATTCTTGACAAACTTGTGCCTTTCATGTGGTGATATCATGTCCTGTAAGTAAATTATTGCTATGATTTTGCTGCAGGAATTAAATGAAGCAGAACCTATGCTCCCATTTCGAGCTCCATTGCAAGATACCGAGGTTAACATCAGAATTTTCTGTTTGAGAAAGCTGTGGCTTCTGTTTAAACTGTTTTTAGAGATGTGTTGAAATGCATTTTTGGTTTCAACTTGCAGGATCTTTTTGACGACTCACAATCAAATGATAATGCAGTTGAACCAGATTCAGAAACGCAGAGTGGTCCTCTAGACAACGAATTTGTTCCATCTGTTCTTGATATCAACTTGAAGTTTGATTCTGTTCCCACAGATGATAGGTAATTGGGTCTCAGGGTGTACTTATTTACTGGTTTGAGACAAATGGGATTTGATGAATTACTGTCTGGTGGTTCTAAGTTCTATTGCACTTTGTGGAGTAGCTCTCTTGATGCATGGGTTTTTGACATGGCATGTTCTTGTTGTATTGCCCCAGTTGTGATATCATAATAATGTTTCTAAAACTGGATATTAGCACCCAAATAGTAACTGTGATGAGTATTTCCAGTTCGGATGATGAAGACAATGACAAAGAAAATGTTGATCCCCATCATGTAATTCCTGGTGGCTCCTCTTCAATAGGTGATTATGTTAAAACCTTTGTTGATGATGAAGCCGAGGAAGAAGATGACAGTGATCATGACCCAGATCACCTACATGAAAATGAAGAAGGTGAAGATGTTGAAAATTATAAGGACCTTGAAGATATGATAGCAACTGAATATGAAGAGAGACCGATTGATAAGGAAACACGCAATGCACTACATCAGCAGTGGCTTGAACAACAAGATGCAACAGGAACTGATAACCTTCTGCAGCGATTGAAATGTGGTCAGGGAATCAGAGACACAATTTTACCAAACAAGGAACTGGAAAGTGATGAGGATGATGATGAAGGATTTGACGACGATGGTGAAGCACAAGAACAAATGGTCCCAAGAAATTCTGCTCGAATAACCAAAAAAAAGGCTAAGCAAATAATTTTACAGATGTTTTCTGATAAAGAAGATGTTTATTTGTCAGATAATGATGAGAACGTGGACTGGAGAATTGCAAAGCACCGCCTCATCAGAAATGTGAGCACAGTTTTATATGATCTTAAAAGCGGTTAACAGATTTGAGTTTCCCTTTCCACAGTTTGAATGATAAAATATGCTCGTTACATTCAATATTATCTTATTTACTGTGTTTTCAGCCATATGAGTTTGTTTCTATTAACAGTTGCTGAGCTTTTTTAAACATCAACAGGAAGAGAAGGGCACATTGGTGTCACCAGTTGATGATGAAGATTCCCATGAAGTTTTTAGCCTCATAAAGAAACTTGATATAGCGACTGGAAATAAAAAAAGGCCTAAACCATCATGTAAGATGGGGACTTTTAATGTCAAATATCATCGAGAATCATTATTTTTACCTTGTCCCTTACTAGTAATTCATTATTTTGCAGCATATTTTGATACCATACTGAAAGGAGGAAACAGTAACTCCTCATCCAAGGTAACCTTAATTTCTGCCTATCCTTATAAACGGATGATGTAATCCAACGAGAAAAATAGAAAAAAGGTCATTATATAACAACAAAACCATTAAGCCTTAAGTTGTATTGTTTTGTCAAAGTTCAAACTTTCTTGCTTGTCTCATTCTTTTTAAAAGAAAATTTGCAAATATATAAGATTACTGATCACCACTTTTTCATCGAATTGAAGTCATCTTTCCTAGGACGAGTATCAAACCATCCAGTTCCATCATCCAATAAGCAAGGGTCTGGAACGGTTCGATCTTTCATATTTGGTAGGGATGACAGCAGTAGCCGAAGTTCTATCACCGTGTCTGAAGATACCTCAGATACAGTACGTATATTCAGTCCCTGAGTTATAAAACTCGCTGCCAATTATACACGCAGTTAACTAGAAGGCTTCATTTTGTCAAATTAAGTAATTCTTCCTTGTCGTGCTCCCATTTCTACAATATTAGTACATAACGACCAAATTTATTCGGTATAGGGAAATTTAGTTAATTTCACTTAGTTAATTAATTATTGAAAGAAGTCTAAATAAATAATATTCGATAGCATTTAGTTAAGCTTCATTTTAAAAAAAATCTCTTTTCACTAGTAAAATGAATAAAAATTTTGTTGTGACTTTTTTGTTTCTTAACACTTTTACAACAAACAAAGAAGCATGAAATTGTACTGTGATGAAAAGGCATATACTCTTATGGTAGAGCAGTATCAAATGTGTATACTTGGAAGCCAAAACACCGAGTTTCAATCTGATATAATTTGAAATTGAACTTTTCATTAGTAGCAAGTGCATTAAATATCTACCATTACTTAATAAATCGTGGCACCAAAACCAGTTTCATTTGAGTTTCAACAATGTTAAAATTTTTCTTGGCTTGCAGGTTTCTCGAGAGAGCCATCCAACCAAGAGTTTTGCTGCTAAATTTAGCAGCTCACAGACCAAGTTTAGCAGTAAAAACATAGATGTTGCAGCTTCTACGACCTCATTGCTCGAAATCTTGAAACGACCATCATTGCGATCCAATGTCTGTAACCAAGACACTACAGTTGATCTCTCGAAGAGTATCTTTTCTTTGAAAGTTGCAAAGAAAACAATGAAGATACAAGGAAGAAGTTAACTGAAAAAGGCTGAAAACTATGCTACACCGGGTGAAACTAATCGTGTATAGTTTAATCCATTAGATTATATGATATTCCATTATTGTTCTTTTCTTCTTCCTTTTTCCTAACCTTTCGTTTTTAATATAGGTGGTCCTCCACTCTACCAATCATATTATAACAGTGTTTCGATTTTATTTCTTACTAGTTCTTTAAAAATAAAGTATTTTGTTTCTTGGCATTCTAAAGTAACCAGTGTTTCTGAAAATATGGGCAGATTGCTTTGCATTTTCAAGAACGTATAGTCACATTCTTCAATTCAAGCTTCGAAAGAAATGTTTTTCAAGTTCCAACTTCCAACTCACATATTCTCTTTTACAATATCTGAAATCTACATTTGCAAAACTTTCAAAAAGATTATCCTTCGTAACTGTGAGTTTCATGGATCTATTGGAACAATTTAGTTTTTTAGAAAGAAAATAATTGATATATCATATATGTATGTTATCATATTACATGACTATGGTGAATGCCATTTTAGTCATCTTGTAAAGTTTCAAGTAAAATGAAACCTTCTAAAAAAATTAAGAAGTTATTAAATCTTTCAGTTTTTAAGACAGTGGTTGAGAAGTCGGCGAGTTCTTAGCTCTCCGATTTTTCAGAAAATAATGACTAGTTTTATTCAAGCGTGTGTAAATATAATCTTTCACACAAGGGGTTTTCAATTTTTTTTTTAAAAACAAAAATAAGAGTTTAATAGCTTAATTATTTTTAGAGAGTTTTATGTTACTTGTGAATTTCAAGTGGGGGTTAGATGTCATATTGTCATTAGTCCCAGTGTCCTACATAATAACTATTTTTTTTCCAAAGATAAATACATAAGTAGTATGTAATCTTACAAATTGCGTGCAATTAGAAGCCAAATAAAAAAAATTCGTAAAACTATTCTAATACACCCTAAATTTAGTTAATTTTTTTAGAAAAATACGAATAAAATAAACCAAACTTTTAGGTAAAAACTTGTACTTCATTTAATTAAAATCATTTCTGTTGCAATAGAATTTTATGTAAACATTACATATACTTAAAAAACAAATTTAACAATTTTAAGGGTATTATACATGTTGCGATGAGCATTGTTTTTAGGACCGGATCAGATAGATTCGTTTAATTTGTTTGACCGTGAACCGATCATGAGGCATGTCTTGTAGTAACACGATTTCCTGTTTAAGTAATTAAAATGTCTAACACATGTATAGGTGGTCCAAGCATGATTAAAGAATCCTCGTTTATACAAATCAAGTAGAAAATCGGATTCAGGATGTTCAGAAACATTTCAGAGGATCCCAAGGGTTCGGGTAGTTTGGAATCTCCGAAGTACAGATCGGAAGCTCCAAACGAGTTCCGAAGGCAAGGGTAAAGTTTGGATGCACCGAGCAGTTTGGAACTTCCGAACTGTAGATCGGAAGGTCCGATCTTCCACCGAAAAGCAGTTATGAGTTTTCTAATTGATGTTAGACAGGGGTGAGTTCCAGATGCTCCGATCCTTAGTTTGGAAGGTCCGAACTCTATCGGCAACATAAGTTTTCAAATAGTAGGACACACGTTCGGTGGCTAGAGATCGAAAGCTCCGATTGAACGATTAGAAGTGTTAGAACCTAATTGTGGGGGGGGGGGGGGGGGGGGGGGGAGGGAGGGGGATTTAGGTTCTATTGATAACTTTAACAATTCAAAGCGATTATGAAAATATGCAAGCGGAAGACTTAAAATAATAAAAAATAAATGCAGTAAATAAATGAAATAAGTAAATAAAGCAGTCAAGAGATATGATATGTTTATGGAAGTTCGACGATAAATCGTCTATGTCTCCCCTTTTTGGTTAAGTTCGATTAATCAAGGATCCACTAGCACTTCAAATGTCTTGGCCTTGATGGCTCCAAAGATAGCCTTACAACTCGAAACAACTCGGGCTTCACACTCGAGTGATTACAACAATAATTTTTCAAGCACTTATTACAACTCGATACAAATATAGATTGCGGGACTCGAAATAGGCTTGAGTGCTTGAAGAATTGCTTTGAATATTGCTTTGAGAGGATGAGAGACTCGAATGAATTGGATACTTCAAATGACCTCGGAATGCCTCTATTTATAGTTGCAAATTCGGTTGAGATCGTTGCATCCGTTTGGTCTTCGTTGCGTCCGTTCTACACTTTACAAATTTGAATTATTTTCGCACCAGTGCAGATCGTTGCGTCCGTTCCAGAGATTGTTGCGTCCGTTTGGCATAATGCACTTTTGGTCGGACAAATTTCTTCCTAAATTTTCGGATCATGTATCTGGCAGAGAACGTTGCATCCATTCTCAAGAACGTTGAGTCCGTTTGGCGACTTATTTCATGATTTTTGTAATTTGTTTTTGGGTACAAACGTTGCTTCCAATCTTGACTTCGTTGCATCCATTCTCAAGCATTACGAGACTTCAGAAACTCATTTTTAGCTACGAAATAGCTTCCAAGATTTTATTTGTCAATGAAAATCTATTCTGCAAAGTCTCATTGTAAATGATTAGTAATAATAATCTAGTTTTGTAATTATCAAAACAAGATAAGTTATCGCATTAAAAACATTAATCTCATCTACAAGATTTGTATGTGTTTAAGACGTAACAATCTTTCCCTTTTTGATAATCACAAAACTTGTTTAAATAGGAGAAATAAATATGCAATAATTTAAATATTTTTAAAATAGACATATAAAGGCTCCCCCTAAATTAAACAAATCGTTTATCAATTAACCAATGTTTTTATTCCCTTAGTTAACATATTTAATTGTCATTCCCTTTTAAATAATTAAGCATTTAACCAGATTAATTCTTCCTCTTTTTGTAATAATAAAAAAAGATAATAAAAATAAATAAACAACACAATGTAATAAAAATTTCATTAATAAGCAAAGAAATTTTAAATACAACTTAAATACAACAAAGATAAAAATCTAAGAGGCATCATCCGAAAGATCCTGAAGAAGGTTCTCTTCCAATGAAGTAGTCTGTCATTGATAGAGTCAAAAGAACCTCGCATCTTGTCAAGAGGGCGATAGATGTCTGGATAGTTTGAATGGCGGAGAAGTTGCGATCCAAATTGAGTTCTAAGCATTGAAGATACTCAAAAAGTAGATCGGAAGATGGAGCAGGCGTAGGCGGAGGCTGAGGCTGAGGCATCATAGGTGAAGAAAAAGGTAAATCACCAAAATCACCCATAGGAGAAGAAGATGAAGGAAAAGTAGAAGAGGAAGGAATATGGGGGTCATTGTAACCACTAGGAAATCCTTGCACTTGAACAGAAGGAGGAAGTGAAGAAAAAAGAATGTGAAAATTAGTAACTGGATGAAAACGAGAAAAAGTATGACTTGGGTCATGCACCCATCAAGAAAACACATGATGCCATTACAACTCCATCCTTAAGATAGAATTATGGTCAAAAGTGTGTGTCTCGGTGATAGGTGCTCTCTCCAAATCATCAAAAACTACATCAAAGTGAGTCAAAATTTGGTTGATAAATCGAGCAAAAGGAACACTAACTTTCTTTGAATTTTTTGCAATGTAGTGCATAACGTAAATGACAAAACAAGGAAGATTAAAAGCACGTAGAGAGACAATATGAAAAAGAACATAAAGGTCAAAAGATTTTCAATTGGAGTTGTTTTCAACGCGAGGAACGATGGAAGAAGTAATAAGTTTTTGGACTATTTGGTAATCAGGACAAAACATTTTGAGAGTTGGTCGATCATCATCAACATGAGCTGGACGACCAAGAATGGTAGAAAGAGCTTTTGCTCGAGTGAAATCTGGACTGTCTTCAAGCCATTCCAACGAGAAGAAGTGAATGAGTCCATCTCTAGGAAGAGAGAATCATGCAGAGAGATCGGCTGAAGAAAAACGAATATGCCTATTTTGAACAATTGTAACAAAATGAATATCGTCGCTGCCCAATTCAAGTTCAAAATTGGCATAAAAATCATGGATGAGAGAAGGAAAATTAAAGTCCGGATCAGAAGGCTGAAAAAACGCACCCCAATGTTGGAAATCAATGAAATCCAACAAGCGGAGATGAGATTGCGCTAAATATACTCGGTCAAGAATATGACCCGGGATAATTTGTCTTTCAAGTTAGTCATCGGGTATAGGTCGAGATACGACAAGTAAGTTAGGATTATGGGTTTGGTCTTGGATACGAGCACGAGTACGATGACTCGGATTGACGGGATCAACTTGGCGTCTAGGAGGCATTTGGAAGAGAAATTTTAGAGCTAAGGAAGAAAGAAAAGAAAATAAGGTGTGAAAAATCTGATGGAGTTCGGCCTGTAGATATAGGCAATGCAGAGAACGGACACAACTTTGTGCGAAATGCGCAACGTTCTGTCTAGGAGGGAAAAAATCGCGGCAATTTTGTACTGAAAATCTTGAAAGCAGGCGGGAATTACTAAGAACGGAAGCAATGAAGCTAGATCGTTCGCAACGTTCTAGCTAAATTTATGCTGCAGATTTAGAAATAGCTTTTGATTTTAGGATGGATACACAGAACGGACGCAACGTTGTGCAATTGTCCATAACATTCTCCAATTTTGGCTGGTAAAAATACGCGGTAGAGTTTGATTAAAAATTTTAAAATCAGGCGGGGAATGCTCTAAATGGAAGAAATGTTCTATGAACGTACGCAACGTTCTCGCAGAGAACGGATGGTCCATTCTAGGAACGGAGGCAACGTTTGGAAAGGGTAAGAAAATATTTTTTGATTTTTACCTCTTAGTTCTATAAATATTGCATTTAAGTCTCTACACAAGTAATGCACATAAAATGTGAGCTTTATAATTTTGAATAAGTACAATTAATTTGTATTATCCAAAATTAAATTGCTCAAATTTAATATTAAGATCTCCCTTAATATGACATTAATTTTAAATTATGTCTAAATGTGATTACAACTCAATCATGCCAATTTCACCACGCAAACAAATAAAAATGTTTTCATCTAGTGGTTTTGTAAAAATATTGATAATTTGATTTTTCGTGTCAACATATTTAAGTTCAACTTTATTTTGTTCAATGTGGTCACGAATAAATGATGACGAATGTCAATATGTTTAATGCGCGAATGCTGAATAGGATTCTTTGTAAGACATATGACGCTAGTGTATCATAGAAAATAGGGATTTTTGAAAAAGAGACGCCATAGTTGAGAAATTGATGCTTCATCCAAAGAATTTACGTACAACAACTACCAGCAACCATATATTCGGCTTCGGTCGTTGATAACGAAACACAATTTAGCTTCTTTGAAAATCAGGAAACCAAAAAATTTCCTGAAAAAAACAGGTTCTACTCGTGCTTTTTCTATCCACCTTATATCCACCAAAGTCGGCATCACATTAAGCTTTTAAATCAAAGAAAAAGATTTTGGAATGCCATAAGCCGAGATTTGAAGTATTTGAAAGATATTTTAAAATGCGCTTTAAGACGAATAAATGTGACTCCTTTGGACATGATTGTAATCGTGCACACAAGCAAACACTAAACATAATGTCAGGTCTACTAGTAGTTTCATAAACTAGGGATCCAATCATGCTACGAAAAGAAGATTGATCTACTGTTTTACCATTTTCATCTTTGTTGAGTCTGACTGATGTGTTCATTTGTGTGGATGATAATTTTGAGTTCTCCATTCCAAACTTCTTTAGAATCTCCTTGATATATTTTCCTTGGTTTATGAAGAAACCATTTTGAATTGTTTGATTTGCATTACGAGGAAATAGTTATGTTCCCCCATTATCTCAAAATGATCCTGCATAAGCTTGGAGAATTCTTGGCAAAGAGTTTCGTTAGTAGAACAAAAAATTATATCATCAACATAAATTTTCACAATCAATAAATCATCTTTTTTATTTTTGGTAAACAATGTAATGTCAACTTTTCATCTCGAAAAACCATGTGAAAGAAGAAAAGTAGACAATTTATCATACCATGTTTTAGGAGCTTGTTTCAATCCATACAAGGCTTTATTAAGTCTATAAACATGATCAGGCAAATGAGGATCAATAAAGCCAGAAGGTTGTTCAATGTATACTTCTTCTATTAATTCACCATTCAAGAAGACACTAACATCCATTTAGAACAATTTAAAATTCCTAGAACAGGCAAAAACAAGTAGCATGCGAATGGATTCTAGTCTAGCAACAGGAGCATAGGTTTCATCATAATCTATGCCTTCCTCTTGACTATATCCTTTTTCTACAAGCCTAGATTTATTTCTAGTAATTGTACCATGCTCGTCAAGTTTGTTTCTAAAAACCCATTTAGTTCCAATAATTGATCTATCATGAGGTCTAGGAACAAGAAACCAAACATCATTACGTTTAAACTCATTCAATTCATCTTGCATGACAATAATCCAAGAATCATATAATAATGCATCATCAATACATTTCGGTTTAACATGTGAAACAAAGGCAAAATGATTGCATAAATTATTAAGTGATGATCAAGTAGTTAATCCCTTTGATGGACTACCGATGATAAGATCCATTGGATGATCTTTGTGAAATGTCCATTCCTCGGAAGAAGTGTTTTCTCAATAGTAGTATCTTTATCATTTAAGCTTGAGGAAGCCATCTCTTCTTCAAGTAGGTTTATGTCATCAATGTTAATGCAAGAAATAGTAGAAACAGATTCATCAAATACTACATGCATGGATTCTTCTACTAATAGTGTACGTTTATTAAAAACTCTATAGACTTTACTATAAGTAGAATATCCAAGAAAAAAATACCTTTGTTGGATTGACATCAAATTTACAAAGGTTGTTCTTACTATTGTTATGAATGAAATAATTTGATCTGAAAACCCAAAAATAAGAAATGTTAGGCTTCCTCCCTCTACAAGTGTCCTATTTTTCCTCTCAATGACACCATTTTGTTGAGGAGTCCTAGGACAAGAAAAATTTTAACCGATGCCTTTCTATTCACAAAAATTTGTAAAATGTTCATTTTGAAATTCAGTTCCATGGTCACTACTGTAACGCCCTCAACCGATGAAGATGTTACAAAACTAACATGACCTTAAAACTAGCGCGGAAAAGAAAATTTTTAAAAGATGTATGCATACATCAAACCTTACTGAAAACATTTTAGAATAGTCGACAAACCAAATCATGACAATTGAAACATAAGCTTATTTTATTCAATCAACATAACAACATTTAGTTCATTAACTCAACACAAACACACTCGTGCATCTCTCGCCGGCTCGACTCTTGGCTCCTCCTCACGTCCGACATCAAATGCATCGACGTATGCATAAATGTCATCTTCATTACCTGCACCATTCAAGTATAGTGAGTCTAAAGACTCAGTAAGTGTATGTAATAAAAATCATGAGATTTCAAATATCATTTAAACGTAACATAACAAAAACTTATCATTTGGTGACGAATTATGCGAAATTGTGGCAACCGTCATAATGGGCACATTCATATTTTCTTGTTGATCAACAATCATATGACATTACACCACATAAAATTTGTTTATTTATTTTCAAATGCCCCTCCGAAGCTCATCCCGGAGTACCTAACCCGTATTTGGAAAGGCCCCAAACCGGAGTACCGTTCCCGTATTGCAACCACAAAGACACATAAGACATCAACATATTTTCATTCATCAACATATCATTATCATTTCATCATAACGTTCCATCTTCGCATGACTTGTATGTCATGAGACATTCATCATAACATCATTATTTCTTTCATAAAATTTTATGTCATGATCTTAAAAACTTACTCGATTACTTCATGCATATCATAGATGATTAAAAATCATACTTGCATATTTAACATAGCTTTCATGAATGAACATAGACAGGTACATGCATCACATAGCGTAATCGGTCTACGTAAGTCATTTTTTTCGTTCTTATCGTAAAACATGAAACTTTTTGCATAGGAACTCTTAAAAATTCTTAAAACACCTTAATACATCATAAACATGCATTTAGAACTTAAAAACATGCTGGTTGGGCTTAATCGTGTCACGCCCAAATTACCCGACTCAACTCAGATAAATAAGATATGCAGTAGTGAGAGTAAGGATCGTTCCCACTAAGCAATTTAAATTTCAAGTTTATCACTAACATGCAAGATTAAAATTATACTGAAGAAATCAATAAGAAACAAGCATTGGTATCGGTAGACTACACTCTTGATATCATTCATTCAATCATCGATTACCTAAAAATAATTAATCCTATCAAATATTCATCATTGAAAATTAAATTACTGTTTCACCTTAATCCTAGTTAATTAGACACCAGCGTTCTAGATTAAACCTTAACAATAAATTAACCCGGATACCAGAGATCTAGATTTAAATTTAAGGTAGCATTCAAATGAGTAAAACTAATGAATCTAGACAACACAAATACCAACGATTGTATTTAGCCTAGTCAATTGTTGTTCCTACAATGTAACAAATTCACCAGCAGAAAATATTAAACGCTGTTGCTTCGAAAATTAGTTGATTCAAACAATTACGGATTTTAATTCTAATTTAGCATTAGATTGTATAATGAAATCCTAAGATGGCCAATCCAAAAATCTCACATACGAGCATGAAATAAAACATAACAACTCTTGATACTCAATAAGGATTAAACACTGAAAAATTCGAATATCATGAATAAACTAAATCAAGGGCTTGTCTTCCTCAACCAAGTTCTAAGATTTAGCCACAATGATTCATGAAAAACCGAAGAAAAATCAAAAGAAAATAAGAAATCTTAAGAAAAGATAGAACACAAAACCTAGCTGCCAAAGAGAACTTCCAAATTCTGATAATCCCTACTGAAAACCGGAAAAAAGTATAAAATATGGACTAAAATCCTTAAAAACAGACTTTCTAAAAATAAAAACTCCTTCCCGAACAGACCCGCTCGCTCGATCGGTAAGGATTTATGCAAGACCAAAATCACTATCCTACTATTTTTCAAATTTATGCAGCCGCTCGATTGGTAAGATGTTGCGGATCGAGCGGCTAAAATTCCAACGCCTACTGCCTTCAATCTTCATACGGCCACTCGATCGGTAAGATGTTGCGGATCGAGCGGTCAAATTTTCTTCAAAAACTTTCAGCATTTCCCTTGCTCCATTGTTCCGTCCATATGTCCTCCAAAATGCACAACCTACAAAACAAAACCGGGAAACAAATCATGTAGACACCAAATATGCAATACGAACAAAATACGTAATTAAAACACATAAACGAATGCAAAACAACAACTGAATGACATTAAAATATGAAACACAAACACAACTATCAAATTCCCCCACACTTACTCCTTGATCGCCCTCAAGTAAGTCATGCAAAAACAGAATGAAACAGAACAAACACATAAGCAAGGATGAATCATGCATAACATAGCCTCAGAGAAGTTTTCCCAAAAAAAAACAAGTTCACAACTACTCTCGATCATTAATGATACACCTTCAGTCGAATGAGAACGTGCGTGTGTGACATGTTAACCCAACTACATGCAACTTCAAAAGACAAGTTTCAAGACTGTTTGCCAACCTAAAACAATTCAGTGCAAGTTTCACAATCAAAAACTCTCCTCCCAACAATCCATTAACACAACACAACTTTCTTGAGATATAATTACGCACCATCGGATTTTTTCACCCGACATTTTTAAAAGTCCCAATAATTACCCGCATACTTAGCTATAACTAGATAGGATTTGAATTTCAATCCCCTCGTCTATAGCCCGGATGGAACTACAATCCCATGGAATCTACAAACTTAGCTATGAAATAGTGAATAGTATTTCATTCACATTCCATGCCCGGATGGAATTGTTATTTAAAATTTTTTCAAAACTTAACCACATGTTATCCGCAAACTTAGCCACAAACAAGATGAATAGGATCTCAAACATCTCACTCGCAACCCGGATGGAGATAATTGCATTTTTATAAACATGGAACAAAATTTTTTTTAAAGGCGCGCCCAAGAGTGTATATGCTATATCAAAAGAGATCATCGAGATTCAAGAAACTATCAAGCTCCACAAACACCTATTATTCTGCAATGGTCCAACAGACATCCACAATATCTAATACATCACTACAGTCACCGGTTAAACATGCGTGTTTGAGATATTCAACAATCAAACTACGATTTCTCATGTCTGATCAAGAGTATAAAATTTTCCAAAATTTTCATCATTTTTCAACTTCCTCATCATAGGCAGCAATATCATCCTCAACTCATGCATTCAAACAAACACAAATAACGACACAACAAATCACAAACTAAATGCAACGAATCAACAAAAACAAATGCAACATCATGAATAATGCACCCCCCACACTTAAATGAAGCATTGCCCTCAATGCATCATAGCACAGAACACAAACAAACAACTAAACACAATGCAATGCAAAAATATAAACGAAACTCCCCTGGTTTCCTGGTTGGCGGCGTCCTCCTCTTCAAACTCAAGAGGGGGAACAGGAGCGGCGTACTGAAATGGGAAAGGCAGCGGGTATGGTAGAGCAGCAGGGACAACGGTCGGATCAAGGCCAAGATGCAATGTGATATTCCTAAGGAGAGCATCCACAACTTGAGAGTTATGAGCCGCCACAGTATTGTATGCATCTCGGTGATGGGAATAGGCAGTGAGCTCATAGATAGAATCGGCCTGGGAGCGATGAGGAGGTGGAGGTGGCCTTTGAGGATCCGGACGAAGAACAAAATGGCCATCCTGCACAAAGTGCTTAATTTGATAAACTCTCTTGGCCTCAATAGCAGCTGCGTCCACGGGTCGCATAGAAGGAAACCATTCTTCATCGAAATGAGTGGGAACACCGGCGTGGATACACAAAGAAGTGATAATCATCGAGAAGTAAAGACCCAAAGCTGCGGAAGCAATCGACCGGTGGATCTCGCTGTGAATCATGCATCCCACATTAACTGGCCAACCCATATCAAGAGCGTAGAGAAGTAGGGCACGCTCAAGATTGACTTCACTGGTATGCAATATCGGCATCAGAAGCCGAGTCAGAAAAGTATACCATGTGGCCGGAACCAAATGCAAATAGCGCTCCTTAAAATTCAATGAAGAAACTGGATCAACCCACGAAGCTCCAGGGTAAGCTAGTTGGACAATGATCTCATCCAAACCCGGGTTGAGTTTTAAGCTTTGATATAGTGAATCATCGACATCCGGTGTCTCAAGCAGCGAATTCAACTCAGTGGGCGCAAATGAAACCAATTTCCCCCTGAAAAAAGCCTTACTATCCATCCTCTCCGCTGCGTTTGAATAGAATTCTCGCACAATTGGTACGACAGCGGGAGGAGGATGCTTGCAAAATAATTCCCTCCCCCGTGCTTGAATGATACGAAATACTTCACTATCACCAAAATCCAATTCAAACCCACGCTTGGGAATATGAGAGCGGTTTTCCTTAGCGTGATCGTATCGATCACGAGCCGCTTGATTGACAAATTTTCCGGCGAGGTTTTGGGAAGAACGGGCTGCCGCTGCACCTTGAGAAGAAGACTCGCCGGTGACTCGAATGCGTTTAGGCCCTATGCGTAATCAAAAAAATATAGAGATGGCAAAAATTCCGGCGCTCGGAGGGAATTGAGAGAAAGGCCGGTGACTGAGGTGTGGAGGGAGTGATGGCTGAAGAATCAGATGTGGCAATATGAGTAGAGGTGAGGCGAGGATGATGGCCGGAGGCTGAGAAATCAGAGGCAACGGTGTACTTTAGAAACCTGGCATGACAGGGCTGAGATGGAGATGTGCGGTGGTGGGAGAATCGGTGTGATAGGGGCGGGGAGTAACCTGAAGTGGCGGAGATGACGACCAGAGTGATGACCGGAGCATAGTGGTGTTGCCGATTGATTCCCTGCGATGGAAAATGAGGATGGTGTGAGCAATTTAGAGAAGAGGAATTTGGGGATTAGGGATTTGAGAAGAGAGAAGAAGAGAATGGAGAAAGGGGAGAGTGAAATCGCGATTTAAATCGCGTAAAAGGTTTCTCGCTCGATCGGTAAAGATTAACCGATCGAGCGAGACCAAAAATCCAAACTTTCTGCCCAACTTAAAAAACACGCCCGCTCGATCGATAAAGATTAACCGATTGAGCGAGCCTAAAACTTGAAACTTTCTGCCCTACCTCAATAGTGCTCTCGCTCGATCGGTAAAGAACCGATTGAGCGAGCTAAAAAATGCGAACCTACTGCCTGCCCAAAAGTATACGCTTGCTCGATCGGTAGAAGTCTACGGATCGAGCGAGCCCAAAAAAATCAAAATATTTTTTTATTTTTCAATTTTGCGAAAAAAAAATAAAAACAAAAATTGAACAAGAACTAGAAAAATAAAAACAAGGGAAAGGAAAGAAAGAACACTGGGTTGCCTCCCAGTCAGCGCTAAATTTATAGTCAGTCTATAGCTCGATTGCATGCTGCGATTTATTCGACATCTGGCGGAGCATCTAGTGTGAGATCATGCTCGTCCTCTCATACATTTTCTTGGACTCCTTCATAGTAGTGTTTTAGTCTGTGGCCATACTCCTTGAATATTTTTGATGTGTCCAAGCTCTGAATTTTGACTGAACCATGGGGAAAAACATTAGTGATAACAAACGGTCCATTCCAACGTGAACGCAACTTACCTGGAAATAGCTGAAATCATGAGTGATAGAGCAGAACTTTCTGACCGACTTCGAATTCCCGTCTAGAAATAATCTTGTCATGGAAGGCCTTTGTCTTGTCCTTACAGATTTTTGAGCTGGCATATGCATCATTGCGTATCTCCTCTAATTCTTGCAACTGCAGCTTCCGATGGTCGCTACTCTCATCCATCTACATGTTAAAGTTTTTGATAGCCGAATAGGCTCTATGATCCAATTCCACGGGCAGATGGCATGGTTTCCCAAATATCAACCGATATAGGGACATTCCAATTGGAGTCTTGAACGCAGTTCTGTAAGCCCACAAAGCGTCATCCAAGCACAAGCTCCAGTCTTTCCTTGTCGGATTTACTGCTTTCTCTAAAATAGACTTGATCTCTCTGTTCAAAACCTCAGCTTGATCATTGGATTGTGGATGGTATGCAGTGGAGATCTTGTGCGTCACATGTTACTTTTTCAGCAAACTGGCCACAGTTCGGTTGCAAAAATGCGTTCCTCTATCACTGATGATGGCTCGTGGAATCCCAAACCTAGAGAAAATATTGTGCTTGATAAACTCTGCAACAACTTTAGAATAATCAGTACAGGTGGCCTTTGCTTCCACCCATTTCCAGACATAGTCCACAACAAGCAATATATAAGTAAATCCATACAAACTGGAAAAAGGTCCCATGAAGTCGATGCCCCAAACATCAAATATTTCACAAACTAAAATAGGTTGCTGAGGCATATCCTTTCGCTAGGATATATTACCTGTCTTATGACATTGAGCGCACGAATTACAGATAAGCGTCTCGAAATAGAGATGACCAGAAAAATCTGTAGTCCAACACTTTCCTCGCTGTTCTTTTTGCTCCAAAGTAACCACCACAAGCATATGAATGACAAAACATGAGAATAGGGATTACCTCGCTTGCAGGTACACATCGTCGTATGACTTGATCAGCGCAGTGTTTCCACAAGTATGGATCATCCCACACGAAATACTTAGCATCGCTTCTCACTTTGTCCTTTTGTGCCTTGGAAAATTCAGAGGGGAACCCTTTAGTAACTAAATAATTCCCAATATGTGCATACCAGGGTAATTTTGTGCTTGCTGAAAATAGTTGCTCATCAGGAAATTCTTCTCGCAAGCTCAGCTCCTCATCAATATGAACTAGACGGCTCAAGTGGTCAGCGACTCGATTCTCTGTTCCTCTTTTGTCCTTAATTTCCACATCGAATTCGCTCAAGAGTAGTATCCATCTTATTTGCCTTGATTTTGCCTACTTCTTCGCCATTACAAAACGAAGAGCTGCATGATCATAATAAACAATGACTTTAGCACCAAGTAAATAAGAACAAAATTTTTCTAAAGCAAAAACTACAGCTAAGTGCTCTTTCTCAGTGGTAGAATAATTTCATTGAGCATCGTTCAGAATACGCGAAGCATAGTAGATAGCATGCGATGTTTTTCCAACTTTCTGGCCCAAAACCGCTCCTACAACGTAGTCGCTGGCATCACACATTATTTCAAATGGTTTGCTCAAGTCCGGTGGTTGGATTATTGGTGCAGATGTCAATGAGTCCTTAAGTTTGTAAAAATACTTTTTGCATGGTTCATCAAACTCAAACGAGACATCTTTCTGCAACAGTTTGCACATAGGGGCTGCGATCTTGGCAAAGTCATGAATGTATCTCCTGTAAAAACCTGCATGGCCAAGAAAAGATCACACTTTCCGGCACACTTTCGGGGTAAGGTAGAGACTGAATAATATCGAATTTAGCTTTATCTACCTCTATTCCCTTAGATGAGACGACATGACCCAAAACAATACCTTGCCCAACCATAAAATGAAATTTTTTCAGAATTTAGAACTAGGTTGGTTTCGACACACCTCTTCAGGACTAGAGCAAGGTTAGACAAGAATTTTTCGAATGAATCACCATAGACAGTAAAATCATCCATATAAACCTCTAAGATATGCTCAATATATTAAGAAAAAAATGCTAACCATACATCGTTAAAAATTGGCCGGTGCATTACAGAGTCCAAAGGGCATCCGTCGATATGCAAAGGTTCCGAACAGACAAGTGAACGTCGTCTTCTCCTGATCTTTTGGCGCAATCGTGATCTAAAAATAACCAGAATACCCATCAAGAAAACAATAGTAAGAATGACATGCTAACCTTTCAATAATTTGATCAATAAAGGGTAAAAGGAAGTGATCCTTTCGGGTTCCAGCATTTAATTTTCTATAGTCTATACAAACCCTCAACCCATTTTGAATGCGGGTGGGAACCAATTCGTCATCCTTGTTCTTCACCACAGTAATCCCGGTTTTCTTGGGTACCACTTGGACCGGACTGACCCATTGACTGTCAGAAATTGGGTAGATCACTCCTACTTCAAGAAGTTTAAAAATTTCAGCCTTCACCACCTCCATCATAGGTGGGTTCAACTTCATTTGCGGCTGACACAAGGGATTCACTCCTTCCTCCATTAGAATCCTATGCATGCATGTAGAAGGGCTGATTCCCTTGATATCTGCTATGGTCCACCCAGTAACAGTCTTGTGTTCCCTTAAAACTTTGACCAATTGCTCCTCTTGTTCTGCTTCCAAACTATTGGGGATGATAACGTGAAATGTTTCTCCTTCTCCAAAGAAAACATACTTAAGATGTTTGGGAAGCGTTTTCAGTTCAACCACTGGTGCTTGCAAAATAGATGGAAGACGTAGAGTGTTAGAAATCGGTAAAGAGAGATTAGCAAGATTACCTGATTGAGGTAGTTCAGAAGCACTGTTCAGAATGTTCTCAATTTCTTGTGCTTCTTCACTTCGTCCAATTCCATCCTTATCCTGATGAATGGGTGCAATAATAGCCACCTCTAGCTCATCTTTTCCTGCATGCTCACAATATTCTTGTGCCAAGTAATCCACAATATCGACAGAATATACACAATCATCATTGTTAGGAAATCTCATGACATCATAAATATTAAACTTCACAATTTATCCATCGAATTCCATAGTGAGTGTGCCACTGTGAACATCAATTTTAGTCATTGATGTTTTAAAGAATGGTCTGATTAATAGAATAGGACTATTGTGATCACCGTTTTCCATGTCAAGCACATAAAAATCCACAGGAAATACCAACTTATTTACTTGCACTAACATATCTTACATTATTCCCCTAGGGTATGCATTAGACCTATCAGCTAACTGTATAACAATTCCAGTTTTATTCAAAGGACCAAGTTTCAAGGACGCATAAATAGAGTATGACATAACATTGATCGATTCTCCTAGATATAACATGGCCTTCTCAAGTCTAACATTCCCTATAATGCATGGAATAAAAAACATACCAGGATCCTTGCATTTTGCGGGAAATTTCCTTTGGATCACCGCAAATACATTCTCACCTAATTCAACTTTCTGACAACCCTTCAGTGTCTGTTTCCTCTTTGTTGTGCACAATTCCTTCAAAAACTTCCCGTATCGAGGTACCTGTTTAATAGCATCTAGCAATGGAATGTTCACCTCACATCTACGAAAAGTCTCATAAATTTCCTTTATCCCTTCATATTTTCTAGACTCCTTAAATACTAAGGGAAAATGGGCAACATGCTTGTAATCAGAGGGGAGGAAACTTACCTTTTGGAGCTTATTCTTGGATTGATTCTCCATCATCCACTTTTGGTTTTTCATTATGCTCTTCCTTGGGCGAAGTGTCAACTTCTTTCTCCTTGATCTTCAACTCCTTCTCATTCCTTAGAGTAAGGGAACTTGCGTTCTCTCTTGGGTTTGGAATTGTTTGGGACGACAAAGCATTGAAGTGCTGTGCTTCCAACTTGTTGATTGCAGTAGAGAGTTGCCCCATCTGGGTATTCAAGTTTTGGATGCTTTCTCGGGTTTCTTATTGGAAAGTCAGAGTATTAGTTTCAAGATACTTAACTATGTTTTCAAGAAACTCACCTGGTGCTGGGATCTGAGGACGCTGCTGTTGTTGAGGATACGGTGGCCTATAAGCTTGATTGTGCGGTGGTGCCTGAGGTCCAGGTTGATTGCCTGAGGGTTTTCGTATCTCAAATTTGGATGATCCTTCCAAACAGGATTGTATGTGTTGGAATATGGATCATACTTCCGCTGTGGTGGTCCAGGAAATCCTCTAGTAGCATTAACATATTCGACCGATTCCTCTTAAAGAGTAGGCCACATATCAGTGGCGTGTCCCATTGCAGCGCAGATACCACATGCCTTTGCAGTCTGTCCATTCCCTACAGCCATTTGACGCACAAGAGACGTCAATTCAATCAATTGTTGCTCAAGGGAAGAGACATTTACCTCATTGTTTTTCCTTGGTGCATGATCATTCCTGTTGGTGCCAAATTGTTGAGATTTGACAGCCATATTCTCTATCAATTCATTGCTTGAACTGGAAAAACCCCTCCACTGGCCGCATATAACATGCTCCTGTCATAAGGTAAAAACCTTCATAAGTGTATTGAATTAACAAGTTCTCACTTATCTGATGCTGCGGACAGCTAGCACAAAGCTTTTTGAACCGCTCCCAGTATTCTTGAAGTGGTTCCCCTGTAAATTTCTTGATTCCATAAATTTCCTTCCTGATGTTGGCGTCTCTTGAAGCTGGGAAGTACTTCTCCAGAAAAATTCTTTTCATCTTAGTCCAAGTCGTGATGGATCCAGAGGGTAAATAATATAGCCAATCCTTAGCAGCACTCTTCAAAGAGAAAGGAAAGGCCCTCAGTTGGATATGCTCCTCTGTCACTCCATGAGGTTTCATACTTGTGCAAACCACATGGAATTCCATCAAGTGATTGTTAGGGTCCTCACCTGCAAGACCATGAAAAGAAGGCAATAAGTGAATCAATCCAGATTTAAGCTCAAAAGTAGCATTATTTTCTAGAGTAGGAAAAGTAATGCATAAGGGATGTTGATTTGGATCAGTAGTGCCCAATTGTCTAAGGCTCAGATTAGCGTTTTCAACCATTTCGTGCTCAGGAATTTCAGTACAAATCTCTTCCTCTTCCTGTCTTCTACGAGCTTCTCTCCTTCGCCTGTGTAAAGTTCTTTCGATCTCCGGGTCGTAGGGAAAGTCTTCTTCAGAAAAATCACCTGAAAGCATAAACGAGAGAGAAAAATTAGAAACAAAGAAAAGAGAAGAAAGTGAGTTAAACAAAATAAAAAGAAAAATAACACAATAAATTAAACACCGTTTCCCGGCAACGGCGCCAAAATTTGGTTGCGCTTAATCGTGTCATGCCCAAATTACCCGACTCAACTCAAATAAATAAGATATGCAGTAGTGAGAGTAAGGATTGTTCCCACGAGGAAAGAAAAATTTAATGTGTTCTAAAATAAAAGAAAGGAGGTTTTGAGTTTGAGATTAACTACTGAAAATTTAAGCAATTTAAAATTCAAGTTTATCACTAACATGCAAGATTAAAATTATACTGAAGCAATCAATAAGAAACAAGCCTTGGTATCGGTCGACTACACCCTTGATATCATTCATTCAATCATCGATAACCTAAAAATAATTAATCCTATCAAATATTCATCATTGAAAATTAAATTACTGTTTCACCTTAATCCTAGTTAATTAGACACCAGCATTCTAGATTAACCCTTACCAATAAATCAACCTGGATACCAGCGATCTAGATTTAAATTTAAGGTAGCATTCAAATGAGTAAAACTGATGAATCTAGACAACACAAATACCAGCGATTGTATTTAGCCTAGTCAATTGTTGTTCCTACGATGTAACAAATTCACCAGCGAAAAATATTAAACGCAGTTGCTTCGCAAATTAGTTGATTCAAACAATTATGGTTTTGAATTATCATTTAGCATTAGATTGTATAATGAAATCCTAAGATGGCCAATCCGAAAATCTCACATGAAAACATGAAATAAAACAGAACAACTCTTGATACTCAATAAGGATTAAACACTGAAAAATTCGAATCTCATGAATAAACTAAATCAAGGGCTTGTCTTTTCCAACCAAGTTATAAGGCTTAGCCACAACGATTCATGAAAAACCAAAGAAAAATCAAATGAAATGAAGAAATCTTAAGAAAATATAGAACACAAAACTTAGCCGCCAAAGAGAACTTCCAAAGTCTGATAATCCCTACTGAAAACCGAAAAAAGTATAAAATATGGACTAGAATCCTTAAAAACAGAGTTTCCAAAAATAAAAACTCTTTCCCAAACAGACCCGCTCACTCTATTGGTAAGGATTGACCGATCGAGCGAGACCAAAATCACCATCCTACTATTTTTCAAATTTATGCAGCCGCTCGATCGGTAAGATGTTGCGGATCGAGCGCCTAAAATTCCAGCGCCTACTGCCTTCAATCTTCATACGGCTGCTCGATCGGTAAGATGTTGCGGATCGAGTGGTCAACTTTTCTTCAAAAACTTTTCCGCATTTCCCTTGCTCCATGGTTCCGTCCATATGTCCTCCAAAACGCACAACCTACACAACAAAACCGGGAAACAAATCCTGTAGACACCAAATATGCAATACGAACAAAATACGTAATTAAAACACATAAACGAATGTAAAACAACAACTGAATGACATTAAAATATGCAACACAAACACAACTATCACATGCATGACAAAATTTTTGGACAGAGCACAGCTCGCTCGATCGGTAAAATATTCCCGCTCGAGCGAGACCTGTTCTGGTCTAACATATTGCAGGCAATGATACTCTATTTCGCAGTCGGAATTTGGAAAAGTGGTAAAAATAAAAGTTGTAGCCCTGGATCTTGGATTTTCAATGTCGAAAGCCTCACCTAAATTGAAGTTTTCAGTAAAATATTATGCTCAATCTCCCGAGATGTGTCACTGCCGGAATTTCAAAACACTCGACACAATTTGGGGCGATTTTGGACGATATTTCATAATGATTTTGACAAAAATCAAAACATGAAAGTTGTAGATAAAAGAGGTAGATTTCAAATAAAATTGGCCTCATATCATTTGCATTAGTACACTAGTTGTATCTTCAATATTGTGACTAATGTCGCTAATCTGGAACAACTCGGCAACACTTCAAAACTTCAACTTCAAACATACCTTATTTTACTTTAAATCCTAATTAACTTATAATGCATCTAAAAACTTCAAAATAAAACAAGATTTCAAAGGATCCAACAATACAAAACATTCATCAAGAATTTCTCAAGAACGACTAACATATAATGATTTCATAAACATCATGCTTTCATGCTTCTCAAACTTTTAAAATCATGCATAAAACTCATCAACACACATAATTTCTTATCAAATTAGATATGCCTTCAATGATGGTTTAAAATATTTAAAATACTTGCCTTGGATGAAGGAGGAGTTGATTTGGATTCTTGGTAACGAGTTAACCACGAAACGAGTGAGATCGGAGGTGAACTTACACAAAGCTTTGAAGGACCGAGGAGCAAAAAAAAGAAAAAAGAAACTTGTAGAAGAATGGAGAAGAACCATGTAAAGGAGGGAGAGAAATTAGAGTCAAGGGGACAAGGGAACATGGAATTAATGGGGTGGGAACCCGGGTAGATGGATGGGATAACAATCACATAATATAAATTGTGTGTTGACTACATAAAACAGAGTCAGAACACACATCTCGACTCGTACTGATAAAATTACTACCTCCCAACTCATTTATCAAAACATTTCAATATTATACTTAAAATTCTCATAAAAATACGTGCTAACACCTCGTTCATAGGTTAGCCTCGTCTCGTGAGTCCAGAATCAAACTCGACCTCAAATCATTTACTTAATCAAAATTGTTAATTGTAAAATAAACATAATCATAAAATCATAACTTAAACAATTTAGGACATAAAATCACTAAAAATTATTTTAAAATAATCGTAAGAGAGTTTAGTGGATTTGGACCTTACAACTCTACCCTCTTTAAAAGAATTTCGTCCTCAAAATTCGACTCACCAAATAATTCTGGGTAACGGCTATGCATATCTTGTTCGGTCTCCCAAGTAGCCTTTTCTACTAATTGATTGCGCCATAAGACCTTTACCATCTTAATCTCTTTGTTTCTCAGCTTCCAGACTTGTGTATCCAAAATTTGAACAGGTACTTCCTCATAAGACAAGTCGGGCGTCCATTGAACTGGTTCGTGGCGAATGACGTGAGAAGGATTTGAGATATACTTTCTCAACATCGAGACATGGAAGACGTCGTGTACTCCTTCCAGACTTGGAGGCAATTCTATTCGGTAAGCTCTTGCTCCAACCTTGTCTAAGATCTCAAAATGTCCTATATATCTTGGACTTAGCTTCCCTTTATTCCCAAATATTAAGACTCCATTCCAAGGTGACACCTTCAAAAACACGTGATCACCTACCTGGAACTCCAAATCTCTACAAATCTGATTAGCATAGCTTTTCTGTCGACTCTAAGCTGTCAACATCTTGTCCCTGACTTTTTCTATCAAGTCGACTGTCTGCCGCACTATTTCTGGCCCTAATGCAGCTCTTTCTCCCACTTCATCCCAATGCAATGGAGTCCTACACTTTCTCCCATACAAATCCTCATAAGGAGCCATTCCAATAGTATCTTGATAACTATTGTTATATGTAAACTCCACTAAGGGTAACTTTGATTCCCAATTTCCTCCAAAGTCAATCATACAAGCCCTGAGTGAATCCTCCAATATCTGAATCACCTGCTCAGATTGTCCATCTATCTGCGGATGAAAAGCTGTACTAAAGGCTAGCTTTGTTCCCAATTCATTATGTAAACTCTTCCAAAAGTTTGAAGTAAAACTTGGATCCGTATCATAGACTATCCTTGCTGAAACTCCATGCAATCTAACATCATCTCGAATATACAACTCTGCATATTGATTCATCGAGAATTTGTTTCTAACTGGTAAAAAGTGAGCTGGCTTTGTCAGCCTGTCAACTATCACCCATATTGAATTCATTCTTCGTGGTGTAATTGGAAATCCAACCACGAAGTCCATGGTGACATCTTCCCATTTCCATGTGAGAATGGGTAATGGTTTCTGAAGTCTTGCTGGCCTTTGATGTTCAACTTTCACTTGTTAACATGTCAAACATTCGTTAACAAACTTAACGTTGTCTTTCTTCATACATGGCCACCAGCATAGCATTTGTAAATCCTTGAACATATTTGTACTCCTTGGGTGAATAGAATACAGTACAGTGTGGGCCTCAGTCATCACATCTTCCCTCAGTGAATCTGCTGCTGGTACCCACATTCGCCCTTTGTGATGCACGATCCCTTCCTTCACTGTATACAATGCACCTCCTTTGGCTTCATCTTTAAGTTTTCAACTTAGCAATTGCTGGTCTGAAGACTGACCTGTTTTAATCCTGTCGAGAAAACTTGGAACCATTGTTAAGACTGATAGGGCACAAACTTCCATCGGCTCAACTACTTCCAATCTGAGTCGTTCAAAATCTGCAATCAACTCCTACTGAGTTGTCATTCTGTTCAAAGTCGCAGATTTAAGATTCAAAGCATCTGCTACTACATTAGCTTTACCCGGGTGGTAGCTAATTTCATAGTCATAATATTTCACCAATTCGAGCCATATTCTCTACCTCATGTTCAACTCCTTCTGGGTGAAGAAGTACTCCAAACTCTTATGATCAGTAAAAATCATACACTTCTCACCATAAAGTTAATGTCTCCACAGTTTTAGTGTGAAGACAACTGCTGCCAATTCGAGGTCATGGGTAGGGTAATTATTTTCATGAATCTTTAGCTGTCATGATGCATATGCTATTACCTTTCCATCTTGCATCAAAAAACCCCTAATCCACTTTTGAAAGCATCTGTATAAATTACGAATCGACCTGTGCCTTCTGGTATGGCGAGTACTGGTGCTGTCATCAACTTTTCCTTCAACTCCAGAAAGCATTTCTCACACTGGTTAGACCATTCAAACTTCACACTTTTGCGAGTTAATGACGTTAGTGGCAGCGCTATCTTGTAGAAATCCTAAATGAATCTCCTATAGTAACCCGCTAATCCCAAGAAACTCCGTATCTCTGTAGCATTCTTTGGAGTAACTCAATTTTTAATTGCTTCTATCTTTGCTGGATCAACCTCTATTCCCTTTGCCAAAACTAGGTGACCCAAAAATGCAATCTGTTCCAGACAAAATTCACACTTACTGAACTTAGCAAACAATTGTTTTTCTTTTAGAATCTGCAAGACTGTAGTTAGATGCTGACGATGCTCATCCAAACTAAGAGAGTAAATCAGTATGTCATCAATGAATACTATGAAAAACTGATTCAAGAAAGGCTGGAACACTCTGTTCATAAGGTTCATGAATACTTTCGGTGCATTGGTAATTCCAAACGGCATGACTAAGAACTCTTAGTGGCCATAATGAGTCCTGAAATCCGTTTTATGAATATCTGCATCTTTTACCTTCAATTGGTGATAACCTGATCTCAAATCAATCTTGGAGAACACGACTGCCCCTTGTAACTAATCAAAAAAATCATCAATCCTTGGCAGTGGATATTTGTTCTTCATTGTTACTCGATTCAGCTCTCTATAATCGATGCACAGTCTCATAAACCCATCTTTCTTCTTGACAAACAAAAGTGGTGCACCCCAAGGCGATGCACTCGGTCTAATAAAGCCTTTATTGAGTAGCTCTTGTAGTTTCTCCTTCAATTCCTTCATTTCAGTCGGCGCTAACCTGTATGGTGCTTTGGAAACTGGTTGGGTTCCGGGCATTAATTCAATCCCAAATTATACCTCCCTAACTGGAGGTAATCCTACAATATCATCACGGAATACTTCTGGAAAATCTCTCACTACCTCGACGTCTTCAAGTTTTGGTTGAGTTAATTATTGGTCGCAAGTGACACTTGCAAGGAAACCTGCACATCCTTTACTCAATAGTTGCCATGCCTTACCCAGTGAAATTAAAAGAGATGAATTATTTTTCGGTGTGGCATGGAATAAAAACGGTTCTCCATCCTTCGTTTTCAAGGAAACCGTCCTCTGTTTATAGTTTATGGTAGCCTCGTATCGAGACAACCAATCCATCCCAAATATCACGTTGAAGTCAAACATATTCAGGATAATAAGATCAACAAGCAACTCATGACCCTACATCCGTACACTGCATCATCTGATAATCAAATCACTACTCAATACTTCCTCTGAAGGCAAGGATATACTAAATCCAGATATTGACTTATCCGGTACCAAACCCAATTTATTAACAAATTCAACAGATATGAATGAATGTGTAGCTCCAGTATCAGTTAAGACATGAGCGGGATTACTGGAAACATTATCAGATGATGCCCTGGCTTTTTGCAAAGGAAACATACTCCAGTCCCTACCATGCATTGACTTGAGTGAAGTTTTCCGCATTTTTGACAAGTTGGTGCACTTGCCGATATTGGTGCAGGTAGAGCCAACTGTTTCTGCCCCTGAGGTCGAGGCTGCTGCTGTTGTTACGGTCGGTGTTGGGATGGGGCTTGATATGGCCTCCTTCTGTTAAAACTTCCTTGCTGGTCTCGACCCTGATAACTGGACCTCTTTGCCTGTGACTCTCAGATAATGTCGTTTCTGTCCTTTTCGGACAACATGGCCTGATCCACCGCATCTTTGTAATTTTTTGCTCCACTTAGTCTAACATCCTTTTTGATGGAGGCATTCAACCCTTCTGTAAAGTGTTTCAACTCTTCAGCAGGATCACTAGAAATCATCGGTACAAAGTATCTTCCCCTTTCAAACTTCTTCACATACTCTGCAATCGACATGTTTCCTTGACGGATCTCCAAAAACTCTCAGGCCAACCTGGTTCGGGTGCTCACTGTGAAATATTTGCCTTAGAACACATCCTTGAATCCATTCTAATTAAGGTGGTTAGGTTCAACGCTGCATTGGCTCCATTACACCAAACACGCGCATCATCGCGGAACATATAGGTAGCACATCTCAATCTATCCGCATCCGTGATCTGCATGAATTCAAAAGCAGTCTCCATAGCTTGGACCATTGTTCCGCTATCAAAGGATCAGTCTCTCCTTTGAACTCAGGTGGTCCCAACTCTAAGAACCTCTTGTAGATAGGGTTTTGATTAGCTGCAGGATGGTTATTTTCAGCATTAGCCATCGGGGCTTGAAGCAACTGTTGGATCTGTGATCCTTGAACATGGCTTTGCTTTTGAAGCAAAGCAGTTAATCCCGCCAAAAACTGGTTGTTTTGATTGTTCTCACAATCCGTCCCGCAATCACTATGGTTATTATTTGCGGCATTGGCGTTGGCGTTGGTGTTGGTGTTGGTGTTGTTTTTCCTACGTGATGCCATAGTCCTAAAGTCCAATATTATCCACACCGCTCAGTCACGATTCAAAACGTAAATATACTTTAACATATAACATGCATACATATATCTCATCGCATTATCATACACATAATCACATAATACACATAACTTATAGACTGAAGACAAAGCGTTGGAGTCGTGGAGAGTATGCATGAGTGTTTCAAGAAAACCCAGAGCGAACTGCTCTGATACAAAACTGTAACGCCCTCAACCGATGAAGATGTTACAAAACTAATATGACCTTAAAACTAGCGCGGAAAAGAAATTTTTTGAAAGATGTATGCATACATCAAACCTTACTTAAAACATTTCAGAATAGTTTACAAACCAAATCATGACAATTTGAAACATAAAGCTTATTTTCTTCAATCAACATAACAACATCTAGTTCATTAACTCGACACAAACACACTCATGCATCTCTCGCCGGCTCGACTCTTGGCTTCTCCTCACATCCGGCATCTAATGAATCTACGTATGCATAAATGTCATCTTCATTACCTGCACCATTCAAGTATAGTGAGTCTAAAGACTCAGCAATTGTATGAAGTAAAAATCATGAGATTTCAAATATCATTTAAACGTAGCATACCATAAACTTATCATTTGGTGAAGAATTATGCGAAATTGTGGCAACCGTCATAATGGGCACATTCATATTTTATTTTTGATCAACAATCATATGGTATTACGCCTCATAACATTTGTTCATTCATTTTCGGAGGCCCCTCTGAAGTTCATCCCGGAGTACCTAACCCATACATTGAGCCGTATTAGGGAGGGCCCTTCCGGAGCCCAAACCGGAGTACCGTTCCCGTATTGCCACCACAAAGACACATAAGACATTGAAATATTTTCATTCATCAACATATCATTATCATTTCATCATAACGTTCCATCTTCTCATGACTTGTATGTCATGAGACATTCATCATAACATCATTATTTTCTTAAATAAAATTTTATGTCATGATCTTAAAAACTTACTCGATAACTTCATGCATATCATAGATGTAACGCCCTGTTTTTATCTTAATTGATGTTATTTGAGTTAATCAGTGATTTCAGAATTCGAGATTGGACTTTTTATTGATCAGGGACTATTTTGCAATTTTAGGAAATTTCAGGGACTAGAACGCAAAAAGTGGATTTGTTATATCCTTAGACTTGTTGACTAAGTCTCTCATTGCTTCCTTTTCTCCTCCAAGTCGCCCCTTCACCATTTTAGGCGAGAAAGCTTTCCCCAAGATTTTGTGATTTCGATTCTAGCTCAATCCGTCCGATATAATTGAATTCTGACTTGATATCTACGATCATAGCATCGAGTGCTCCGTTTGGAAGTAAGTTTCTCTTATTTCTAAGAGGTTTCAATTTTTGGATGTCTTTAGAATTGATTGATATTCGAAGAGGATGATTATGAGTTTGCAGTGATCGTATATCTAAGACGGTTCGAAGATCTAACGACGATCGGATTTGTTATGATTTTTCTTATTATTTTCAAAAACCTTGTTTTTGTGATGTGTTGGGATTGTATTGGAATTGAGGTTTGAGGTTGATTATGAGTTCTTTGGATTGTTATCTTGCTGTCTGCATTTCCGATTTGATCAGTATATAGCCGTTATGCCGTCAGTTTGAAGTTTGAACGTCATTTTGATGTTTTAAGTTATACGAGTTTGATGTGAGTTTGATATCGATTTTGATCACCATGACTTCTTCTGATAGATTGAATTGAAGTTCTTGAAGATTGTGAGCCTTGCAGTCTTGATCAGTTTAGAAGAGTCGAGCCGGTATATTATCGATGTCTTCTTTTATCGATTGATGAACTTGTTTGGATATTGATTGAGGATTTGTTATTTTCAGATTGAAGAGTTTGAAACGACGAGAAGGTATAAGATGACTTTGAAATGGAATAGGACGATTAACTCGAATCCGGATTCATTCGAGTGTCCTAGAAGAAATCACATACTTGCATGTTTATATGCTTATATGAATTTATGATTGAATTTATATTTGAATGCATGAGATTACATATGAATTAATATTGAGATGATTGATTATTCATTTTGAATTAGACAATCTGGAGATTATAGCTGAGTGGCCTTGGTATGCGATTTACTACAAGTGTCAATTAACTCACTATAATGCCCTAGAGTCTAGAGGATTAAAATATACCTCGTCCACCTCGAAAGAGGAGTTCGGTGTAATCGTTGGATATTTTAACCTCGGTATCCCAAACCAAAGAAATAAAGAAAAAAGAATTCCATTTGATTATCTGAGTTTAAAAATCCAGAAGTTTTAAAGTCATGCATATCATTTTAATTCCGCAATTGAATGAATTACTTGAGGAATATGTGAAATTTGATTTTATATCATGTTTTGATATATTTACATGTTATTATATGCTAGTCTCTTTTACTGGGAATATTATTGTCACTGGATTATCCGGCTGTTGTCTTGTCTTTGTATGTGTTCTTGGAAACAGGTGGGGCAGGACCGAGTCAGAGATCGCATGGCTAGATGGTCGAGTTGATAGAGTGAGGCCTTGGTGTTTTAGAAGTCGATTATGTAATCGAACTTGTTATGTTTTGTATTCGGATTGTAATAGCTAGAACCGATGCATGTTCTATCCTTTTGAGCATTGATCAACTCTAGAGCTTCATGTCTTATTTGGAGAGATTGTGATTTAATTCATGATTATGTTTTGATGAAAATTTGGGAGTTGTATTGCTTGATTTCGGCTCTGTAATTGCTGAAGTTTTTCTGGTATAGCAGAGCACTGAACCCGTGCCTCTTTTGTGTAAGGGTCCGTGCCTCCTCGCATTTCAGAATCTTGGTTTTTTTGTGCATGCACGGACCCCGTGCCCTTCATGTGTAAGGGTCCATGTAGGCTGGCAGAGAATTGGCTATTTTTGATGTTTTGCACGGAACCCCTTCCGGACTTGACCCGGGGTCCGTGTGTTCTTGAAATTGTAGGCACGGACCCGTGCACGGATGTGTGCATGGGGTCCGTGCATGTGTTTATAAAAAAAATAAAAAATTTCATTTACTTGTAATCTTGTATGCTTTATTATTGTTTATCCTGAGATTAGATGATTAGAATCGAGGTCTCACAATAGATGATTAAAAATCATACTTGCATATTGAACATAGTTTTCATGAATGAACATAGACAGGTACATGCATCACATAGCGTAATCGGTCTACGTAAGTCGTTCTTTTCGTAAAACTTGAAACTTTTTTCATAAGAACTCTTAAAAATTCTTAAAACACCTTAATACATCATAAACATGCATTTAGAACTTAAAAACATGCATGAAAATGTTTTTGGACAGAGCACAGCTCGCTTGTCGGTAAAATATTCCCGCTCGCGCAAGACCTGTTCTGGTCTAACATATTGTAGACGATGAAACTCTATTTTGCATTTGGAATTTGGAAAAGTGGTAAACATGAAAGTTGTATCCCTTGATCTTAGATTTTCAATGCCGAAAATATCACCTCAATTGAATTTTTCAGTAAAACGTTATGCTCATTCTACAGAGATGTGTCACTGCCGGAATTTCAAAACACTCGACACACTTTGGTGCAATTTTGGACGATCTTTCATAATGATTTTGACAAAACTCAAAACATGAATGTTGTAGATAAAAGAGGTAGATTTCAAATAAAATTGGCCTCATATCATTAGCATTAGTACGCTATGTTACGCCTTAAACACATACAAATCTCGTGTAATGAGATTAATGTTTTTAATGCATTAACATGTCTCAAAATATTGTGTTTTGATGAATACAAAACTCGGTTAATTGTTGCTAACAATTTAAAGTAAAAAATTTGCAGATAATAAAATTTTTGTATATGGACAATATTGGAAGCAAGAACCGATAATCAAAAATTTGGAAATAAAATTTGAAGTGTTCAAAATTGCATAGGTTTGGATGGTCCGAAGAAGGGTTCGGACAATCCGAAGATTATTCAATATTTAAAAATGTTCGGAGTACAGTGTCGGAGGCCACAAAGACCTGTTCGGACAATCCAAAGCTAGTTCGGATGGTCCGATATTTTTCCAGAAATTAAATATTGTTTGGAGGCACCTTCGGAGGGCACGAAAAGCACACTTCGGACGATCGGAAGACAAGATTGGAGGATCCAAACTCCTTTACGGCGACTGAAGATTTTGTCGGAAGAAATTTGCTGGAATGAATTAAATGCAGCCGTTCGGACGATCCGAAGACAAGTTCGGACCATCCAAACTCACCCTCAGCCGCATAAATTTTAATTTTATCAGACACGATCGGAGGCTCTGAAGACCAGTTCAGAGGGTCCGAACCTGCTCGATTTTGCAACTATAAATAGAGGCCATTCCAAGCCATTTGGGATATCCAATTCACTGATCATCTTTTGCAAGCATCTTCTCTCATTCAAGTGTTATATCAAGAATTATTCGATATATTCCCTCAAAAATCGAGAGTTGTTTGTAAAAATAGTTTGTGAGTTGGGTGTGCTATCATTGTAAACACTCGAGTGTGAAGCCGAGTTTGTTGTGCGATTGTCGAAGCTATGCTTGGAGCTCTTAAGGCCAAGTGTATCTGTAACGTCCCAATACTCACATCGGAGCGTTACTCAACATACATACTTAAAATAAGAGGAAAATAAAAACTTTTGCGGAAGCATCATCTTTTTTATTAAATGAACGGATTTAAAAGTGCACAAATAAAGAAATAAACATTTAAAAGACTATGCCAAACATGGA
This sequence comes from Henckelia pumila, assembly GCF_033568475.1. Taxonomy (NCBI): domain Eukaryota; kingdom Viridiplantae; phylum Streptophyta; class Magnoliopsida; order Lamiales; family Gesneriaceae; genus Henckelia; species Henckelia pumila. Next base: position 193,679,669 of record NC_133121.1, read on the forward strand.
CATTAACTAAAATTAAAAACTTGTTTTCCCATCAAAACATAAATTGTTTTTACAAAACTCATTCATAAGTCTCGCACTCATGCATTGCCCGTTGGACCAACCCCTGCCTCTTCTTCATGTCTGCCCATATAATCATCAATGAATGCATCAACATCATCGTTACCTGCACTATTCAAGTATAGTGAGTCTAAAGACTCAGCAAGGAAATGCATAAAAAAGGATTTTTCTAAATTTTAAAAGAGAAAACATTAACTTTGATGTAGCCATAACATAAAAATATTTGGGGCGATGAGATATGAGTAGCGTGGAAATCCGTCATAATGAGTCATTCATAGTTTCATGTTTATCAACAAGCATATGACATTAAGCCCGTAAATTTTCATTCTTTGGATAGCTGCTTCGGAGCTCATCCCGAAGTGCATACCCCGTATGACCATCCCATGAGCCATGTTTGGATAACCGCTTCGGAGCTCATCCCGAAGTGCATATCCCGTGTAATCACCACAAGACACATAAACCATCAAAAGTGTTTTCCATGCAACATAACATTCATCTTATCATATCATAACATTTCATGTCATTGTCAGGAAAATCTCGAAACTTCATAAAAATCATGCCCTTAAAACTTCTCGTGACAAAAACATGCGTGAACTACTTCAAAACATTTCATGAGAAATAGATTTTATGTGAAAATCACTTAATCATGCAATACATAACTTTAACAATCCACGTGAGCCGTTCCGACCGTCCCAGACGATTCATTTTGAAACTTTCTCTAATAGAATGTCTTAAAACACTTAAAAGAGCTTAAGAGATCATAAACTTGAATTTTGGACTGAACATGCAAAGTTTAAAAATTTCGGGACAATGCCCTTCTCGCTCGAGCGCAGGTAACTTCCGCTCAAGCGGAAACAAGTTGCGCTCAAGTGAGAGGCTCGCTGCCGGGAATCCAAGGAAGCAATCTCACAGACGCCCTTAGCCTCTTCTTTTCGATTTTTTTGATCTAAACACCTCATTTTCACCATCAAATATTTTATTTTGCAAGAAATCAATCCGGGACATTAAAAACTTCAAAACTTGAAAAGAATTTGCCCCAAAAGCAACCAATATCAATAGTTTGATCCAAAATTTTCAGAAACACCATAACACAACAAAATTTCTGCATCTTAACTTCAAAATCCATTAAACCTCAATACCTCTACATCAAGACATCAGGAACACCTCACGCTTCACGTTTAAACATCATACTCATGAAATTTTTCAAGAACATGCATCAATCAACATCATAAATCAACCTAGGGTTTATATAAAAATATTTATACTCTTGAATGAGTTTCAAAACATTAAAAACTTGCCTGAATTGATTAATTGGAATTAACCTGAGTGGTAGGATGATCTAGCCTCTAAAGAACCCTAGCCTTGATCCAGCGTTTGAGTGAGACAGATTTGAGAGAAAAAAAGAGCGTTCAAATGTGTGAAAATAGAAGAAATTTTGAATGCTTAAACCGTTTTGTGACTAATGGGCTTTCAACACGGCCCATTAGTTACACTTAAAATATTCTATAAAATATTACCCACTCAATAAAATACACTGCATCTACTTAACTTTATTTAAAATATTTTCTTAACTCATTCCAAGGCTAGACTCGTCCCTACGACCCAAAATTAATACCAACCTGAAAACTTTAAAATCATGCATATCACAAAACATTTCAGGCATTACAATAAATTGTTAACTAAATATTATGTGAATATTACAAAATATTTGTTAGATTATATCCTTGTATATCTTAGTTTAAATTAGGAGTTTATTTGTGCTTATCTAGTCGTGATAGACATCTTATTCACTTGTATATATACATTACCTTTTGATTAATAAAATCATTCATTCACAAAACTCTATATGGTATCAGAAGTCCTTGGCTTACGCCGCTAAAAACCCTACTCTCCTAACTGCCGCCGCCGTCCCTCTATGGCCGCCGTTACTCATACCGCCACACCCTCCCTTACTGCCATCAACGTGGCTGCTCAAGCATCTCTCAAACTCACCTCTACCAATTATCCTGCCTGGAAGCTTAAGTTCCAGTCTCTTCTTATTGGCTATGATTTAATGGGCTATGTCGATGGCTCCAAGCCTTGTCCCCCTCCCACCATCACTACCGACGCAGGCGTCTCTCCTAATCTAGAATTTTCTCTCTGGGTTCGTCAGGATCAACTACTCCTCAATGCGATTATTGGTGCTCTCTCACCCACTATAATCCCATTCATTGCCGCTTCTCGCACTTCTCTTGATGCTTGGACGACTCTCTCCAAGACTTATGCCTCTCCCAGCCGGGGTCGCATCCTTCAACTTAAGGCACAAATTTTGAATCCTGTTAAAGGATCGAAATCCATTACAGATTTCATGCAAGGAATCAAAGTCACGGTTGATGCCCTAGCTCTCATGGGTGTCTCTGTTGATTCCGAAGATCTCACCATCAAGGTCCTTCATGGTCTAGATGATAACTACAAGGAATTATCCCATGCCATTCAAGCTCAGGATACCGCTATCTTTTTGATGAACTACATGAGAAGCTTCTTACCTTTGAGGCTCATCTTGCTGCTGCTGCGCCGCCTCCCTCCACAACGCCAAACACTGCCTTCACGGCTTCTCGCTCTGGCCGTCCACATCCCACTGGCATCTCGTTGGCCTCCTCTCATCCTGGCAACGGACAGCGGGGTCGGGCTTATACTGCCCCTTCCGCGGCTTCTCCTCGGCAGCCCGCGGCGCCCTTCACTCCTCGGCCTTATCTTGGTCGCTGTCAGCTTTGTGGTGTGACTGGCCACTCCGCCAAACGCTGCCCTTCTTTTCAGTACACCCCGGCGTTGGCTCCTTGGCCCCGGCAAGCCTATATTCCTCCTCAAGCTCGCACGGCTGCTGCCCCATCGTCCATGCCATCTTCGTCTGATTGGTTACTAGACACTGGTGCCTCTCATCATGTCTCTACGGATCTAGCCAATCTGTCTCGTCATGCTCCATATGATGGTTCAGACTCCATTGTTGTTGGCAATGGCACTGGTTTGTCTATTATACACACTGGCACTCTCACTTTGCCCTCGTCATCTTAGTCTTTCCTTCTACCTAACACATTATGTGTTCCCTCTATGTGCAAGAATTTACTCTCAGTTTCTCAATTATGTCGCACTAACCATGTCTCTGTTACTTATTTCTCCTCTTTTTTTCAGGTGAAGGATCTTCTAACGAGGGCCATCCTCTGCACGGGGCCTTGTAAGGATCGAATCTATACATGGCCGCACCCACCGAACCCTTTTCCACCGCCCTCGGCTGCCCTCGCCACTGCATCCTCTTTGGTTTTGTGGCACTCTCGTCTTGGTCATCCCTCCCTAGAAATTATCCATCATCTTGCGTCTTCCCTTACTTTACCTCTTTCGTCTCCTTCAGCTTCGCACTTTGATTGTAATTCTTGTCACATTAATAAAAGTCATAGATTACCATTTTTTACTTCTACTCTTACATCTTCGTTTCCCCTTGAATTAATTTTTTCGGATGTCTGGACCTCACCTGTTCTCTCCATTAATGGTTACAAATATTACATCATTTTCGTGGATCACTTCACCAAATACATATGGTTCTATCCCTTAAAACGTAAATTCGATGTCTTCAATATTTTCCCCTCTTACAAAGCCTTGGTCGAAAATTACTTTCATCGAAAAATTATCTCCCTCTACACTGACAATGATGGTGAATTCCTTGCTCTCAAATCATTTTTAGAGCAATCCGGCATTACCCATCTTACCACTCCTCCCCACACTCCACAACACAATGGTTATGTTTGAAAGAGTGGGTGCCCGGTGAGCCAACTTGTGGCTAAGGGCTTTGATGACTCTTTGTATAAACAATCTTTTGTTTAATATTATTTACACTTTTATTAATGGCAATGACTTTTTCTTTCTTCATATTGTGATATTGTGATATACTATTGTTGTTTTGATAAAGACCTTGAATATACTATAGTGTATGTAAGATGTGGTAGAACATGGAGACGTCTATCATGAAACACATCTTATAGTCACTGTATATTCTAAACTGTTCCTAGTCGATTGAGCCGTCCGATAATAAGGATAAGGATCGCTCGAGTTTGAGACTAGCATTTGCGATGCAGAGTACCACGTTTCATTGGTAAGGAACATAGAGATGTTCGAAGCATGAAAATGGATATTCATATGATGAATGATCGAACTACCCTATCCGGACTTTCCAAGTGGTTATCACTTATCGAGTGGATATAGTCCGCGGTTTTGGTTGTACACCATTAGTCCTTACTACTTGAGACATCATTGAGACTCTATATGCTAGTACTGTGCTTTGACTCGTTTACCGACTCTATTGGGGTCATCAGGTGTCGGGATTGGGTACAGTTACAACACATATAGGAGTCGATGCTTTGTTGTCAAGGATTCACCACATACTTGCGAGTGTGGATATCCTATGCGATCTGAGGAGATATTAGTGTGACGAATCTCTGGCCAGAGTACATGATGTGAGTTAAGAAATGGTTTCTTAGTAGCACATGCGATGTCACTATTTGATCTTCAAGATGTATTGCATAGTTATCGAATCTCGAGCGACTCTCGATATACCAATGATTGTTGATTCGATCGGGATATATGGATGAAGGGACCGTACTGTACGCTAACCAAAATCTACTGGTTCTTGTAGGCACTATCAGTGATACCTAGGAAATCATGGGGCGATGTTGCTAGGCGCTCATACCATGATTCGATGGGCAAGTCGGAAATTGTTGTTCCGAGTCACAAGGAGTTGTGAGCCCACGGCTAGCTGTATCCCTGAACCATTGAGGGTCACACAGTGTAATGAATTTTTAATCCCCGTTGAGATAGTTAAATTTAAAGAGTTAAATTTAATGAACAAAGAAGTTGGACTTCTTATTTAAGAGTAGAGGAGTAAGATTTCCTAAAATGACATAGGGATGGCCATTTTTGGAAATCACTGAATTCGGATTCATAAAAATTTATCTTGACTTTAAAGGTGCAGAAATGGTTTCTGTGCACATTGGTGAAATCGGTTTATCAATCGGAGTCACGATGAATTTTATATTAATTTCTGAAAATGCGGGCTTTGCTTGTCGGGCTTGAACTTATGACTAATGGGCCCTAAGTTGTTAGTGGCCTACATTATAAATAAGTTATTGCAGTACAGAAATTACACACAACAAGGTCACAATTTTCGAAAACTTAAGTATTTTTCTAACAAGAGTGGCCGCCCCCCTCCCTGTCTACTCGAGAAAAATCCAGCCTGTGATTTTGAATTACAGTCTGGTTTAACGGATCAAATTCGTTAATCTTTTCGTAGAAACTTCTGATAGATTTTCTAGTGCAATCTATCAGAGGGATTAAATATCTATTCGTGGACCTGATTGAAGAACAGTTCATCCATCAGTTCCAGGGATATACAACAAGAGCAGAGAAATCTGTTGGTGTCCAAAATCTCGATTCGAGATTAAAGGTAAAAATTTTATAATTGTTATTTAATTTTTACACACACACAATTTAATCGTAAGGTTGATACCCATTATGGAATCGTTCCATACAAAATTTTAAACTTCCGCTGCACCGGGTATCAATCATAATTGATCTGAACGTCGCGTTCTCCAACAGTGGTATCAAAGCCAGGTTGCTCAGATCAAGCGTTTAAATTAATCGATTGTACAAAAAAATTTTTTTTAGGCCTCGGTTTTTGAAACAAAATAAATATTTTAAAAAATAAAAATATTTTTTCGGGCAAAAACCCGGGCAGCGATTGGATCGCTGCCCGGGGCAGGGGCAGCGCACGGCGCTGTCCGGCGCAGCGCTGGGCGCTGCGCAGGGCAGCGATCGTCACTGCCCTAGGGGCAGCCGGGCTGCCTGGCCCGAGCCCTACGGGGCGCGGGCAGCCCGGGAATGTCCCGGGCGGCCCGCGGGAAAAATTATTTTTTAATTTTTTAAATTAAATTTTAATATGTTAAAATTCTATTTTTGGTCCGATCGAAAATTGTTTTGATTGGTCCACGAGGCGTCGGATCGAATTGTTCGAGTCCGAAAATTTTAAAATTGATTTTTGGTTAAATTTGAATTTTTGGAAAATTTTAATATTTTATCCTTTAATTGAATTTTGAAATTAATTATTTATGGTACAATTGATGATAAGATATGATCTTATAGATATATTGAGTAAAATATGATTTTATGTATAAAATTGGATTTTATAGATAAAATATGATTTTATTTGATAAAAAGATAAAATATGATTTTGTATGTAAAATAATATTTTATGTATGAAATATGATTTTATCCTTTTAAATTTAAATTTCCATTGCATGTTATTCAATAAATTAATTTTGAATTAAATGTTATTGGATAAGGATGATCGATTGCCATGACCAATTTTGTAGGTGTATGTTAGGAATTTACATTTGTTTTTATTGTTGTTGGTTTTATTATTGGGCCTGGTTTATGGCCCAATATGAATGTCATATGTAATAAAAGTGGGCTTGGTTTATGGCCCGTTCCCACCTCTTAAAAATGTATCCCCTACTTGTCATTGTTATTTATTGTAAATACATTAGAATTAGTGGGAGATCAAGATTTGAAGATGGAGGTGGGCCCAGCAGACAATAAAGATAGAAGAAATGTAAATTGGAAGCAAATGTAATAGGATTGCATTGCATACTGCATATTACCTAGGATTGGACTAAGACTCGTGATTGGCAACCACGGGTCGATTAGAAATGGAATCGATCATCCTATATAATATGTGATATTATAGTTGTATGCATGTTTTAGACATAATTGTGTGAATCCGACAAGCATACAAAATTTTAAAAATGATGAGACAAATTTTTATAATTAAAAATCCCTCATTTTAAATATGATTTAAAATTGATATCAAGATAAATAAAGGAAATTTAAATTTGTTTAAATGTTCCTACCTTCCATCAACGATCAATGTATGAGATGCTACCCGCGGATACGGTCCGGCTCATATTATTGGGGGGGCCCGTTCGTTGGAAAGCTGTACATTGGATCGACACATGTTGTAAGTTGGGTGGAACTCCCATGGGATCGGCTCATATTATTGGGGGATCCACATGGCGACCGTCCATCACAACTTAATATTGATGGGTCATCTTGACATGTCACAATAATCGGCGTCATATTATTGGGCCCTTATTGGACATGAGGTAAAAACGTGGAGGTTGCTTTGGAAGCAATTGGGCTCTACCTTTTGAAAATTATGGTTGGCTGATATTATTCGGGACTATAAGTTTGTCAATTGGACTCCATGTTCTCACTAAGGAAAACAGTTTCCCGTTTTCACTAGAGGGTAGTGAAATCGTTAAAATAGTGGGAGTGAGATTCATAAAATAAATTTCGCCTATTTTATATCTTAGTAAATTGCTTAAAAAATCACTGATATTTGTCTGTTTCTTTTCAGTATTTCATACGATGAATTCGCGTAATCCACTTTTCTCGATCCTCGAACAAAATAAGTTATCTGGCGCAAACTATACGGAATGGTTCCGTAAGTTGAAGATTGTCTTGACTTCGGAGAAGATGCTCTACGTGTTAGAAAAATCTCCTCCGAAGGAAGCACCAGCTGACGTAAGTCCGGAGGAGTTAGCCAAACTTGATACATGGTGGGACCATGATATCAAGACCAAATGCTATATGCAAGCCTCGATGTCTGATGAACTCCAGAGGCGATTTCAGGACACCGTGAATGCTGCTGACATTCACGTTCAACTCAAGGAACTTTTTGGGGCTCAATCGAGGGCTGAAAGGTTCGCTACTGTAAAGGAGCTAATGACGTGTCGCATGCGTGAAGGGACTTCGGTCCGTGATCATGGGGTACGAGTGATTTGGCTCATACAGAAGTTGGTAACCCTTGATTTGGTGTTGGAGCATGAACTCAACGTGGACTTACTAATTCTGTCTCTTCCTTCTTCGTTTGACGGATTTGTGGTAAATTTCAATATGAACAAGATAGAGGCCTCCCTTGAAGAGATGGTCAATATGCTTGTGGCATATGAATCCACATTAAAGAAGGATAAACCGGCTTTCTTGGTAGGCTCCTCTTCTTCTGCTAAGAAGGGGCCAAGTACAAAGGGTAAGAAACGTTCTGCCCCACCCAAGAAAATCGAACCCGAGAAAAAGTACAAGACAAAGGCTTCAAACATGGAAAAATCCAAGGATGTTTGCCATTACTGCAAGAAGTCCGGTCATTGGAAGCATAACTGCAAGGAATATCTAGAGCAGTTGCGAACTGCGAAGGGTATGTTCTATATTGAAATAAATGTTTCACTTAATACTACTTCTTGGGTATTGGATACCGGATGTGGATCTCACATTTGCAATGATTTGCAGGTGATGACAAGAAGTCGCAGGCTTAGGATGGGTGAGACCCAGCTGAGGCTCGGAAATGGTTCCAGAGTTGAAGCAAAAGCCGTGGGAGATGTTTATTTAATTTTGCAGAACGGTTTTAAGTTACTTTTAAGAGATGTTTTATTTGTTCCGGATTTGATTAAAAACATTATTTCTGTTTCTATGCTTGATAGAGATGGTTATTCTTGCAATTTTGTGAATGGGATTTGCAATACTTACAAGAATGAATGTTTAATTGGAAATGGACAACTTGAAAACGATCTACACAACTTAAAACTAAAAGACGTTCCAATAAATTATGTTGATAAACCGGCAACAACAAACAAAAGGAAAATCGATAGCCAAAACCCGGCAAACCTTTGGCACGCTAGGCTAGGTCATATTTCCTCAAGGAGGATGAACAAGCTAGTGGGAGAGGGCATGTTTGATATGTCTGATATTAACTCTCTACCTACTTGTGAATCTTGCCTAAAAGGAAAAATGACTAAATCTCCTTTTAAGGGGAAACCTGAACGTAGTCAAAATCTGTTGGATTTGATCCATACAGATGTTTGTGGTCCATTTAGAGTTGGGACTCAATATGGCCACACCTACTTCATTACCTTTACAGATGATTATTCAAGGTATGGGTATTTATATTTAATGAAATATAAGTCTGAAGCATTTGAAAAGTTCAAAGAATTCAAGGCTGAAGTAGAAAACAAGCTAGGTAAAAGTATTAAAGCACTTCGATCGGATCGAGGTGGAGAATACTTGAGTACCGAGTTTTTGGACTATCTAAAAGAGAATGGGATTCTCTCTCAGTGGACTCCTCCTATGACACCACAGCTTAATGGTGTATCGGAGCGTCGTAATCGAACTTTGTTGGACATGGTTCGGTCCATGATGAGCTTCACTGAGCTTCCATCTTCGTTTTGGGGCTATGCACTTGAAACGGCGGTATTGTTGTTGAACAACATCCACACTAAGGCAGTGGACAAAACACCATACGAGTTATGGAATGTCAAAGCTCCTAAGTATTCGTACTTGAGGATTTGGGGATGTCCTGCTTACGTGAAGCGGACAGTGGGAGATAAGTTGGATAGTCGATCCAGCTTATGTTATTTTGTAGGGTATCCGAAGAATTCAATCGGATATTATTTCTATTATCCTGCTGAAACAAAGGTGTTTGTTTCAAGGAATGCCACCTTCTTGGAAAAGGAGTTCTTATTGGATAAGAAAGGCGAGATGATGGAACTCAAAGAAATTCGAGAAGAACCCGAAATACAAAATAACGATCCTATACCTCAGGAACCATTGCTGGACACGCCTATACCTAGAAGATCCGAGAGGACTTCTAGACCTCCTATTCGATATGGTCTTCTTCTTGAAGGGGATCAAGATGAACCCGTTGGATGTGATCCAAGAAACTTCAAGGAAGCAATTTCTGATGCGGATTCAAATTTATGGCTTGAAGCTATGCAGTCGGAAATAGATTCGATGCATACAAACCAAGTTTGGTCTCTAGTAGATCCTCCCGATGGAATTGTTCCAATAGGGTGTAAATGGATCTACAAGAGAAAGCTTGGGCCTGATGGTAAGGTATTGACCTACAAGGCGCGATTGGTGGCAAAAGGTTATACTTAAAGACAAGGAGTTGACTATGATGAAACCTTTTCACCAGTTGCAATGTTCAAGTCCATAAGAATCCTTATTGCCATAGCTGCATGGTATGACTATGAGATATGACAAATGGATGTGAAGACTGCTTTTCTTAATGGAAACATTAAGGAAGAAATCTATATGAAGCAGCCTGAGGGGTTCACATCCATGGGAAGCGAGCATAAGGTATGCAAGCTTCAGAGATCAATTTATGGTCTAAAACAAGCATCAAGAAGTTGGAACCAGAAATTTGATGAAACAATAAAAGATTTTGGTTTCATCAAGAATCCGGAGGAACCATGCGTGTACAAGAAAGTAGTTAAGGATGCTGTGACATTCTTAGTACTTTATGTTGATGACATCCTACTCATTGGGAATGATGTAGGGATGTTGCAGTCAACAAAGATATGGTTATCAGGTAGATTCTCGATGAAGGATTTGGGTGAGGCATCCTATATTCTAGGGATACAGATCTATAGAGATAGATCTAAGAGAATGATAGGACTCACTCAGTCAACCTCATCGACACCATATTGAAACGGTTTTCAATGGATGGGTCCAAGAGAAGACATCTACCCATGTGTAATGGAGTTTCACTATCCAAGTCTATGTGTCCCAAGACTGATGAAGAGATAGAGAAAATGACACATGTACCATATGCGTCAGCCATAGGTAGTATCATGTATGGGATGATATCTACCAGACCGGATGTAGCATTTGCTCAGAGTGTCACGAGCAGATATCAAGCTAATCCCGGTCAAATGCATTGGAAAGTCGTGAAGGACATTCTTAAGTACTTACGAAGGACTAAGAATATGTTCATGGTATATGGAGGAAGAGAACTAAAATTGGAAGGCTATACCGACTCTAGCTTCCAAAGTGACGTGGATGACTCGAAGTCAACCTCTGGATTTGTGTTCATGCTCAATGGCGGTGCTGTCTCTTGAAAGAGTTCCAAGCAGGACACCACAGCGGATTCCACCACTGAAGCAGAATACATTGCAGCATCAGCTGCTGCTAAAGAGGCTGTTTGGATGAGGAATTTCGTCCAAGAGTTGGGCGTCATTCCTGAAGTTGTTGGTCCAGTCCCGGTGTACTGTGACAACACGGTGCCGTTGCTCAGGCAAAGGAACCCAGGTCTCATCAAAGATCCAAACACGTACTGAGGAAATACCACATCATCCGGGAGATCGTGGAAAGAGGAGACATCACTGTCGAAAGAGTGGCCTCTGCAGACAATATCGCTGATCCACTTACTAAGCCCTTGCCAGGACCATTATTTGACAAACATCGCGAAGCAATGGGTCTACGTAGTATGACTAGTTGGCTATAGGGCAAGTGGGAGATTGAAAGAGTGGGTGCCCGGTGAGCCAACTTGTGGCTAAGGGCTTTGATGATTCTTTGTATAAACAATCTTTTGTTTAATATTATTTACACTTTTATTAATGGCAATGACTTTGTCTTTCTTCATATTGTGATATTGTGATATACTATTGTTGTTTTGATAAAGACCTTGAATATACTATAGTGTATGTAAGATGTGGTAGAACATGGAGATGTCTATCATGAAACACATCTTATAGTCACTGTATATTCTAAACTGTTCCTAGTCGATTGAGCCGTCCGATAATAAGGATAAGGATCGCTCGAGTTTGAGACTAGCATTTGCGATGCAGAGTACCGCGTTTCATTGGTAAGGAACATAGAGATGTTCGAAGCATGCAAATGGATATTCATATGATGAATGATCGAACTACCCTATCCGGACTTTCCAAGTGGTTATCACTTATCGAGTGGATATAGTCCGCGGTTTTGGTTGTACACCATTAGTCCTTACTACTTGAGACATCATTGAGACTCTATATGCTAGTACTGTGCTTTGACTCGTTTACCGACTCTATTGGGGTCATTAGGTGTCGGGATTGGGTACAGTTACAACACATATATGAGTCGATGCTTTGTTGTCAAGGATTGTAGTGACCCTTACCCGGATCACCTACTAAACAGAATTTATGCATGCAATTAACTTAATTAAACAGATATCAGAATAAAACTGCGGAATCCAATAATATTATACAATCCCAAGTAAATGAATCTGTAATTTATCCAATAATATACAACCAAATCGAATAGCTGTATAAAACCAAACAACAGTAATAAAACCTAAACAAAGCTCCAGCTGGCCAACCACTGACTAGCCCCTCCTGGATCCACCCTCCTCGTCCAATCGCAAACCTGCCCCATGGAATAGGGTGTCCAGAAAATACAGAGTACGAGACGTGAGCATAAAACGCTCAGTGCGAGAGTATGAGTATACATGCATGCAAAGTGAACTCCCTATAGACTCGAGGTCAAAGATCAGATAACAGAGACAGACCGGGCCCTGGTATGTAGCACGCTGTGCCGTCGCTTCAGGAGGTGGCTCCCATACCGAGATAACCGTGGATACGCCGGGCCCAAATCGATGGAAGTCCATCCACTAACAGGATAGGGTACAACCCTACTAACAGACATCTCGAAAGAGATACAGCAAGATGCAAATGAATGCAGCATAATATCATGGCATATAAATCATGCAGTCACATAATACATGCATACTCAGTCAGGATATCTCGAACAGTACTTCCGTATCTCAAAACAGTGCAAGCTCTACCAACTCTAGGTCCACGCCTATAGTCTGCTCTACACTGCCAAATGATACTACTATCATTAAAGTGCTCTAAAAGCCTTAACTAAGCTATTGCATACTCCTAAATATTTATAGGAAGCAAAAGCTATACCTTCGTCCGTCGTTATTCCTTTGATGTCGATGCCTCCAGAACTTGGGCACGACTCCGCTACGACTACCGAACGCCTCTCCGACCTCCGGACCAAGCCTAAGAAGACTAGAACAGCTCCAAAAGGACTAGAAAGGAAAGGAGAACTCGGAATTGGCAAATGAAAGTGAAGCCTCGGCCTTCTATTTATAGACAACGATCGGAACTTCCGATCCTTGATCGGAACGTCCGAACCTCGATCGGAACGTCCGATCCTGCCATCGGAGCTTTCGAAGATCCTGATCTGCCACGTGTCAAAATATCACTTGTTGACTCCGGATAGGGGTGATCGGAGCTTCCGGTCCTGATCGGAGCTTCCGATCCAACCACACGTCATGCCTGACGTAATAACATCGGTGCCTCCGATCGCTCATCGGAGCTTCCGATCCTGTTCGGAGCTTCCGATCGTGCCTTCGGAGCTTCCGATCCGTCCGATACCTAATTCAATTAATTAGCATTAATCCTTTAATTAATCAATTAGGGCACGGGTTACTACATTCTCCCCCACTTAAGATATTTCGTCCTCGAAATCAGATCTTAAGTACCGAATGCAAATACAGAAATCAGAAACATTCTTTATTCAAATCAAACGTTTACAGAGTTTGCAACTGAATACAACTTAAAGAATGAAATCAAAACAACTCAGGATGGTCTTTACGCATCCTGTCCTCAAGCTCCCAAGTAGCTTCCTCAGTGCCTCGGCGCTGCCACTGAACTAAAACCAAAGGAATGACTTTGTTCCGTAAAACCTTATCCTTATAATCCAGGATACGAAGAGGTTTCTCAACATAAGTCAAATCCTTGTCTACCTGAACCTCAGACCGCTACAGAATATGAGATTCATCCGCCACATACCGTCGCAACAGAGATACGTGGAACACGTCGTGAATGCTGGATAGATGCGGTGGCAATGCTAGTCGATAAGCCAAATCGCCAATACTCTCCAAGATCTCAAACGGACCGATAAATCTGGGAGACAACTTGCCCTTAAGGCCAAATCTGAGAATCTTGCGGAAAGGTGACACTCTCAGAAACACTTTCTCCCCGACCTCGAACTGCAAAGGCCTACGCTTGATATTAGCATAACTGGCCTGACGATCCTGTGCAGTCTTAATCCGTTTCTTGATCTGATCAACAATGTCTATCGCCTGCTGGATAAACTCCGGTCCTTCAGCCTGTCTCTCCCCACTTCTTCCCAGAAGAGTGGAGTACGACAACGTCGCCCATACAACGCTTCAAAAGGTGCCATCCCAATACTAGTATGATAGCTGTTGTTGTAAGCGAACTCGATCAACGGCAAATGATCCTGCCAGGCTGAACCAAAATCCATGACGCACGCTCTAAGCATATCCTCTAACGTACGGATAGTGCGCTCTGACTGACCATCAGTCTCCGGATGATAGGCTGTACTCAAACTGAGAGTAGTACCCATCGCACGCTGAACACTCCCCCAGAACCTAGAAGTAAACCTGGGGTCCCGATCGCTGACAATGCTCACAGGCACTCCATGAAGTCGGACGATCTCCTGAATGTACATCCGTGCCATGCGATCCACAGAGTACTCTCGGCTATAGGCAATGAAATGCGCTGACTTGGTGAGTCGGTCCACCACAACCCAGATAGCATCACAGTTCCTCGGGGATACCGGAAAATGGGTCACAAAGTCCATTGTGATAAACTCCCATTTCCATTCAGGAATAGGCAGACTGTGAAGCAATCCTCCAGGTCGTCGGTGCTCTTCCTTGACCTGTTGACACACCAAACATCTCGAAACAAACTGATAAACACTGCGTTTCATTCCCTTCCACCAGAAACGAGTACGTAGGTCCTTGTACATCTTGTTGCTCCCAGGATGAATACTCAACTTAGTGCGATGTGCCTGAGATAAAATCTCCTCTCGCAACTCTTCATCCTGTGGAATCACAAGCCTACCAGACAAACACAGAAAGCCATCTGACTGATAATGAAATCCAGACGAGCTACCCTCGTTAGCTAGACGAGCTAAATGCTGGGTCTTCGAATCAGACATCTGAGCATCTCGGATCCGCGAGTACAAGGCTGGCTCAGATAATATCGCAAACATCTGGATACTCTGCATACCTTTCTTATGCTTGAAGGTATAACCTGAAGTACAACAGTCACTGATCGCACTAGACATCGAACAAGTCTGAAGTGCGGATAATCACACCTTGCGACTCAAAGCATCAGCGGTGAGATTAGCAGCTCCCGGATGGTACTTAATCTCGCAATCATAGTCCTTAAGCAAGTCCATCCAACGTCTCTGCCTCATGTTCAACTCCGCCTGAGTGAACAAATACTTGAGACTCTTATGGTCGGTGAAGATCTCAAATTTCTTGCCATACAGATAATGACGCAGATCTTCAAAGCGAACACAATGGCTGCTAACTCCAAATCATGGACTGGGTAGTTGTCCTCGTGAAGCTTCAGCTGTCTAGAAGCGTATGCGATCACATGCCCATTCTGAGTCAGGACACAACCTAACCCCTGAAGAGAAGCATCCGTGTAAACTACATACCCTCCAGATCCTGACGGTAATGCTAACACCGGCGCAGAAGTCAACCGCCGTCGAAGCTCACGGAAATTCTCCTCACACTCGGAGGACCACTCAAAATCCATACCCTTGCGGGTAAGCTGCGTCAACGGTCGAGCTAACTGAGAGAAGTTCAGAATGAAGCGACGATAATACCCTGCTAGACCCAGAAAACTACGGATCTCAGCAACCGTCGTCGGACGCGACCAATTAAGTACCGCTTCAATCTTGCTTGGATCAACAGAAATCCCCTCCCTGGATATGATATGGCCAAGAAAGACCACTCTATCCATCCAGAACTCACACTTGCTCAGCTTGGCGTACAATTGCTCATCTCGAAGAGTCTGCAGTACCAACCGCAAGTGAGAAACATGCTCTTCCGTATTACGCGAATAAACCAGGATGTCGTCAATGAAGACCACGACAAACTTGTCCAAATACTCCCTGAAGACACGGTTCATCAAATCCATGAATATAGCCGGCGCATTAGTCAAACCAAATGGCATCACTAGGAACTTGTAATGCCCATAGCGAGTACGGAATGCAGTCTTGGCTACGTCCTGATCACGGACTCTCAACTGATGATACCCAGATCTCAAGTCAATCTTGGAGTAAATTGATGTGCCCTGCAGCTGGTCAAACAAGTCATCAACACGAGGCAACGGATACTTGTTCTTCACAGTGACTCGATTCAGCTGCCGATAGTCAATGCACAGCCGCATCGACCCATCCTTCTTCTTCACGAAGAGAACAGGAGCTCCCCAAGGAGATACACTAGGACGAATATACCCCTTGTCCAAAAGATCCTGTAGCTGATTCTTCAACTCACGCATCTCTGACGGAGCCAGACGATACGGTGCTCTAGAAATAGGCGAAGTACCCGGCATCAACTCTATGCCAAACTCGACTTCCCTAGCAGGAGGAAAACCCGGAATCTCATCAGGAAACACATCTGGAAATTCATCCACAACAGGAATGCTCTCTATCCCAAAACTCTCAGCGGACAAATCAACTGCATAGATAAGGTAGCCTTCCCCGCCAGACTCTAGAGCTCGACAGGCTCTCAAAGCTGATACCAAAGGCATTGTGGGTCGCGCTCCCTCACCATAGAAAAACCAGCTCTCACTCCCCTCCGGATGAAAGCGTACTAATCTCTGATAGCAGTCCACTGAAGCTCGATAGGTAGTCAACACATCTATTCCCAGAATGCAATCAAAGTCGTCCATCGCCAGGACCATGAGATTTGCCAACAGAACATTCCCTTCGAACTCTAAAGGGCAACCCATCACTAGACGCTTAGCCAAAGCAGATTGGCCCGTCGGAGTAGAAACAGACATCACTACGTCTAGTGCAATGCATGGTAACTTATGCCTCTTAACAAAACGTGCAGAAATGAAGGAATGAGATGCACCAGTGTCAATAAGTACAAGAGCAGGTATACCATAAAGCATAAATGTACCTGCGATGACTTTCTCATTCTCCTCCACAGCCTAATCATGTCTCAGGGCAAACACCTGGCCAGAAGCTCGTGGCCTCAAATGAGAACTCCCAGCAGACTGTCCCTGCGACCTCTGCTGTACGGTAGCCTGAGAACCCGATCCTGAACCAGAACCAGAACCGCCTCCCCCAGACATTGGGCAATCTCTCCGGATATGACCAGTCTCTCCACAACGGAAACAAGCTCCAGAAGCTCTACGGCACTTGTCGGATGGATGGTTCTTTCCACAGTGATCACACTTGTCCTTCTTACCATAATGGACAATACCTCCTGAACCAGAGGAAGAAGAAGATCCAGACTTCTTGAAAGTTTGGGCACGGGGACCCAGAGAACTAGCAGGCCTCGAGTGAGGGAAAGACCTGTTCCGCCGAATGCTGTCCTCTGCCTGATGACAACGGCTCACCAAACCCTCGTAGGATATGTCGTCGCCAACCGCCACACGGTCATGGATCTCAGGGTTAAGGCCCTGAAGAAACAGATTATACTTCATCTCTGAGCTATCAGCAATCTCGGGGCAATAAGATAGCAGAACAAAGAACCTCTGCTGATACTCATCGATAGACATGGCTCCCTGTCGCAGACTCAGTAGCTCGCCTGCCTTCGACTGACGGAGTGCCGGAGGAAAATACCGCTTTTGGAAAGCTGTGCGGAACTCGGCCCAAGTGGCCACTCCTCTCGCCGCAACAAAAGGTGCAGAAGTAAACCTCCACCACCTGCGCGCACGCCCATCCAGAAGATAGCCAAGGGTCTCCACCTTCTGCTCATCGGTGCATTGGAAAGTCTGAAAAGTTGTCTCCATGCGGTCTAACCAGTTCTCCGCATCCTCCGGAGACTCACCTCCATCTAAGGGCTTAGGACCCATAGCTAAGAATCGACGCACAGTGAAACGCTCGTCGTCATGGTGACGATGACGCCGTTCTCGACGAGGCTCCCGGTCGGCATCACCCCAACGCCCACCAACACTGCCATGAGAGCTCTGGTCGTCACGATTTGACATCTACAAAAATACCTCAAGATGAGACTAAATCCCAAAAATTCTTTTGCATGCTCTGATACCATAAATGTAGTGACCCTTACCCGGATCACCTACTAAACAGAACTTATGCATGCAATTAACTTAATTAAACAGATATCAGAATAAAACTGCGGAATCCAATAACATTATACAATCCCAAGTAAAGGAATCTGTAATTTATCCAATAATATACAACCAAATCGAATAGCTGTATAAACCCAAACAACAGTAATAAAACCTAGACGAAGCTCCAGCTGGCCAATCACTGACTAGCCCCTCCTGGATCCACCCTCCTCGTCCAATCGCAAACCTGCCCCATGGAATAGGGTGTCCAGAAAATACAGAGTACGAAACGTGAGCATAAAACGCTCAGTGCGAGAGTATGAGTATACATGCATGAAAAGTGAACTCCCTATAGACTCGAGGTCAAAGATCAGATAACAGAGACAGACCGGGCCCTGGTATGTAGCACGCTATGCCGTCGCTTCAGGAGGTGGCTCCCATACCGAGATAACCGTGGATACGCCGGACCCAAATCGATGGAAGTCCATCCACTAACAGGATAGGGTACAACCCTACTAACAGACATCTCGAAAGAGATACAGCAAGATGCAAATGAATGCAGCATAATATCATGGAATATAAATCATGCAGTCACATAATACATGCATACTCAGTCAGGATATCTCGAACAGTACTTCCGTACCTCAAAACAGTGCAAGCTCTACCAACTCTAGGTCCACGCCTATAGTCTGCTCTACACTGCCAAATGATACTACTATCATTAAAGTGCTCTAAAAGCCTTAACTAAGCTATTGCATACTCCTAAATATTTATAGGAAGCAAAAGATATACCTTCGTCCGTCGTTAGCCCTTTGATGTCGATGCCTCCAGAACTTGGGCACGACTCCGCTATGACTACCGAACGCCTCTCCGACCTCCGGACCAAGCCTAAGAAGACTAGAACAGCTCCAAAAGGACTAGAAAGGAAAGGAGAACTCGGAATTGGCAAATGAAAGGGAAGCCTCGGCCTTCTATTTATAGACAACGATCGGAACTTCCGATCCTTGATCGGAACGTTCGAACCTCGATCGGAACGTCCGATCCTGCCATCGGAGCTTCCGAAGATCCTGATCTGCCACGTGTCAAAATATCACTTGTTGACTCCGGATAGGGGTGATCGGAGCTTCCGATCCAACCACACGTCATGCCTGACGTAATAACATCGGTGCCTCCGATCGCTCATCGGAGCTTTCGATCCTGTTCGGAGCTTCCGATCGTGCCTTCGGAGCTTCCGATCCGTCCGATACCTAATTCAATTAATTAGCATTAATCCTTTAATTACTCAATTAGGGCACGGGTTACTACAAGGATTCGCCACATACTTGCGAGTGTGGATATCCTATGCGATCTGAGGAGATATTAGTGTGACGAATCTCTGGCCAGAGTACATGATGTGATTTAAGAAATGGTTTCTTAGTAGCACATGCGATGTCACTATTTTATCTTCAAGATGTATTGCATAGTTATCGAATCTCGAGCGACTCTCGATATACCAATGGTTGTTGATTCGATCGGGATATATGGATGAAGGGACCGTACTGTACGCTAACCAAAATCTACTGGTTCTTGTAGGCACTATCAGTGATACCTAAGGAATCATGGGGCGATGTTGCTAGGCGCTCATACCATGATTCGATGGGCAAGTCGGAAATTGTTGTTCCGAGTCACAAGGAGTTGTGAGCCCACGGCTAGCTGTATCCCTGAACCATTGAGGGTCACACAGTGTAATGGATTTTTAATCCCCGTTGAGATAGTTAAATTTAAAGAGTTAAATTTAATGAACAAAGAAGTTGGACTTCTTATTTAAGAGTAGAGGAGTAAGATTTCCTAAAATGACATAGGGATGGCCATTTTTGGAAATCACTGAATTCGGATTCAGAAAAATTTATCTTGACTTTAAAAGGTGCAGAAATGGTTTCTGTGCACATTGGTGAAATCGGTTTATCAATCGGAGTCACGATGAATTTTATATTAATTTCTGAAAATGCGGGCTTTGCTTGTCGGGCTTGAACTTATGACTAATGGGCCCTAAGTTGTTAGTGGCCTACATTATAAATAAGTTATTGCAGTACAGAAATTACACACAACAAGGTCACAATTTTCGAAAACTTAAGTATTTTTCTAACAAGAGTGGCCGCCCCCCTCCCTGTCTACTCGAGAAAAATCCAGCCTGTGATTTTGAATTACAGTCTGGTTTAACGGATCAAATTCGTTAATCTTTTCGTAGAAACTTCTGATAGATTTTCTAGTGCAATCTATCAGAGGGATTAAATATCTATTCGTGGACCTGATTGAAGAACAGTTCGTCCATCAGTTCCAGGGATATACAACAAGAGCAGAGAAATCTGTTGGTGTCCAAAATCTCGATTCGAGATTAAAGGTAAAAATTTTATAATTGTTATTTAATTTTTACACACACACAATTTAATCGTAAGGTTGATACCCATTATGGAATCGTTCCATACAAAATTTTAAACTTCCGCTGCACCGGGTATCAATCATAATTGATCTGAACGCCGCGTTCTCCAACAATGTTGAACATCGTCATCGCCATATTGTTGAAACTGGCCTCACCCTTCTTCACCAAGCCTCTATCCCAACCATCTTCTGGCCCTATGCTTTTGCTACTGCCATTTACCTCATCAATCGCCTACCCAAAGTCAACCTTTCCTACCTATCCTTCTTTGAAAAACTTTTCAATCAACCTCCAAATCTTACCAAACTTCGATTGTTTGGGTGTCTCTGTTACCCATGGTTACGTCCGTATACCCATCACAAACTTGATCCTCATTCCTCTGCCTGCATATTCCTTGGCTACTCTCTTACTCAAAGTGCTTATATTTGTTTTGATGTCTCTTCTTCTAAAGTCTTTATCTCCCGTCATGTTCGCTTTGTTGAATCGGTCTTTCCTTATCTCACTTCCCCAGCCTATGTCTCTCCTGCCCCTGCAACCGACCACCCTCCATCCCCTCTCATCCCCATCGCTTCTGCACCTTCAACCCCACCTCCTCTAGCAACGGATCCATGTCCTGGTGCAACCCCTCTTCGAGTTCCTTCACCGGCACCAACCGTCCCACTGGCTCCTACCATGCCCACTGCTTCGTCTCAGAATCTGCACTCCATGACCACCCGCTCCAAAAATAATATTTCTAAACCTAACCCTCGGTTTTCTCTTGCTGCCACTAAACAGGATGCTCTGGCCGAACCCACATGTGTTTCCATGGCTCTTAAGGACCCTCAGTGGCGCTCTGCCATGTCCGCTGAATTTGATGCCCTTCTGAGGAACGATACTTGGGATCTTGTTCCTGCTCATTCTTCTCAGAACTTGGTTGGCTGTAATTGGGTCTTTCGCTTAAAACAGAAGTCTGATGGTTCTATTGATCGTCATAAAGCTCGTCTAGTTGCCAAGGGTTTTCATCAACGCCCTGGCATAGATTTCTTTGAAACATTTAGTCCTGTTGTTAAGCCGGTTACTATTCGTCTTGTTTTATCTCTGGCAGTTCAACATGTTTGGCCCTTACGTCAACTCGATGTGAATTACGCTTTTCTGCAAGGCTCTCTCACTCAAGAAGTCTTCATGGCTCAGCCTCCGGGTTTCATTGAAAAGAATTTTCCATCGCATGTTTGTAAGTTAAAAAAGGCTATCTATGGCCTCAAGTAGGCTCCTTGCGCCTGGTTTCAGGAGCTGAGTTCGTTCCTACTGCACCTAGGCTTTACTGCCTCTCGAGTTGACTCATCTCTCTTTATTTATCGTCATGAAGGCTGTACTGTGTATTTCTTGGTTTATGTGGATGACTTGATTATCACTGGGAGTCACTTGCCTCTTGTTTATTCCATTGTCCAGCAACTGGCAGTCCGTTTCTCTGTCAAAGATATGGGTTCCCTATCTTTTTTTTCTGGGTGTTGAAGTTCTTCCTTCCTCGCGTGGTCTTGTGCTTTCTCAACGGCGCTATATTCTTGATATTCTGCAGAGGTTTAATATGCAGTCCTCCAAGCCTGTAAGCACTCCTCTTGCCACCATTGGTTGATTAACTCTGCATGATGGTGCTTCTCCTACTGACCAAACCAGGTATCGTCAAGCAGTTGGCAGTCTTCAGTACCTTTTTCTCACTCGCCCTGATGTTGCTTTTGCTGTTAATCACTTATCTCAGTTTATGCACTCTCCATCTGAACTCCATTGGGGGGCTGTGAAACGTCTGCTTCGGTACCTACATGGTACTCTTTACTATGGTTTGCATCTTCGTTCTTCTCCTGTGCCGTCTCTGCATGGTTTCACTGATGCGGATTGGGGTGGAAATCCTGATGATCAGTGTTCTACTGAGGCTTATGTTATTTTCTATGGATCCAATCCAATTTCCTGGAGTTCCAAGAAACAAAAATCTGTTGCTCGCTCCTCCACTGAAGCCGAGTATCGAGCTGTTGCTTCTGGAGCTGCTGAGATTTCATGGCTATGCTCCCTTTTGGCCGAGCTGGGTGTTTCTTCCACTTCCACTCCTACTTTGTATAGTGATAATATTGGCACGACTTATCTCTGTGCTAATCATGTCTTTCATTCAAGGATGAAACATATTGCTTTGGATTACCACTTTGTCAGGGAACTTGTACAGTCCGGGAAATTATGAGTCTCTCATGTTTCATCTGCAGATCAGCTTGCGGATGCCTTGACTAAGCCGTTATCTAGCGCTCGTCTCCAAACTCTACTCTCCAAGATTGGTGTTTCTTCAGCACATCCATCTTGAGGGGGAATGTTAACTAAATATTATGTGAATATTACAAAAGATTTGTTAGATTATATCCTTGTATATCTTAGTTTAAATTAGGAGTTTATTTGTGCTTATCTAGTCGTGATAGGCATCTTATTCACTTGTATATATACATTACCTTGTGATTAATAAAATCATTCATTCACAAAACTCTATATAAATCACATAATTTCACATAGCAATTAAATATTCTAAATAACATGCATTAAATCATATAATTTAACTAATTAATCGTGATTAAGCTAGTGGACTTTTTGGACCTTACAACTCTACCGTCCTTAAAAGAATTCATCCTCGAAATTCGACTTACCAAACAATTCAGGACAGCGTGCTTGCATATCCTGCTCGGTTTCCCATGTAGCTTCCTCAACCAAGTGGTTGCACCATAGGATCTTCACCATCGGAATCTCTCTGTTTCTCAATCTACGAACTTATCTGTCCAAAATTTGAACAGACATCTCCTCGTAGGAAAAGTCTGGCATCCATTCTACTGGCTCATGGCGAATAACATGAGAAGGATTCGCCACATACTTCCTTAGCATGGAGATATGTAAGACATTGTGAACACCTTCTAAGTTTGGAGGTAGAGCTACTCGATAATCTCTAGCGCAACTTTTTCTAGGATCTCAAAAGGTCCTACGTATCTTGGACTCAGTTTACCTCTCTTTCCAAACCTCATAACACCCTTCCATGGTGACACTTTGAAGAACACATGGTCACCTACTTCAAACTCAAAATCCCTACGCCGCTGATCGACATAAATTTTCTATCGACTTTGAGCTGTCAACATTCTGTCTCTGATCTTGGATATTACATCTACTGTCTGAGTCACTATTTCTGGCCCCAAAACAGCTCTCTCTCCAACTTCATCCCAGTGTAGGGGAGTTATGAATCTTTTCCCATACAATGCCTCATACGGAGCCATGCCAATAGTTGATTGATAACTATTGTTGTAAGTAAACTCCACTAAAGGCAATTTGATTCCCAATTACCTCCAAAGTCGATCATACAAGACCTCAACATGTCTTCGAGTATCTGAATTACTCGTTCTGACTGACCATTTATCTGAGGGTGGAAAGCTGTGCTGAAATCTAGCTTGGTTCCCAAACCTCGGTGTAAACTTTCCCAAAAATTTGAGGTAAACTTAGGATCTCTGTCAGATACTATCCTCGCTGGAACTCCATGCAATCTGAAAATTTTCCGAATGTACAGTTCTGCATACTGATTCATCAGGAAGTTATTCCTGACTGGAATAAAAGGAGCTAACTTAGTTAATCTGTCAACTATCACCCAAATCGAGTTTATCCTTCGCTGTGAAGCTGGCAATCCTACCACGAAATCCATAGTGACATCTTCCCACTTCCATGTGGGTATAGGAAACAGTTTCAGGAGCCCTGCTGGTTTCTGGTGCTCAATCTTCACCTGCTGATAAGTCAAACATTCACTCACAAATTTTACAATGTTCTTCTTCATACCTGGCCACAAATATAAGGATTGAAGGTCCTTATATATCTTCGTACTCCGTAGATGAATGGAATACGGAACAGTATGGGCTTCAGTCATTACTTCAATTCTCAATGAGTCTACTGATGGCACCCACATTCTACCTCTGTGATGAACAATTCCATCTTTAACGGTATACAATGCACCAGTCTTAGCCTCATCTCTAATTCTCCACGCCATCAATTGTTCATCAGAAGCTTGGCCTGCTCGAATTCTATTAAGCAAACTAGGTACTAGTGTTAATGCAATATCGTGCATAGCTCCATTGGTCCGAGTACCTCCAAGCTCATCCGTTCAAAATCAGCAATCAACTCCTGTTGAACTGTCAATTGTTTCAATGTCGCAGACTTGCGACTCAATGCATCTGCTACTACATTAGCCTTACCTGGATGGTAGCTAATGTCACAGTCGTAGTCCTTCACTTTTCCAGCCATATTCTCTGCCTCATGTTCAACTCCTTCCGAGTGAAGAAGTATTTTAGGCTTTTGTGATTAGTGAAAATCTGACACCTTTTGCCATACAAGTAGTGTCTCTACAGCTTCAAAGAAAATACAACTGTAGCCAACTCAAGGTCATGAGTCGGGTAGTTCTTCTCATGAATCTTCAGCTGTCGAGATGAATATGCTATTACTTTATCATCCTGCATCAAAACAACCCCTAATACACTCTTAGATGCATCGGTGTAAACCACAAAACGACCCATGCCTTTTGGAATTGCTAGCACTGGCGCTGTCATCAGTCTTTCCTTTAGCTCTATGAAGCATTTCTCACACTGTTTTGACCACACAAACTTCACACCTTTCCGAGTTAGAGAAGTCATTGGTAGAGCTATATTGGAGAAATCTTGAATAAATCTCTTGTAATAGTCTGCTAAACCCAAGAAACTCCGTATTTCTGTAGCATTCTTTGGAGCAACCCAATTTCGAACTGCTTCCACCTTAGAAAATGAAATCTGCTCCAGCCAAAATTCACATTTACTGAACTTAGCATAAAGATGCTTTTCTTTCAAAATCTGCAACACTGTAGAAAAGTGCTAACGATGCTCCTCTAGATTGCGAGAGTAGATCAATATGTCATCTATGAAGACTATGACAATATGATCCAAGAAAGGTTGAAATACCCTGTTCATCAAATCCATGAACACCGCTGGTGCATTGGTCAACCCAAACGACATTACCAAGAACTCGTAGTGGCCATAGAGAGTCCTGAATGCTGTCTTCTGCACATATTCATCTTTTACCTTCAGCTGGTGGTAGCCTGATTGTAGGTCGATTTTTGAGAACACCACCGCCCCTTGCAATTGACCGAACAAGTCGTCTATTCTAGGCAAGGGATATCTGCTCTTCGCTGTAACTCGGTTCAGCTCTTTGTAGTCAATGCACAACCTCATTGACCCATCTTTCTTCTTAACAAACAACACCAGGGCACCCCATGGCGATACACTCGGTGTGATGAACCCCTTATCCAACAACTCTTGCAACTGATCATTCAGTTCTTTCATCTTCGTTGGTGCTAATTTGTACGGTGTCTTAGAAGCTAGCTTAGTTCCAGGCAACAATTCTATCCCAAATTAGACTTCCCTTATTGGAGGCAATCCCGCAACATAATCGGGAAAGACTTCTGCAAAATATTGAAAAGAATTTGCCCCAAAAGCAATCAATATCAATAGTTTGATCAAAAATTTTCAGAAACACTACAACACAACAAAATTTCTGCATCTTAACTTCAAAATCCATTAAACCTCAACACCTCTATATCAAGACATCAGGAACACATGCTTCACGTTTAAACATAATACTCATGAAATTTACAAGAACATGCAACAATCAACATCATAAATCATCCTAGGGTTTCATATAAAAATATTTATACTCTTGAATGGGTTTCAAAACATTAAAAACTTGCCTGAATTGATTGATTGGAATTAACCTGAGCGGTAGGACGATCTAACCTGGAGCCTATGAAGAACCGTAGCCTTGATGCACCGTTGGAGTGAGAGAGATTTGAGAGAAAAAGAGAGCGTTCAAATGAGTGAAAATAGAAGAAATTTTGAACACTTAAACCGTTTTGTGATTAATGGGCTTTCAACATGGCCCATTAGTTACATTTAAAATATTTTTTTAAATATTACTCTCTCAATAAAATACACTGAATCTACTTAACTTTATTTAAAATATTTTCTTAACTCATTCCAAGGCTAGGCTCGTCCCTACGACCCAAAATTAATACCAAACTGAAAACTTTAAAATCATGCATATCACATAACATTTCAGGCATTACAATAAATCACATAATCTCACATAAAAATAAAATATTTAAATAACATGCATTAAATCATATAATTTAACTAATTAATCTTGATTAAGCTATTGGACATTTTGGGCCTTACAGTATCGAGTTGTATCGGCGCGGTGATCGTGTTGTTGTTGTACGACTATCCTTGGAGCCATCAAGGCCAAGACGTTCGAAGTGCTAGTGGATCCTTGGTTAATCAACCTTAACCAAGAAGAGGAGATGTAGACTGTTAGAACCTAATGGGGGGGGGGGGGGGGGATTTAGGTTCTATTGGCAACTTTAGCAATTTAAAGCGATTATGCAAGTACGCAAGCGGAAGACTTAAGCAATCAAATAATAAGTGCGGTAAATAAATGCATAATGTAAATAAAGCAGTAAAAGGGATAAGAGATGTTTATGGAAGTTTGACGATAAATCATCTACGTCTCCCCTTCTTGGTTAAGTCGATTAACCAAGGATCCACTAGTACTTCAACGTCTTGGCCTTGATGGCTCCAAGGATAGCCGTACAACTCAACACGATCACCGCGCCGATACAACTCGAACACTTGGCCTTAAGGGCTCCAAGGATAGCCTCAACACAACACTTGGCTTCACACTCAAGTTCTTACAACGATAGCACAACACACTTGGCTTCACACTCAAGTGTTTACAACAATAGCACAACCAACTCACAAACTATTTTTACAAACACTCTCAAATATATCACACAAACACTTTGATAGTGAGAAATTGCTTGCAAAGGAGAGAAGAGATGAGTTGGGATGTCTCCAAATGACCTTGGATGGCCTCTATTTATAGTTGGCAAAGATTTGAATCTGATTTGAGTGCTTGGAGCGTGTGTTAAGAAGTCAAGGAGAGACAAAAAGTGTTCGGCGCCGCTGCCATCTTTTTTCCAGCACTGAGCGGAGTTTGTGGAAAAATCATATCTTCCAATATAACCGTTGGATTGATCTGAAATTTGAACTAAAGCTTTAAAACATCCAGATCTTTATTCAGAACGGTGAAGATTTGATTTGAATGAGTCAAACATTTCCAGTAATTTTCGGAATTCGCTTCATCATGTTTTCAAACCTGTTCTGTGCAACAAATTTAAAAATTCATATCTCCATATCCATCCGTTGAATTGATCTGAATTTTGGACAGAGGTTGTAAAACATCCTCTATTGGAATCTGATCGGTGGAGATTTGATTTAGATGTCTCAAACAATCCCAGTTAATTTCTGAAGTTGAATCTTCATGGTTTCATTCCTTGCAGAAGTGGGTACTGTGCAGCATATATGGAAAAATTCATATCTCTCATTCTAGCCGTTGGATTGCTCTCAAATTTGGACAGTACTTGTAACACTTCTTTATCTAGATTATGACTGGTGGAGATCCGATTTGGAATCATAAAAATTTCCAGTAATTTTCGGAAGTTGCTGCTACATACTTTGGCTTCTTCTTGTCTTTTTCTTCATATTTCTTAACAATTTTTCATCCATTCAATGAGCAATACAAGACTTTATAAATACATGTATAGCTTCAAAATAACTTCCAATAATTTATTTTTCAATAAATCTAATCTGCAAAATCTCACTTTAAATGGTTAGTAACAATTAACCGAGTTTTGTAATCATCAAAACATAATATTATGAGACTTGTTAATGCATTAAAAACATTAATCTCATAACACGAGATTTGTATGCGTTTAAGGCGTAACAATCTCCCCCTTTTTGATGATCACAAAACTTGGTTAAATAGGAGAAATAAATGTACAATATTAAATAAATAATTTAAATTTGCACAATATAATTGCATGAATAAAACTCCCCCTAAATTAAACAATTAGTGAAGAAGAGTTTGTTTATCAAATAACCGATTTTATTCTTCATGCATTTAACCATACTAACTCTCCCCTTTAGTTAAAGTATTTAACCAAACTAATTCTCCCTCTTTTTGTGATAATCAAAAAGACTGGAAAAGTATGCAAAAACATGAGAATTGAAATATGATTTCTAAAATGTAACACATAAATTTCACATAAATAACAAAATATGAGCGTATAATATTGAATAAATGCAATTAATTTGTATTATCCAAAATTAAGTTGCTCGAATTTTATATTAATCTCCCCCTTAATATGTCATTATCTTTAGAATATGTCAACAAGTGATTACAACTCAATCATGCCAAGTTCACCACGCAAACGAATAAAAGTATTTTCATCTAGTGGTTTTGTAAAAATATCGGCAATTTGATTTGACGTGTCAACATATTGAAGTTCAACTTCATTTCGTTCGATGTGGTCACGAATAAAATGTTGACGAATGTCAATATGTTTGGTGCGCGAATGTTGAATCGGATTCTTTGTTAGACATATGGCGCTAGTGTTGTCACAGAAAATAGGGATTTTAGAAAAAGATACACTATAGTCGAGCAATTGATGCTTCATCCAAAGAATTTGCGCACAACAACTACCAGCAGCCATATATTCGGCTTCGGTCGTTGACAACGCAACACAATTTTGTTTCTTTGAAAACCAAGAAACTAAACAGTTTCCTAAAAAGAAACAAGTTCCACTAGTGCTTTTACGGTCCACCTTATATCCACCAAAGTGGGCATCACAATATGCTTTTAAATCAAAGAAAGAATTTTTTGAATACCACAAGCCGAGATTTGGAGTATTTGAAAGATATTTGAAAATGCGTTTTAAGGCGAACAAATGTGATTCCTTTGGACATGATTGAAATCGTGCACACAAGCAAACACTAAGCATAATGTCCGGTCTACTAGCAGTAGCATATAATAAGGAGCCAATCATACTACGAAAGGAAGATTGATCTACAGATTTACCATTTTCATCCTTGTCGAGTCTGATTGCTGTGCTCATCGGTGTAGATGATGATTTTGTGTTCTCCATTCCAAACTTCTTTAGAATCTCCTTGATGTATTTGCTTTGGTTCACAAAGAACCCATCCTTGCACTGTTTGATTTGCAATCCGAGGAAATAGTTAAGTTCCCTCATCATACTCATCTCGAAGTGTTCCTGCATAAGCTTGGAGAAATCTTGACAAAGAGTTTCGTCAGTAGAACCAAAAATTATATCATCAACATAAATTTTCACAATCAAAAGATCATTTTTGACATTCTTGGTAAATAAGGTAATGTCGATCTTTCCTCTTGAAAAACCATTTGAAAGCAAGAAAGTAGACAGTTTATCATACCAAGCTCGAGGAGCTTGTTTCAAACCATACAATGCTTTGTTTAGTCTAAACACATGATCAGGCAAAGAAAGATCAACAAAGCCATCAGGTTGCTCAATATAAACCTCTTCTTTCAATTCACCATTAAGAAATGCACTCTTGACATCCATTTGAAATAACTTGAAATTTCTAGAGCAAGCAAAAGCAAGTAGCATGCGAATAGATTCTAGTCTAGCAACAGGCGCATAAGTTTCATCATAATCTATGCCTTCTTCTTGACTATATCCTTTAGCAACAAGCCTAGCTTTATTTCTAGTGATAGTGCCATGCTCGTCAAGTTTATTCCTAAACACCCATTTAGTACCAATGATAGATCTATCATTCGGCCTAGGAACAAGAAACCAAACATCATTGCGTTTAAATTCATTCAACTCATCTTGCATCGCAATTATCCATGCATCATCTAACAAAGCATCATCTATGCATTTAGGTTCAACATGCGAAACAAAGGCAAGATGATTACAAATATTATTAAGAGAAGAACGAGTGGCTACTCCCTTCGAAGGACTTCCGATGATAAGATCCATTGGGTGATCTTTGTGAAGCGTCCAATCCTTCGGAAGTGGTGTTTTCTCAATGGAAACATCTATATCATTTAGGCTTAAGGAAGCCAATTCTTCTTCGAGTAATTCTACATCATCAATATTAGTGCGAACAATAGTAGACATAGATTTATCAAAAATAACATGCATAGATTCTTCAACAAGTAAAGTGCGTTTATTAAAAACTCTAAAGGCCTTACTTGAGGTAGAATATCCGAGAAAGATACCTTTATCGGATTTGGCATCAAATTTGCCAAGGTTGTCCTTACCATTGTTATGTATGTAGCATTTGGAACCGAAAGCTCGAAAGTAAGAAATGTTAGGCTTTCTCCCTCTCCATAATTCATATGGAGTTTTCTTGAGAATTGGCCTTATTGATACGCGATTGATAATGTAACAGACAGTGTTCATTGCTTCAGCCCAAAAATATTTTGGTAGAGAATGCTCACATATCATGGTCCTCGCAATCTCCACAAGTGTCCTATTTTTCCTCTCAACGACCCCGTTTTGTTGAGGAGTCCTAGGACAAGAAAAATTATGACCGATGCCTTTCTCTTCACAAAAGTTTGAAAAACTCTCATTTTAAAATTCAGTTCCGTGGTCACTACGGATCTGGTTTATTGAAAGATTTTTCTCATTCTCAACACGTTTCACAAAAGTTTTAAAATAATCAAAGGCATCATTTTTGTGGGCTAAAAACAATGTCCACGTGAATCGTGAGAAATCATCCACAATGACAAATGCATAAAGCTTCCCTCCTAGGCTAGCGTTCCTCGAGGGACCACATAGATCTAGGTGAAGAAGTTCAAGGGGCATAGAAGTTGATATAAAATTTTTGCTTTTAAAATATTCCCTTGTATGTTTGCCAAGTTGACATGCATCACAAATAGAATCTAATTTTAAATTGAGTTTTGACATACCAACAACTAAATCAAGTTTAAAAAGTTTTTCTATGGTACTAGGACCAACATGACCTAGTCGTCTATGCCAAAGAATGTTGTCATCAACATTCAAGGATACAAGGCTTTTAATATTTGATAAAGATAAATTGTTTAAAGAAACCTTGTAAACATTTTCACTTCTATATCCTTTGAAATTTATGGATTTGTCAGTCGTGAGTGATATAGTGCAGTGTTGGGGAGTGAATTTGACTTCATAACCTCTATCGCACAATTGACTTATGCTTAGTAGATTATGTTTAAGCCCTTTCACTAGGAGTACATCATCAATCAAGCAAGATTTAGATATACCTATTGAGCCTATTTCTTCAATTACTCCTTTGCCGTTGTCTCCAAAGGTGACAGTTCCCTTCTCCTTTGGTTTGACGGATTGGAGTAGCTCTTTGTTTCCCGTCATATGTCTAGAACATCCACTGTCTAGATACCATATGCTAGGGAGAACAATTTTCCTATTTCCCTACAAGAAGAGATTTTGGTACCCTTTAGTTCTTTTGGGTCCACAGTGTTAGAAAAGAAAAATACAAAACAGATTTTCAAGAGTTCAGTCTCTCATAGCGACATCATCCCCACTTTCCAAGAGTGCTCCCAGTTGTAGGTAGGGCTATGCCTCTTTAAAAACCTATTTCCTTGGACAGAGCAGCATTCATCAGGAAGACCAGTCGCAAGTCAAGGCAGTTTAAACCGGTCTATGATGAACTCCCTTGGATCATGATCTCATAATGCCGAGTAATGAGTTGTTAAGTACTCTTAGGCCTCCATTTCATATAGCTCTTTTTATCATATTGATATTTTAAAGATCTACACTTATGTCTAGCATGTCCTATTTTACAACAGTAAGAACATGCAGGGGGTGATCTCATTTTTGCTTTAGCAATTAGACTAGTGAAATCTATAGATTTCTTACCATACCCTATTCCACCCTTATCAAAACTACATTTTTGCATGCTTAGTAAATTATTCAAGTTATTACTACTTACATTGAATTTATCAAAAGATTTCTCTAAGTGAGCTATGTCATCCTTTAATCTTAGGTTTTCATGCTCCTTAGTTTCTAATTCATGTTTGAGCTTTCTATTTTCTTTTCTAAGAGATTTAGCCATATCAAACGTGTTTTTATATGCATGTAGTAGTTCGTCATAGGAAGGTACCTCATCATCGTCGTCGGAGACGATGTCATCACTTTTAGCCATGAGGCAGATGTTGGCTTCCTCCTTGTCATCGTCGCTATCGCTCCAAGTGGCTAGAAGTGCTTTCTTCTTTCCCTTGTCAACTTTCTTCTTAAGAGGACACTCATTTGCATAGTGGCCTTGTTGTTGACAGTTGTAGCAAGTAACTTCCTTATCCGGCTTCTTTTGGAATTTGTTTCCTCGCATGAATCGTTTGAACTTTCTTGCGAAGAGCGCCATATCATCATCATCATCATCTTCTTTGGATTGGCTAGATAGAGCAATCCCCTTTGCCTTGGTATCTTCTTTCTTTAATTCCTTCCTTGTTGATAATTCCAGCTCATGGGTTTTTAGAGTCCCATGTAGTTGATCAAGATCGTAGGATGCGGTGTCACCTTTGTTTGACTCGATGATGGCCATCCTCTTGGCATCCCACTCCTTGGGTAAGGCGCGTAGAGCTCTCCTCCACACTTGTTTGGTTGGATATTGTTCCCCGAGTTGGGCTAGCTCATTGATAATTTGAGTAAGCCTTCGGAACATAGTATCTACATCTTCGTTTGATTCCATCTCGAATGTTTCATATTTGAGTTGGAGTAGATCAATCTTTGTCTCTTTGACTTGATTAGTCCCTTCATGGCATATCTCCAACTTGTCCCATATCTCTTTAGCGGATGAGCACATTGAGATCCGGTTGTACTCATTCATATCTAAGGAACAATGAAGAATATTCATGGCTTTAGCATTTTGAGAAATTAATCGCATGTCCTCCTTGGAAAAGTCGTCCATTCCCTTGGGAATTTTGACACCCTCAACCTCTTTAGTAGGTATGTAGGGACCTTTCACAGTAACTTTTCAAAGATCATAATCTACGGATTGGATATATAAGGACATTCGGTTTTTCCAATATCCGTAGTTTATGCCATTGAAAAGAGGAGGACGATTTGTTGATTGCCCTTGAGCATAGTCGCTCACTAGATTTGCCATAGAGCCTTTTTGAAAATATTTTGTAAAAAGGTGGCTCTGATACCACTTGTTAGAACCTAATGGGGGGGGGGGGGGAGATTTAGGTTCTATTGGCAACTTTAGCAATTTAAAGAGATTATGCAAGTACGCAAGCGGAAGACTTAAGCAATCAAATAATAAGTGCGGTAAATAAATGCGTAATGTAAATAAAGCAGTAAAAGGGATAAGAGATGTTTATGGAAGTTAGACGATAAATCGTCTACGTCTCCCCTTCTTGGTTAAGTCGATTAACCAAGGATCCACTAGTACTTCAACGTCTTGGCCTTGATGGCTCCAAGGATAGCCGTACAACTCAACACGATCACCGCGCCGATACAACTCGAACACTTGGCCTTAAGGGCTCCAAGGATAGCCTCAACACAATACTTGGCTTCACACTCAAGTGCTTACAACGATAGCACAACACACTTGGCTTCACACTCAAGTGTTTACAACAATAGCACAACCAACTCACAAACTATTTTTACAAACACTCTCAAATATATCACACAAACACTTTGATAGTGAGAAATTGCTTGCAAAGGAGAGAAGAGATGAGTTGGGATGTCTCCAAATGACCTTGGATGGCCTCTATTTATAGTTGGCAAAGATTTGAATCTGATTTGAGTGCTTGGAGCGTGTGTTAAGAAGTCAAGGAGAGACAAAAAGTGTTCGGCGCCGCTGCCATCTTTTTCCCAGCACTGAGCGGAGTTTGTGGAAAAATCATATCTTCCAATATAACCGTTGGATTGATCTGAAATTTGAACTGAAGCTTTAAAACATCTAGATATTCATTCAGAACGGTGAAGATTTGATTTGAACGAATCAAACATTTCCAGTAATTTTTGGAAGTTGCTTCATCATGTTTTCAAACCTGTTCTGTGCAACAAATTTAAAAATTTGTACTTATTCCTGGGGTACAAGTTCGAGTCCTGGGGAGGGCATGAAATTCTCCTTTCCAGGTGGAGAGAAGACCATGAGTATGGCTGGGCCAGAGCAGAGCCTGAGAGATGGCAGAGCAGAGGCCCAGTCCATTACAACCGGATCTCGATGTGTACATCCACTAAAGAAATATGGGACAAATTGGAGATATTCCACGAAGGGACCAATCAAGTCAAGGAGACAGATTGATCTCCTACAGATCAAATATGAGTCCTTTGAGATGGAAGCCAATGAAGACGTAGGAGGCTCACTCAAATCATCAACGAGATATCCCAACTTGGAGAACAATATCCAACCAAGAAAGTTTGGAGGAGAGCTCTACGCGCCTTACCCAAGGAGTGGGATGCCAAAAGAACTGCCATCATCGAATACAACAAAGGCGACACCGCATCCTATGATCTTGTTCAACTCCATGGAACCCTAAAAACCCATGAGTTGGAAGTATCTACAAGAAAAAAATCAAATAAAGAGGATGAGAAGATCAAGGCAGATGATGATGACATTACACTCTTCGCAAGAAAGTTCAAACGATTCATGCGAGGAAACAAATATAAGAAAGAGAAGAAGTCGAACAATTAAGTGACATGCTACAACTTTCAACAACAAGTCCACTACGCAAATGAGTGCCCCCTCAAGAAGAAGGTTGACAAAGGCAAGAAGAAAGCCCTAATAGCAACTTGGAGCGACAATGATGATGACGAGAATGAAGCCAACATCTGCCTCATGGCTAGGGATGATGACATCGTCTTCGACGACAGTGATGAGGCACCTTCCTACGATGAATTAATACATGCATATAAACTTATGTTTGACATGACTAAATCACTTAGAAAAGAAAATAAAAACCTCAAAAATGAGTTAGAATCTGAGCATGAAACCCTAAGATTAAAGGATGACATAGCTCACTTAGAAAAATCATTCGACAAATTCAATGTTAGTAGTAATAAATTGAATAATCCCATAAGCATGCAAAAATATAGCTTCGATAAAAGTGGAATAGGGTATGGTAAGAAATCAATAGACTTTACTAGCCTTATTGCTAAAGCTAAAATGAAATCACCCCTGCATTCTCTTACTGCTATAAAATAGGTCATGCTAGACATAAATGTAGATCTTTGAAATATTAATATGATAAAAAGAACTATATGAAATGGAGGCCTAAGAGTACTTTACAACTCATCAGTCGGCATTATGAGAACATGATCTAATGGAGTTCATCATAGACCGGTTTAAACTTTCTTGACTTACAACTGGTCTTCCTGATGAACGCTGATCTATCTAAGGAAATAGGTTTTTAAAGAGGCCTTAGCCCTACCTACTACTGGAAGAACTCTTGAAAAGTGTCGATGATGTTGCTATGAGATATCGAACTCTTAGAATTCTATTTGATATCTCTCTTTTCTAACAACGTGGACCCAAAAGAACTAAAGGGTACCAAAAACAATTTTTGCAGGGAAATAGGAAAAATGTTCTCTCTAGCATATGGTATCTAGACAGTGGATGTTCTAGACATATGACGGGAAACAAGGAACTACTCCAATCAGTCAAACCAAAGGAAAAGGGAACTGTCACCTTTGGAGACAACAACAAAGGAGTAATTGAATGAATAAGCTCAATAGTTTTATCTAAATTCTGCTTGATTGATGATGTACTAATAGTGAAAGGACTTAAGCATAATCTACTAAGCATAAGTCAATTGTGCGATAGAGGTTATGAAGTAAAATTTACTCCCCAACACTGTAATATATCACTCACATCTAACAAATTCATAAATTTCAAAGGATATAGAAGTGAAAATGTTTACAAGGTTTCTTTAAATAATTTATCTTTGACAAATATTAAAAGCCTTGTATCCTTGATTGTTGATGATAACATTCTTTGGCATAGACGATTAGGTCATGTTGGTCCTAGTACCATAGAATTTTTTTTTAAACTTGATCTATTTGTTGGTATGCCAAAACTCAATTTAAAATTAGATTCTGTTTGTGATGCGTGTCAGCTTGGAAAACACACAAAAGAATCATTTAAAAGAAAAAATTTTGTATCAAATTCTATTCCCCTTGAACTTCTCCACCTAGATCTATGTGGTCCCTCAAGGAACGCTAGCCTAGGAGAAAAGCTTTATGCATTTGTCATTGTGGATGATTTCTCACGTTTCACGTGGACATTGTTTCTAGCCCACAAAAATGATGCCTTTGATTATTTTAAAACTTTTTTCAAACGTGTTGATAATGAGAAAAATCTTTCAATAAAGCAGATCCATAGTGACCATGGAACTAAATTTTTCAAAATGAGCGTTTTACAAATTTCAGTGAAGAAAAAGGCATCGGTCACAATTTTTCTTGTCCTAAGACTCCTCAACAAAATGGGGTCATTGAGAGGAAAAATAGGACACTTGTGGAGATTTCGAGGACCATGATATGTGAGCATTCTCCACCAAAATATTTTTATGCTGAAGCAATGAACACTTCCTGTTACATCATCAATCATGTATCAATAAGGCCCATTCAAAAAAAAAAAACTCCATATGAATTATGGAGAGGGAGAAAACCTAAAATTTTATACTTTCGAGCGTTCGGTTCAAAATGCTATATCCATAACAATGGTAAGGATAATCTCGGTAATTTTGATGTCAAGTTCGACAAGGGCATCTTTCTCGGATACTCTACTTCAAGTAAGGCTATAGAGTAATTAATAAACATACTTTACTTGTTAAAGAATCTATGCATGTTGTATTTGATGAATCTATGTCTGTACTTTCTCGTACTATTAACGATGATATATATTTACTCGAAGAAGATATGACTTCCTCAAGATTAAATGATATAGATGTTTCTGTTGAGGACACACCACTTCCAAAGGAATGGACGCTTCACAAAGATCATCTTATGGATCTTATCATCGGTAGTCCTTCAAAGGGAGTAACCACTCCTTCATCTCTTAATAATATTTGCAATCATCTTGCTTTTGTTTCGCATGTTGAACCTAAGTGTATTGATGATGATTAATTAATCCAGAAAGACAACAATCTTCCACCATTTGAGATACACCTATCGTATACAAGGATAAATAACATACCTTTCTACTTAAGGCGTCCGCAGCTGCATTAGATTTTCCTGGATAATATTTAATCTCGCAATCGAAATCTTTCAATAAATCAAGCCATCTACGCTGTCTCATATTCAATTCTGATTGCGAAAACAGATATTTCAAACTTTTGTGATCTGAAAAGATTTCAAACTTCTCACCATAAAGATAATGTCGCCATATCTTCAATGCAAAGACAATAGCGGCAAGCTCCAGATCATGGATAGGATATCGAGTCTCGTGTGGCTTTAACTGTCTCGAAGCATAAGCGATAACATGACCTCTCTGCATAAGCACACAACCCAGACCCTTGTGAGAAGCATCACAATATACAACAAAATCACCTGTACCTGATGGAATCGTCAAGACAGGTGCACTTGTAAGCCTTTTCTTCAACTCCAAGAAACTAGTTTCACAGGCTTCAGTCCAGACATACGGCTTATTCTTCTGAGTCAGTTGCGTAATAGGCTTCGCAATGCTGGAAAAATCTCTGATAAAACGTCTATAATAACCTGCCAAGCCCATAAAACTCCGTATTTCTGGTACTGATGTAGGTCTAGGCCAATTCAATACAGCCTCGACCTTGCTTGAATCCACTGAAATCCCATCACCTGAAATAATATGCCCAAGAAACACACCTTTCTACAACCAAAATTCACATTTCGATAACTTAGCATATAATTTCTCATTTCTCAAAGTCTGTAAAATGAGTCGGAGATGTTCAGCATGCTCATGTACATTCTTGGAATAGATCAAGATATCATCGATAAAAATAATGACAAAGTCATCCAAATATTTCTGAAATACCCGATTCATCAATCCCATAAATACTGCAGGAGCATTGGTTAAACCAAAAGGCATGACGATAAATTCATAATGTCCATACCTTGTTCTAAAAGAAGTTTTAGGAATATCTTCATCTCGTACTCTCAGTTGATGATATCCAGATCGCAAATCAATCTTCGAATAGATAGCTGAACCCTGTAGCTGATCAAACAAATCATCTATTCTAGGCAGTGGATATTTATTCTTGATGGTTACCTTGTTCAATTGACGATAATCAATGCATAAGCGCATGGAATCATCTTTCTTTCGTACAAACAGTACCGGAGCACCCCAAGGTGAAACACTCGGTCTAATGTACCCCTTGGCTAACAAATCTTCCAATTGATCCTTCAACTCCTTCAATTCAATAGGTGTCATTCTATAAGGAGCCTTGGATATTGGTTGCGTACCTGGCATTAGATCAATACTGAAATCTATATCTCGTACTGGAGGTAAACCAGGAATTTCATCAGGAAATACATCAGCAAATTCATGCACAACTGGAATATCTGTTACTGCTGGACTGGATTTCAATACATCGACTGCATAAATCAGAAATCCTTTCGCCCCTCTCTGCAATAAACGGGTCATAGATAACACAGATATCAAAGGAATCTTGGCTCGAGAACCCTTACCGTAGAATTTCCATTCAGATGCCATTTCTGGTCTAAATCGAACCACTTTCTGGAAACAATCTACAGTTGCTCTGTACTTGGTTAACATGTCGATACCAACAATACATTCGAAATCTGATAATCCAAGTACTATACAATCTATATTAATCACATTCCCGTCATATTGCAACGCACAATTTCGAATCATTCGAACAGATATAATACCTTCACCCAACGGTGATGAAATAGAAACAACAGTAGGCAATGGCTCAGAAGATAAAGAATGCATCATAACAAATTTTTCAGAGATGAATGTATGAGATGCACCTGTATCTATCAAAACATAGACAGGATAACCATAAATAAAGCAGTTACCTGCTATGACATCGGCAGGTGCCGCCTGTGCCTGTTCCTCAGTAAGTGCAAAAACTCGAGCCTGTTTTCTAGGAGGTTGAGTCACAGTCTGGCTTCCTCCTCCTCTGGTCTGTTGCTGAGGTTGCTGAGGCTGAAATGAATGCACTGATTGCCTTTCGGCCTGAGGTATTGGTCAAGAAGAACTTTCACCTATAGCTCTTTGAGGACATACCTTGGCATAGTGACCAGGTTGACGACAAATATTGCAATTACCTGTCACACCCTTGCACTGATCACTTGAATGTTTTCCACCACACTTAAAACAGAATGCTCCTGATTCACCAGTTCTCTGACCTGCCCCAAACTGTCTCTGTCCACTAGAACTTGAAGAACTACTACCTGGCTTCTTAAATTGCTTTCCCTTTGGCCTGAATCTAGAATCCTTTCTGCCACTGCTTCCTCCCTCAAATCTGGGATATGTTTGCTGAAACTGTGGCGGATTCTGTGGAATGAAAGCTGATACAGGCTGAGGAAATGGCTGTGGAATGAACGGTGTTCCTCTTTGTCGCAAAATACCTGCTTCGGCTCCCTTAGCTTTGTTCAAGGCATCAGCAAAAGTATTTGGTCGTCCACTGTTCACCAAGGTAAACACCTCTGGATTAAGGCCATTGATAAACTGATCCGCCATTGCTTCATCAGTAACTGCTATATGTGGTGCAAACTTCAAAAGACTTGAAAATTTGGCCACATATTCCTCGATATTCAAATTACCTTGCCTTAGATTGGCAAATTCAGCACCCTTATCCTTCCTGTAGGAGACTGGAAAGAAACGTTGATAGAACTCAGTTTTAAAGACAGTCCAGGAGATAATCGTACCTCGTTGTTCCAATGCCCGTTTTGTTGTAATCCACCAACTTTTGGCAACATCGTGAAGTTGATGTATTATCAATCTGATACGACGATCATCGGTATAATCAAGTGATTCAAATAGCTGTTCTATATCTTCAAGCCAATTTTCACAATCAACTGAGTTTTCTGTTCCTTTCAGTTTTAGCGGTTTGAATGACTGAAATCACTTTAACAAAGTCTCCATTGGAGTAGCAGTAGGATCCAACGGGTCAGTAGATGTACTACCCTGTGCATTCTGGGTTTCAACAATTGGCGGTGGTACTTGTACTGGTTCAGCTGGAGGAACCACTAATGGCTGTCGAATGACCGGTGCTTTACGGGGAGGCATATCTGATTGTCAAACAGATTAGTGCATAAACAATATAATATGCAGAAATTTATTCCATCCTTCTCTGATAAGCATTCTCATGCATTCTCATGAGAATTCAGGTTCTGACTAAGGATATTCTGGAATACAATTGCATATATATAGCATGCAGTAGCAATAAAAGCACATAATCATGCAATCACATAATTATTGCTATATATAAAGCATGCTAGCAGATAATGCACATAATCAGATATAACATGTACTCTCATGCAATATTAAACAATCAGACAGACTCAAACTACCCCGCTCATCAACTTCTATCTAAATCCAGAAACTTATGCTCTGATACCACCTATTGTGGGGACCCGGGTTGCTAATCTTATCTTAGGGCAATTTATTGTAATTAACAATTAAACAAGTACTTAAAAGAATTAAAGAAACAAGAGCTAAAAAAAAAATTTTGTTTTACAAGCTTCTAAACATAATAAACATAAACTAGCATGTATTCAAGCCATAATATACAAAGTTCTTGTATCACTTCTAGCATGGTTCAACAACATAAAGTACAAGTCGTGCTACTTAAGCCCGTGTCCTCACTTGCTATGCCTCAATCTCGAGCTATCCTTGTCTTTTCTGACTAGCTCCTGCCCCACCTATTGCCATGCACACATACAAAACAAAGCAATAGCCGGATAACTCCGGTGAGAATAAAATCCCAGTATAAACAACTTTAAACGCGAGATAATAAACGTGAATGCAATGCAAATGGCAAAGGAAGGCTATCAAGCTGATATCAATAAAACTTAGTTCTTTGGGATCCCGAGGAATAAAATAACTATCAAACCACCGATACTCCCATTCGAGGCGGCATCAAGTATTTTAGTCGTCTGACTTTGGTACAACTATAGTGAGTCTTCTGGCTCTGAACATAAATCCATATTCTGTGCCATGAGTCAAGCTGACTCTAGAAATAAATTTACAGTCCATGCCACTCACTACAGCTCTCCAAACGTCATCTGCACTCTAGGCGATGGCTGCCCTCTGTGCTATTAAGGCTGGAGTTCAAGATGAATGCAACATAAGCTGTATGCATTAAAAGCTATAAAACACATCTTGAACAACTAAGCATATAAGCAAACAAAGCAGTACAAATAAATAATCACATAAGAAATATAAAGAAACAAGTATGTGATTGACATGGGAATACTTGAAATGAAAGCTATTTCAAGCGTTCTATCCCATCTGGATTTGCTGTCATTTATACCTTTCTATGTCACGTCTGAAAGTACTTCAAATCTGCAAGTACATCAATGAAAATTCATATCAAAAAGGTTGCTCCACTTCTCAACTCAATCTCAAGTGCAAATGCTAGCAAACCTTGCTTCAAATCCTTCTCGGTTTGACTCGGAGATCTCGAGTTCGGCAACTTCGATAGAAAGCTGATAAATTACATATCGAATAACTAACAAGATCAGATTCCATTCAAACCATGCTTCGTTCAATCAACAATATCAAAGTCTTGACATTTTGCAAATCGACGGCATAACGGCTAAAACCGGCAATCCAAACAATATCCAAATCAATCCAACAATCCAGATAACTTATAATCTCTAACATATCATCTCATTACCATAAAAATCAGTATCAATCAAACATGGTAGTGTTCGAATTATTCTTCCCAAATTCATATAAAATCCGAACGACAGTCTTTTTCCAAACCGTCTGCGAATACACGATCGGTACAGCTGATATACGCATATATGATAAAATCATAATTTTCCATCTTTCACATAAAAATAAAATCTGAGATATGTGAATAAAACATGTACCAAATCGAAGGTCTCGGAGCTGTGATCGCAGATATATATTTATCTGGAATTTCTGACAACCGGAGCGCGAGTTATCGAAGCTTTTACGGAGCGAAAATGGCGTGGGAAGGTTTCAGCTTTTCTTTCTGCCTTTCTTTCTTTTCGGATTCTGATGATACACGTGACAATGATATATATTAAGTGTAAGTTGAGATAAATATATCCAAATTGCAGTTTAGTCCCTGAACTTTTGGCTATTTGCAATTCAGTCCCCGGAAAAGCGATTTAATTCAATTTCAACCCTTTTCAATTTAAGAATATTAGAATTTAATTCTAAACTATAAATATTCCCAAATTAAATATTCTCGGATTAAAATTAAATAATCCCGGGCCTTACAGCTGCAGTGCACTATGCCGCAAGGAGGTCAAGGTAAAACCCAACCCAATCTTTCCTTGAATTGGTAAGAGAGGCCAAGATATCTCTCAGCCCCACACGAACACATGCTAAGGTAAGGAAACACATAATGATTTGGTAAGGGAGGCCAAAACATCTCCCAGCCCCACACATACATGTGAATAAATATAGTCACAACCATCTCACTTCGTTCGTAAAAAATATTTTACTTCATTCTT
This sequence comes from Henckelia pumila, assembly GCF_033568475.1. Taxonomy (NCBI): domain Eukaryota; kingdom Viridiplantae; phylum Streptophyta; class Magnoliopsida; order Lamiales; family Gesneriaceae; genus Henckelia; species Henckelia pumila. The sequence goes on from NC_133121.1 coordinate 193,722,651, forward strand.
ACTTGACTCGACTCAAAGATATAGCATGAATTTATGGAAATGACTTTCTTTGAAAATATTTACTCGATTACTCGATTCACAAGTAAATTATGAAAGATGGTTGACAAGGATGGTGATTTAGGTGGCAAACCATAGCTAAGAATCTAGACTTTACTTTTGGGACTTGGGGCGTATCTCGAGCAATCCACTTGCAAATGCTTATAACATAATCATTTAACTTACGCTTGAAAACACGGTTCCCATGCACTCTATACTCCACTAGGAAGTCATCCTCGAGGTATAAATCTTATCCAATAATTTCTGACAATAATGTTTCCGGGCAGCAACACTTAACATAAAAAAAATCAGCACCCTAAAAAAATCAATGGCCTAGAACTCAACCAAAACTTAACCGAATTGGTTCCCGCATGAAACGACGTCTCCCTAACATCCTAGGATATTCCCAAACCTGTGCCCTTAGTCAAAACATGGGTATAACACTATTTTACACGACCTTAACCGGACAGCCCCCAACACTTAGGCAAAAATCTGCTCGAAAACTCTTCTTCCTTCCAAACACTTAACCCTTGACTTCCCATGTTAACGACCTTTAAACAGTGACCTAGACCACTCCTTAGACTTGCACAACCCTTAAGACCAAGCAACAGTCCCCTGATCCCGAGCCATTCCCCAGCTCAAGTAAGCCCCTGCCCCTGCCCCTGCCCCTACCCCCTTGAAACCCGATCTCCTCCAATGCCAAACCGACACCCCTACCTCCAACTTTGCTAGCATTTTACACAACCTAGGTGCTATCATGTGAGCTACATCTCAACCATGGCAGCCTCTATATCACCATCCAAGCAACAAACAAGAAATCAAATCAACCATTCCCATTCACAATGAGAAGTTTCAAAACAGGGACAAAAATGCAACATTAAATCATGTCTCTAACTCACATATATCCAACACCAACAAAACATCATCGTTCCATCATCAGTACGTGCAACATAACAAAAAGGGAAATTAGAAATATGCACGGCTAAACCAGAGTGAACGGGAAAAACAGTAAACTCGTACCACTATTGAAATGTGCAGAAAAAAAGAAGAAAATGCTCAAAGGTGCTCCATAAATCAGAAAATGCACAATACACGCAGGACATATTATTCTACTTAGCGCAGTCAAATAAACCCAATAATCTTGCCTCTTCTTGGAAGAATCAGAAATGAGGGCTCGAGCAAATGCAGAAATCGAGATAGAGGGAATGGAAAATGGCTCGCTCAGCTCGCCTAGGGATGTTCTCCGGAAAAATGCAACTGGCGGCAGCCGGTGGTGAGGAGTTGTCGGCGGTGGAGGCTTGAGGAGATGAAGAAAAAATCGATGGTGAGGGGAATGAGAAATGAGAAGAACGAGAGTGAGGAGTGAGAAATATGGAGAGAAATGTGAGTGTGTGTTGGAGGCGTGAGAATGAGTGATATTTTGTGTCTAGGGTTTAATATTGAGTTGTGGATAAAGTTTGAGTGTGTATGTATATGTGTATGTATAGTAATGTGGGTGTATGAGTGCTTAGGGAAAAAGTGCTACACACTTTTTTTTAAAAAAATAAAGTGCTACTCCAAATTAGCAACTAAGACTATAAGTTAAAATACACTAAATAAGACACAAGCTTGAAAATCCAAGAATTAAATACTTTAAATATTTCGATGTCACGACAACGAGTAAAATATTTAAATAACAGGCAGAACGATTTAAAATAATTTAAACAAACTAGACTAACGTTTAAAATAATTTAAATAAATACACAAGCGGAATAAAAATCTTTAAAATGATTTGGACAAATAAAAAGGATTTAAATAGATAAGCTAGACATTTAAAATAGTTTAAAATAATTTAAAGTAACTAACCGCTAAACTTAGGCTATTTAAAATAAATAAATTTGACACTCAAAAATATCCAAACAAATAAGGTAAACTGTTAAAATCATTTAAAAGAATAAAATAGACAATTAAAATCGTTCAAGAGAATAAACTAAACAATTAAAATTAAAATTATTTAAATATGCAAGCCTAAACCTTTAAAATATTAAAACAATTTAAATTGTACAATCAAATCATTTAGACAAATAAATTTAAACAATTAAAAACATTAATTAAATAGTTAGTACAATAAAAATTATTTGAATAAATAATAAAATATTTTATTAGCACATAATTCAAATAAAGAATTTAAATCAATTAAACTTAAAAATAATAACCATAATATTTATTTAATTTAATATATGCGAATTAGTAAATTGGATTTGTTTTTGGTACTTGATAAGTGCATTTTGTGTGCATTATTTCGTGATAGGTTTATGTCTATTTTGTGTGCTTTCATATTGTTTTTATGTGTTTTTATGTGTTTTAGTGCTTGTGTGTGTATTTCACTCATCGGGTTAATTTTGTTGGAAAATGAATTGTTGAAGAGTGAATTACGGAGCAGCTTTGTTCAAAAAATAAAATTTAATTTTAGAGAGATCCAAATCCGATCTCCCCCGTTCAGAATGCAGCTCAAGATGTTTTGAAGCTTCTGTCCAAATTGCAGCTTGATCCAACGGCTATAATTTGAGATATAAATTTTTCAAAATCGTCGCTCGCAGCAGAATTTTTGTACTGCGCGCGCGCGAGAATCAAGCTCGCGCGCGCGAATGGGAGTTACAGACCTCTGTTTTTTTGTTCTGCGCGCGCGCGTGTTTTGGCGTCAGTTTTGTTCCAAAAAGTCCTATTTTGTGAAGGAAATTAATTGGTACGAGTTGCGAACCATATATATAGAAGATATAACATATTTTTGGGGGTTCAGAAGTTCCAGAACGCGCACAACACAGAGGAGGCGGCTACAAGGCTTGGGAGAGAAGATTTCTATTTTCTTTTCTTTTCTTCTTATTTTTATTTTTGAATTATTATTTTAATTATTGAGTAGTTTGTTTTTAACCAAGACGGCGTGATTGGGCCGAACAAATTCATGTAGAAAACTTGGATGTTTGTTTGGGATTTTTCAGAGTTGATTTTATTTTATTGATTGTCAGATTTATATTTGTCTTGTGAATAGTCTGATCAACTGCTTGCTTGCATGTTAATCGATTCCAAGTCGACAGAGGAGGTATTGATTTTGATCACTTTGATAATCAACATATTGTAAAATCGACTAGAAATAGAATTCGGTTTCAGTGTGCGGTTTGGGTGTAAACTGAATTTTCATAAATATTTAATGCATTCAAATTTGATTAGAATTACGAAATATTAGTTCTTCAATATTTGAATTGGTTTGATTGTTTTAGAAATAGTCATTTGAACAAATTAGGAAAATTCCCGTGATTTAAGATTAAATCTGAGTCCTGAATCGACTACATGTTACATGATTTGTTCGGTACCTACGTGTGTCTTGGTTGTCTTTGTTTTAATTATTTTTATCTTCAGTTATTTTAATTCTTATTTTTAAGCAGTTTTTAATTTTAAATTTCTTATTTTATTTAAATCGAATTTCTTTTTATGATTTTGTCTAGATTAAGCTAAATAATTAATTCTTGAGAATTGACTGCAGTCCCTGTGGGATCGATAATTGGACTCTCTGTCTACTTTACTATTACTTGATCTGGTGCGCTTGCCAGTAGATTTTTATCAAACTGATTTAGCCGGTCAATTTTTGGCGCCGTTGCCGGGTACTGTTTAGTTAATATTAGGATAGATTATTTGCTTGAGACTAGACATTTTTTTTTCTATCTTTTCATTCCCTTTCTTAATTTTTTAATCTTAATTTTATTGTTTCTTACTTGTGAGGTACTTGGACATGGATCATCGACAGGTGTTCACAAGGTTTGGCCAACAATACTCAGAGCCATTCTATGCTGTTTGGGGGAGATTCAATGAATTGGCGAACAATTTTTGATGTCATCATTTTTCGAAATACACGCTCACTTAGATTTTTTATGGTGGTTTAGATGAGACTACAAGAAGTTGGGTGGATTATGGAGCTTTGGCCACTGGCAGTCACCTGTTCAAAAGAGATGAAGACAGTGCTATAACTTGTTAAATGATATGGCGGATTTTTACTGCCATTGGCATTGTGATCCTTCATTGCAAGGTTGGAGTCACAAATATCCTCCAGAATTCAACTCCACAAATTTTTCAAACCAACCACCGGAGCGTCAAGAAGAGTGTGTAGGGTATTTTGAGGATCATGTGGCTCAGTTGGAGAATTTTGTGAAAAGGCAGGAGGAGACAAACCAGTTCTTCAAAAGTCGCATCAAATTTTTGAGTCTTTTGGATGAACAGATTGCGCTTTATAGAGAACCAGTTTCTGAGATCTGCCAAGACCGTGAAGTAATTGAGCCAGAGCATGAGGAAATAATTTTTGTGGAATCTTCTTGTGAAGATGAATCAAAAGTGACAATGGAGGAGGAAGAAACATACAAGACTACATATTTTACCTCGTCAATGGTCGTTCCATGTACACCGTTAGAATATTCTTTCTTGCCATTGACGCCGACTCCAGCATATTCCATCCTCTATGAGCTTCAGCCTAGATTCGGAGTCTCCTTCCAAAAGAAAAAATTCATGTCGAGTGTTGTTGGACCGACGAGCTTTCCATGCATATATCACGCCAAGCTTGAGGGCGTACACAATCAAGACCCATACGTAGAGTCGTATGATTCTTACTATGGGGGGCAGCCGCTCTTTGATGGTTGCTACTGCATAGTCGGGCATTAGACTATAAATTTAGCGCTGACTGGGAGGAAACCCAGTATTCTTTCCCTTGTTTTTTTTATTTAATTTTTGGTTTTTGTTTTTTTTATTTAATTTTTACTTCTTTCCCATTCCAGTTTGCCGAGCCTGCCAATATACACAGTCTGCTACTGCTGTCCTAGCTGATACTGCCAAGAAGGAAGAGGACGAATACGCAACCAGGGGAGTGTTATTTTTGTTTTCATTATGTGTTTGTTTCGTATTCTGTTCATTGTTCCAAAGCATTGAGGGCAATGCTTTGGATAAGTATGGGGGGGTAGATTAGTTTTGTTTGGTTTGTTGTTTGCATTCATTTGGTCTAGTTTATTGCATATAGTCCGTAATCATGCATATCATTTTGTTTTTTGTTTGTGTTGTGTGAATAAGTAGAATGATGAATGTGGGTCGATTATGATAGAGTTGTGAAATTTTTTTTTTGTTGAGAAAATGTTGCTTTTGATTGAACATGAGAAGTTGTTGGTTGAATCGTGAATCATATTAAGCACGCATGTTAGACTAGTATAGTGTAGCGATGTAATTGATGAAGTTCATGTTTGCTTGATCATTGCACGACAATAGGTGTTTGTTGTTCATGATAGTGCTTTGGATTCTTGATAGTTGTTAGACATTGTATGTATGATCTTGGGCGTACCTATAAAATTTTTGAAAAAACTTTTGTTGAAAATAAAGTTAACTCCATCCAGGTTACGAGCGAGAGATTAAAATTCTACTCCCTTGTTCTTGACTAAGTATGCGGATTACATGGGATTAAAAATTTTGAAATTTTAAAATAGCGATTCCATCCGGGCTTGGACAATGACTGAAATCCTAATCATTGTTTCATAGCTAAGTTTTCGAGTTAAATGAGATTGATGCTCCATCTGGGCTATAGACGAGGGGATTGAAATTCGAATCCTATCTTAGTTATAGCTAAGTTTGCGGGTAATTATTGGGGCTTATAAAAATTACCGGGTGCAAAATCCTGAGATACGTAATTAATCTCAAGAAAGTACATGTTTTTGTTTGGGGTTGTTGAGATGACGGAGTGCTGGATTGTGACACTTACACTGATTTGTCATAGGTCGCTAAGCATTCTTTGGACAGATTCTTTTGAAGTTACATGAAACTGGAATGACATGACACACACTCACGTTTACGTTAAACTGACAGTGTATTGTGAACAATCAGAAGTTTTTGTGGTTTTTAGTTGTTCAAGTTGAAACTTATCGGAGGCTATGTTGTTCATGATTCATTCTTGCTTATGTCGTTGTTTGCATATTGTTTTTTTGCATGTCTTGTTCGAGGGCGAGCAAGGTTTAAGTATGGGGGTGTTGATAAGTGCATTTTGTGTGCATTATTTCATGATAGGTTTATGTCTATTTTGTGTGCTTTCATATTGTTTTTATGTATTTTTATGTGTTTTAGTGCATATGTGTGTATTTCACTCCTCGGGTTAATTTTGTAGGAAAATGAATTGTTGAAAACTGAATTACGAAGCAGCTTTGTTCAAAAAATAAAATTTAATTTTTGATATATCCAAATCCGATCTGCACCGTTCCGAATGAAGTTCAAGATGTTTTAAAGCTGCTGTTCAAATTTCAGCTCGATCCGACGGCTAGAACTCGAGCTATGAATTTTTCAAAATCTTCGCTCGCAGAAGCATTTTTGTACTGCGCGCGCGCAAGAATCAAGCTCGCGCGCACGCGAATCGGAGTTACAAACCTCTGTTTTTTTGTTCTGCGAGCTCGCGCGCGTGTTTCTGTGTCAGTTTTGTTCCGAAAAGTCCTATTTTGTGAAGGAAATTAATTGGTACAAGTGGCGGACCATATATATAGAAGATATAACATATTTTTGGGGGTTCGAAAGTTCCAGAACGCGCACAACACAGAGGAGGCGGCTACAAGGCTTGGGAGAGAAGATTTATATTTTTTTCCTCTTATTTTTATTTTTGAATTATTATTTTAATTATTGAGTAGTTTGTTTTCCACCAAGACAGCGTGATTGAGCCGAACAAATTCATGTAGAAAACTTGGATGTTTGTTTGGGATTTTTCAGAGTTGATTTTATTTTATTGATTGTCAGATTTATATTTGTCTTGTGAATAGTCTGATCAACTGTTTGCTTGCATGTTAATCGATTCCAAGTCGACAGAGGAGGTATTGATTTTGATCACTTTGATAATCAACATATTGTAAAACCGACTAGAAATAGAATTCGGTTTCAGTGTGCGGTTTGGGTGTAAACTGAATTTTCATAAATATTTAATGCATTCAAATTTGATTAGAATTACGAAAGATTAGTTCATCAATATTTGAATAGGTTTAATTGTTCTAGAAATAGTCATTTGAACAAATTAGGAAAATTTCCGTGATTTAAGATTAAATCTGAGTCCTGAATCAACTACATGTTACATGATTTGTTCGGTACCTACGTGTGTCTTGGTTGTCTTTGTTTTAATTATTTTTATCTTCAGTTATTTTAATTCTTATTTTTAAGCAGTTTTTAATTTTAAAATTTTTATTTTATTTAAATCAAATTTCTTTTTATGATTTTGTCTAGATTAAGTTAAATAATTAATTTTTGAGAATTGACTGCAGTCCCTGTGGGATCGATACTTGGACTCTCTGTCCACTTTACTATTACTTGACCTGGTGCGCTTGCCAGTAGATTTTTATCAAACCTATTTAGCCGGTCAGTACTACATTCTCAATATAAAATCATGTTCTGCTATTGTAGAGCCACAACATATTCCTGATATTTAATGGGCACCAATATATCAATCATTATAATTGTGAAACTTCTAGAGAACCAATGAATATATCTCTCATAAAATTGAGTATTGACAACACGTTATGCTATTCCAATAGCATCAATAAAACAAAAATTATTTTCGTTATCAGTTGGTTACAACATCGTGCTGATAACGTGTTATAAATCATAATAGAAATAGAAAGATGAATAGGGAGAATTTATGAGATGAAAGAATTCATATGAGTCAATACTCGGGTGCAAATTTCATTGAACTCAATCACCACTACAACAAAACTGGTAATACACATCACTCTAAAGACAACGGTTTTACAGAAAACCGTTGTGTTTTGGCCTATAACAACGGTTTTTAGAAAAACCGTTGTTAATGAGCGTTTTTTTTTAAATTGAAGACAACGGTTTAATAAAAACCGATGTTGTTTTGGCTATACGACAACGGTTTTAAAAACCGTTGTCTATGAGCGTTTTTTTTAAAAAAATAAACAATGGTTATTTTCAAGCGTTGTGTTTGTGTGTTGTCTTTTAGGTTTTTTATTTTTATTTTTAAAAAATATAATTTTTTTTTAGAATAAAAAAAATAAAAAAAAATAATTAAAACTTCAGAATAACGTGGACTCTTTTCTCCCACAAATATTTACAAGTTATAATTGGGGATCGGGAAAACGGGATCGGGAAAACTCTTCCATGGCTAGCCCTAAATCAATCGTGCTTTATCTTTAGCTCTCACCTTCTTTGCTTATGGAGATCGATTCGATGTTTCTGCCCTTTTACTTGAATCGATTCTCTGTTTATTTTCCTACATCGATCGATTGTCTCTTAGCTTTTTCCCTTTTGCTGCTCGTACGTTTGTGAACATCGATCGAAGCGTATTCACTCCGATCCGACGGCGGCAGAAGGAAGAATACGTTGTGGGTGCTCGTGAGCTTCGTGATGTGGTGGGTTTTCTCCTTTTATGTGTATATTTCTGTTTCTTGTATGATTTTATCTTCATTATTTTTAAGTCACAGGCCCTTCATCTTTTATGTGTCCCCAATTCTCTATTCTTCGACAATATAATTGTCTGCTCACTTTGCACAGCTCGTACGTCTTGGTGCTATATATTGTAGGTAGAGAGGGCATAGGGCATGTTGTTGGGATTTCACGTGTCCCAGAAATTCTTTCTTTTACACCATCTATTGCATTTGGATCCACTTACAATATAATATTTACTCAATCGTTTTTAAATTGAATATTTTCAAATTAGCTAGATTTCATGTGGATACGCTGGGAAAAAATACAAGGAAAGAAAACGATCGAGTCGTCCCTTTCTAGCTTTCTGTAAAATCTTGTAAAGAACCCTTGTGACTCCCTCGATCTCTTCACTATCATCCGATCCATCGAGAATGTATATGCACAGTAGCCTCAATGTCATCATTCGAACTATCTTGTACTACCAGATTCCCTGTATCCCATCCAATACTATCTCCTTTTTCCTCCAAGATCACAAGATTTCCATCTCTTGAAATCTGTAACGAACCGTTCCGATCATTTAAAGGCTTCTCTTTGTTAGCTACCCATATCACAGTCATCTCTGGGATAGTATTATACATTATACCAACATATATGTAACTACTGTTCGTTGGGCTGAAGAATCCCAGTTTGAAATATTGTCCGCTTGAAACTAACATTTCTGAGTCTCCAAGGGATTGATTGGCCCTTAACGTGTCTGTGGTTGTGCCGATTCCGGAGAAGTAACATGCAAATATAACCCAAGAAACTTGGAACATGGACAGTTCGTTTGTTTTACTGCTGGAAACCATGTTTAATGTTGTGTTTTGCTCCACAAGTACATGTATGACACAATGCAAGAGAATTGTGAGGTTTCAGTTGTACATTCTTGAAGAAATTTCTGAGAACAGGCTGATGTGATGTGATACCTGTTCCTCTGTTCAACAAAGAAAATTGGTGGTTTCCGAAGCCGTCTTATTATAGAAACTATTTTACATTATTGAGAATTTGAATGATTCAGAATCATTTTAGTCAAAAAACAACTACTAGCTCAGGTCATTTTGCTATTTAAGGCCTCGACCTTGATCAGGGCCATACCTATTTAATTTAGATGAACAATAATTCATTTTGTTTTTAGATCATGTAAGTGATTGGTTATTAATTTAAAACATGCATATCATGTGTTAGGGTCATCTTTCATTCCACAAAATAGTTTTATTTGTTAAGGAATTTGATATTAAATTTGGGACCATGAAAAGTTTTTGCAAGTTGCCAATTGATATCTCGATATGATTTATAATTGATCCTTTCAAACCGATTGATTACAGCTTTGAAAATTGGTATTAATTAGTGAGATTAGTTAGTAAATAACATTATAAAAAAAATTAAATTATAATATTTAAGAAGGGGTCGAGGGATCAGTTTGGAATATTTCGAGATGGCTTTATGAAATTTTATTAGATTTTTTGTTGTTTTGCGAAAATTCATTTATCATACTAAAAATTAATTACCATAAATAAAGAATTTATTTAAAATATAAGATATAAAGTAAAATTGACTTTAGATTAAATATTTTTTTTTAAAAAAACAGTTAGTTTGATGGAATTTACTTAGTTTATTTAAAAAATAATATTTAAAAAATTCATTTGAGAAATCTTAATTAGTGAAATAAACATTTAGGTTTCTGCCCCACGGTACCTCGACGCGTCCCTCTTTTATTCTCTTGTTATTAGTTTGTTATTATCCATGTTCATTCGTGTTTATGTATTTCCATTTCCAATATCAGTTTTCCATCAATATGTTAACATGTCATGTGCATTGCAGGTTCTGAATTTAGCGTAAAGTGGAATATTTTGAATTTTATCGGAGCTGTAGGAACTTTACACGAGGTATATTAATTGAAATTATTTTTTGTGATGCACTTATTTAATGTGCAAGATGATTTTATGTTGTTTATCCTTCTTTTTCTTGTACACTCTATGTAAACATATGCAAATTGAATCATTATTTATAAAGAACAGAAATGTAATCTCCCCTGCTTTGTGTCCAAAAATCTGTTCCTTTCTTCTTTTTTTTTTTTTTGGGTATTCGTTTTGTCTTTAGATCATGTACGTGATTGGTTATTAATTTAAAACATGCATATCATGTGTTAGGGTCATCTTTCATTCCACAAAATAATTTTATTTGTTAAGGATTTTGATATTAAATTTGGGACCATGAAAAGTTTTTGCAACTTGCCAATTGATATCTCGATATGATTTATAGTTGATCCTTTCAAACCGATTGATTACAGCTTTGAAAATTTGTATTAATTAGTGATATTTGTTAGTAAATAACATTATAAAAATAAATAAATTACAATATTTAAAAAGTGGTCGAGGGATCAGTTTGGAATATTTTGAGATGGCTTTATGAAATTTTATTAGATTTTTTGTTGTTTTGCAAAAAATCATTTATCATACTAAAAATTAATTACCATAAATAAAGAATTTATTTAAAATATAAGATATAAAGTAAAATTGACTTTAGATTAAATATTTTTTAAAAAAAACAGTTAGTTTGATGGAATTTAATTAGTTTATTTTAGAAATAATATTTAAAAAATTCATTTGAGAAATCTTAATTAGTGAAATAAACATTTAGGTTTCTGCCCCACGGTACCTCGACGCATCCCTCTTTTATTATTTTGTTATTAGTTTGTTATTATCCATGTTCATTCGTGTTTATGTATTTCCATTTCCAATATCAGTTTTCCATCAATATGTTAACATGTCATGTGCATTGCAGGTTCTTAATTTAGCGTAAAGTGGAACATTTTGAATTTTATCAGAGCTGTAGGAACTTTACACGAGGTATATTAAGTGAAATTATTTTTTGTGATGCACTTATTTAATGCGCAAGATGATTTTATGTTGTTTATCCTTCTTTTTCTTGTACATTCTATGTAAACATATGCAAATTGAATCATTATTTATAAAGTACAAAAATGTAATGTCCCCTGCTTTGTGTCCAAAAATCTGTTCCGGCCTTTTATTTTCCTGTTGGGCTAGTTTATTTTGAGTATTACTATGTTATCATCAATGTTAATTAAGAAAATTGGAGATCTATGCTACTACTTATTCACTACAAGAATTCGGATAAATAAATTGATTATGATTTTTTTGTTATTATTCTGTACTTGAGATTGTGTTAATATCTTCTTGTATGATGTACAATTTTTTGAAGGTAGGTGTTGTTTTATTTCTGGCTGCTTCGTTATATCTAAAATGGACAAAGAATGGATGTCTAAGCATAGACTATCAACTGAATATGATATTGGAGTAGAGTCTTTCTTGAAATTTGCATTGCAAAATGCCGACGATCCAGATGCAATCCCTTGCTCTTGTGCAAAATGTGGTAATATAAAGAAAAAAAATGTCAAAATAATAAGGGCACATTTGTACTGTAACGGGATAGATTTGACATATCATACATGGATATGGCATGGGGAAACATGTATGAGTAAGAGCTCAATGAATTATGATGATCGAGCTGGGCAAGTTGGACACAAAGATTTTGTTGAAGAACCAATAGATATGGTACATGGTGTATATGATAGTTATGCTGAGAATCCAGATCAATTCACTAAGCTATTAGAAGATGCTGAGAAACCTTTATATCCTGGATGCACTAAATTCACAAAGTTATCTGCAATTGTGAAACTATTTAACTTCAAGGCAAAATATAGTTGGAGTGATAAAAGTTTCACTGATCTGCTTCTTCTGTTTGGAGAAATGCTTCCAGGTGAAAATGAATTGCCTTTGTCATTGTATGATGCAAAGAAAAGCTTACGTGCATTAGGAATGGATTATGTTAGAATTCATGCTTGTCCTAATGATTGCATCTTATACCGAAAGGAGTACGAAGATTTTGCCAATTGCCCTACTTGTGGGACGTCAAGGTGGAAGGTGGGCAACAAATCTAAAGTAAGAGAAGGAGTTCCGGCAAAGGTCTTGTGGTATTTCCCGCCTATTCCAAGATTTCAAAGAATGTTTCGGAATAAGATGATATCCAAGGAGTTAACTTGGCACTCTGATGAAAGAATTCGTGATGGATACTTACGGCATCCAGCTGATGCACCGTCTTGGAAATTAGTTGATTGCAAGTGGCCAGACTTTGCATCAGAGAAAAGAAATCTTAGATTGGCTATATCAGCTGATGGGGTCAATCCTCATAGTTTGATGAGTTCTGCATATAGTTGTTGGCCAATTTTAATGGTCACATACAATCTTCCGCCATGGTTGTGTATGAAGAGAAAATTTATGATGCTTACTTTGTTGATATCTGGTCCTAGACAGCCGGGAAATGATATTGATGTGTACTTGGAACCTCTGATTGATGACCTAAAATGCTTATGGGATACAGGTGTTGAAGCATATGATGCATATCGAGAAGAAAGTTTTTCTCTTAAAGCTGTCTTACTATGGACAATCAATGATTTCCCTGCATATGGGAACATGTCGGGTTGCGTTGTGAAAGGATATCATGCATGCCCTATTTGTGCAGAAGAAACATACTCAATAAGGTTGAAGCATAGTAGAAAAATGTCATATACAGGGCATAGAAGGTTTCTACCTTTAAGTCATCCTTATCGAAGGCAAAAGAAGACATTTGATGGGAACCAAGAGTTTAATCCAGCACCAAATCCATTGAGTGGCCATGAAGTTTTGGAAAGAGTTGAAAGAATTAATTATCAACCCGGAAAACTTACTGGAAAGCTACAGTCAAAGAAGGATGATGGAAAACCATGTTGGAAAAAGAAATCAATATTCTTTGAACTTGAGTATTGGAAACATTTGCATGTTCGTCATATTATTGATGTGATGCACATTGAAAAAAATGTTTGTGAAAGTCTCATCAGCACATTACTTGACGTTCCGGGAAAAACAAAGGATGGAGTGGCATCAAGATTAGACCTTTTGGAAATGAATGTGAGGACTGAATTGGCACCAAATATGGGAGAGAAAAGGACATTTTTGCCACCAGCCTGTTATACACTAAGGATGAAAAAAAAAGTCTTTGCAACTGTTTGGCTGGAATAAGGGTCCCCACAGGCTACTCATCCAATTTTAAAAACCTTGTGTCGATGAAGGACTTGAAACTGGTTGGCCTTAAGTCACATGACTATCACACTTTAATGCAACAACTGCTTCCTGTGGCCATCCGCGGCATTTTGCCAAAAAAGGTCAGGGATGTTGTGACTCGGTTGTGTTTCTTCTTCAATGAGTTATATAAGAAAGTAATAGATGTCCCAAAATTGGATGAGCTGCAAAGAGAGATTGTGATGATATTGTGTTTGCTTGAAAAATATTTCCCTCCTTCCTTTTTTGATATAATGATTCATTTAACTGTTCATCTTGTAAGGGAGGTAAAATTGTGTGGACCGGTATGGCCTAGGCACATGTACCCATTCGAAAGACACATGAAGATTTTGAAAAGTTATGTGCGCAATCGCAATCGGCCTGAAGGGTGCATGGCAGAAAGTTATATTGCTGAAGAGGCTGTCGAATTTTGCTCAGAATATTTGTCTAATATCCACACAATTGGGATACCATCAACACATCACTGTCTATCCCTCAGAGTCTGCAACACATGCCTCAAATCATATGCGTGTTTATTCACAACATGTGAATATACCAAGATATCGTCAATGAACAAAACGAAAAACTTGTCAAGAAACTCCCGGAATACTCGATTCATCAAGTCCATAAATATAGCTGGTGCATTAGTGAACCCAAATGACATTACTAGGAACTCATAGTGCTCATACCTGGTCCTGAATGCCGTCTTGGCTATATCCTGATCTCAGATTCGCATATGATGATATCCTGATCTCAAATCAATCTCCGAGTAAATCTAAGTACCCTGCAACTGATCAAACAGATCATCTATACGAGGCAAAGGATACTTATTCTTGATTGTTACCCTGTTCAACTGATGATAGTCAATGCACTACCATATAGACTCATCCTTCTTCTTCACGAACAGAATAGGCGCTCCCCAAGGAGAAACAATGGGACGAATATACCCTTTGTTCAAAAAATCCTCAAGCTGCAGCTTCAACTCACTCATCTCTGGCGGAGCCAGACGATACGGTGCTCGAGAAATAGAAGAAGTCCCTGGCACCAACTCTATGCCGAACTCAACTTCGCGCACTGGAGGAAATCCTTGAATCTCATCTGAAAAAACATCTGGGAATTCATTCACGACCGGTATAACTTCTATACCAGCACTTTTAGTGGATTTATCAATGGCATAGATGAGGTAGCCTTTCACGCAAGATCCAAATCTCGACAAACTTTCAAAGCTGATACCAAAGGAATCTGAGGTCGCGCTCCCTCACCATAGAAGAACCAACTGTCTTCACCAACTGGATGAAATCTTACCAATCTCTGGTAACAATTCACTGAAACTCGATATGTAGTCAACACATCAATTCCCAGAATGCAATAGAAATCCTCCATTGCAAATATCATTAGATTCACCATCAAAACATTTTCCTCAAACTCTAAAGGGCAACCCAACACTAGACGCTTAGCCAACGCAGACTGACCCGTCGGAAAAGAGACAAGGACCACTGTCTCTAGTGATATGTATGGCAACTTATACTTCTTAACAAATTGTGCATAAATGAAAGAATGAGATGCACCAGTATCAATGAGTGCAAAAACAAGTATATCAAATAACAGGAACATACCCGCTATAACTTTCTCATTTTCATCCACTGCCTGATCATGTCTTAGGGCAAACACTTGACTGGAAGCACGAGGTTTCAGATTAGAACCCCCTGTTGACTGTCCCTATGGTCTTTGTTGTACTGAAGCCTAAGAACAAGAACCTGAGCCAGAACCAGCTCCCCCGGCTGTGGACAATCCTTCTTCAGGTGGCCAATCTCTCCGTATGGGAAACACACCCCTGAAACCTTTTGGCTCCTATTGGAAGGATGATTCCCACCACAATGTCTGCATAGACCCTGATTATTCCTGCCAAAATGCATCACCTCTCCAGATCCTGAGGAAGAAGTAGAACTAGACTTCTTAAAATACTGAGCACGGGGACCCAAAGAACTCGTGGGTCTAGACGAAAGGAAGGATCTGTTACGGCGGATACTGTCCTCAGCCTTGTGACAACGACTCACAATTCCCTCGTATGTCATGTCATTCCCACATCAACTTGGTCGTGGATATCTGGATTAAGGCCCTGGGAACAGATTATAATTCGCCTTTGTGCTATCAGCAATCTGGGGGCAATAGGGTAGCAACTCAAAGAACTTCAGCTGGTATTCGTCGATCGACATCGATCCCTGCCGCAAACTCAGCAACTCGCTCGCCTTCGCCTGTCGGAGAGCAGGAGGAAAGTACAGCTTATGGAAAGCTGTGCGGAACTCTACCCAGGTAGCAACTTCTCGTGTTGCAATAATAGTGCGGATGCAGAACGCCATCATCTCTGAGCTCGTCCCTCCACGAGGAAATCCAGAGTCTCCATCTTCTGCTCCTCCGTGCATCGGAACTCCCGGAAGCAGACCTCTATACGCCGCATCCATTTCTCCGCATCCTCCGATGACTTTCCTCCGACTAAGGGTTTCGGACCCATCTGCAAAAATCTGTGCATACTGAAGCATCTATGATCATCATGGCGATGGTGATGACGGCCCCGGCAATGGTCTCGATCATCATGATCTCCCTAGCGTCCACCTAGGCTGTCGTGGCTACTTTCTTCACCATAAACCGCCATCTACACGATGATTAAAGGTTAATCCCAAATCCAACAGTCCAAATCCCAAGATTACTATGCATGCTCTGATACCATAAATGTAGTTACTCGCACCGTGATCACCTACTTATCAGAAACTTTAGCATGCATATAACTTAATTAAATAAATCATCAGAATAATCAGTAGAAATCATAAATAATCAAAATCTCAAAAATAAATATTTATACAACCAAATCAAAAGTCCAGAATGTATTAATCCAAATACATAAAAAAACATAAGCTTAAACAATAACCCTGCTAGTGCTCTGATATTCATGTTTGTGTTGCATATTTTCATATCATTTCATTGTCGTTTTTGCATGCATTCATTTGTTTTAATTAAGTTTTAGTTTGTATTTACGCGCTCCCGTGTTTATTGTATAGGACGTATCTTTTTGTCGAGGAAAAGATGGAAAAGCTTTTGCGCGAGAATGAATTACGGAGCAGCAATGATCTGAAAATTATATTTAATTTTATAGAATTCCAAATCCGATCTCCACCGTTCAAATGAATTTCAAGATGTTTTAAAGCAGCTGTCAAAATTTCAGCTCAATCCGATGGTTAGATTGTGAGATATGATTTTTTGAAAATTGTCGCTCGCTGCAGAATAACACATGCGAAGCTAAGGCGCGCCCTCCCGATTTATAGGTGCGCCCGTGCCGTCCCTGGACGTGAAAAGAAGTGAAAATACGAAGCTAAGGCGCGCCCTCCCGATTTGTAGGCGCGCCTGCGCTGCTCTGTGCGAGAAATTGGCCGATTTTTGTAACTTTAAAACACTCGATTTGTCGGACTTTCTTTGACGGGCTTCGAGGACATATAAAAGAGATTTAAAAGACACAATAGAAGAGATCAGAGGGAACGACGCAGACTTGGATGGCCGAAGACAGAGAGAAATCTTCTGGCGGCTTGGTTCTTTCTTCCTTGTTCTTAGATTTTAATCTTTTAGTTTTTGTTCTTGGTTGAAGGAAGACGAAACCCTTGATTTTATTTAATTTGTGAGATTCAGTTTGTATTTGTTTAATTCAAATTGCGTATCAAGAGTTATTCTGAATTGATTGCCATGCTTGTGTGTGAGATTATAGGCCTGTGATTTCTATACAATCTACTGCTAAATTAGAATTCAAATCCGTAATTGTTTGAAACCTCTGATTTGTGAAGCAACTACAATTAATAATCGTCCGCTTGTGAGATTAGGAATTGTAGGGATAACAATTGACTAGGCTAAATTCATCCGCTTGTGTATGGGTTGTCTAGATTTATCAGTTTTACTAGTTTGAATGCTGCCGTGGGTTTAAATCTGATCGCTTGTATTGGGTTAATTCATTGGTAAGGGTTAATTTAGAACGCTTGTGTCTAGTTAACTAAAATTAAGGTGAAACAGAAATTAAATTTCCAATGGTTAATATTCAATAAGAATTAATTATTTTTAGAGAATCGATGATCAAATG
Organism: Henckelia pumila; assembly: GCF_033568475.1. Classification (NCBI taxonomy): domain Eukaryota; kingdom Viridiplantae; phylum Streptophyta; class Magnoliopsida; order Lamiales; family Gesneriaceae; genus Henckelia; species Henckelia pumila. The sequence goes on from NC_133121.1 coordinate 193,740,384, forward strand.
AATAATTTCAAGGGTGGAGTCGACTGATACCAAGACTTGTTTTTAAGTATTTTATTTTGTTTTAAATTGTTAGTAGTTATTTTTTAAAATCCAAATCCCTTTTTTTTATTTAATTTCAGTAATTTTAAGAACACAGATAAATTTCACCTTCCTCGTGGGAACGATCCCTACTCTCGCTACTACATGTTTAATTGTTTAATCTGAGTTGGGTTAATTTGGGCGTTACACGACTAAGAGCTACCAAATTTTGGCGTCGTTGCCAGGGAAAGGCGTTTAATTTATTTGTGTTTTGTTTTTTTTATTTTTATTATTCCTCCTAGTGCTACTCTGGTTTGTTCGTGCGTGCGGGTGAATCTTCGAAGGAAGAAGAATTTCCATACGACTCAGAGATAGAAAGAATTTTGCTTAGGCGAAGGAGGATTATTGCGGTGTAATACTTCGAGATGTTAAATCAACAAGTATTCCCAAGTTTTATCCAGCAACACAGAGAGCCTTTCTACGCAGCATGGAAGAGATTCAATGATTTAGCAACCATCATCCGGTATCGTGATTTTTCTAACTATTCTCTCCTAACATATTTTCTTGGTGTTTTGGATGCAGTGACAAGAAGATGGGTAATTGATGGAGCTTTCACAGCCGGTATTTCAATTTTTTGCCGAGATGAAGAGACCATTAGACACCTGATGGATGATATGACAGAATTTGACTATTACCAGTATTCACACTTTCAATACCCAGATTTTACAGACCAACCATTCGAGCTTCAACAGGAGGTGGGAAGTTGTGATCAAGGGGTCTTACATCCGCTGGAGGATATAATGAGAAAGCTTGTGGCATCGACTGAGGAAACTATAAAAGATATGAAGAAGTCTAGATGCGACCTTGCGGAGCACATAGAGAATCTCAAGAGGTCAATTCTCCAGGGACACAGCGAACAGGAGGTGAAGCAAGATACTCAAGCAGTGACCAACCCAATTTGGTTTGATGATGATGACTCAGAGAACCAGGATTGGGAGTGCGAATCAATTCCTGCTGAAGATTTAGAGGTGCTTGAGTCTTCTTTTCTTATTGACCCACAGCCGAAAGATGTACTGGAAGAAATATTGGTTGATGGAAATATGTCAGAAAAGTGTGAGGATGACGCGGTTCAAGAATCTATCGATAGGAGCTCATCGATAGTATTATCATACACACATCCCCAATATCCTGTCCTTCCATCAGTACCTGTTTCAAAGGATTTTGGCTTCCGAGTTCCAGTAGAGATATTCTCTTCCCATGTTTACCAGCTTCAGAGTGTTGTTGAGGTGACGATCTTAATCTGTTTACATCTAGCCAAGATTGAGGGCATATGGAACCAAGACCCATTTGTGGTGTCATATGACACTTACTTTGGGCGTCAGCCGCTCTTTGAGCAGTGCTTCTGAGAGTCAAGCCGACGACTGAAAATCAAGCGCTGGCTGGGAGGCAACCCAGTGTCTTTTTCCTTTATTTCGTTTTTGTTTGTTTTGTTTTTTGTTTTATTTTCTTTGTTTGTCAGAACCTAGCCGCCCCATCTGCAGTCCAAAGTTTCAATAGGAATCTTCCGTTATTCAGCCAGATATCGAAGAGAAAAACATCGACACTTAAACCAGGGGAGTATTGTTTTTTTTGTTTTGTTTTGTTTTTTTTTTCGCTTTCATTTTCATCTTGTGTTTGCATTTGTGTTGTTAGTGCGAGAGCATTGAGGGCAATGCTTTGGTTAAGTGTGGGGGGAGTTTCATTCGTTGTTTGTGTAGTGACCCTTACCCGGATCACCTACTAACTGAACTTAGGCATGCAATTAACTTAATTATACAGATAACAGAATAAAACTGCGGAAACCATAAACAATATACAATCCCAAGTAAAGGAATCTGTAATTTATCCAAATAATATACAACCAAATCGAATAGCTGTATAAACCCAAACAACAGTAATAAAACCTAAACGAAGCTCCAGCTGGCCAACCACTGACTAGCCCCTCCTGGATCCACCCTCATCGTCCAATCGCAAACCTGCCCCATGGAATAGGGTGTCCAGAAAATACAGAGTACGAGACGTGAGCATAAAACGCTCAGTACGAGAGTATGAGTATAAATGCATGCAAAGTGAACTCCCTATAGACTTGAGGTCAAGGATCAGATAACAGAGACAGACCGGGCTCTGGTATGTAGCACGCTGTGCCGTCGCTTCAGGAGGTGGCTCCCATACCGAGATAATCGTGGATACGCCGGACCCAAATCGATGGAAGTCCATCCACTAACAGGATAGGGTACAACCCTACTAACAGACATCTCGAAAGAGATACAGCAAGATGCAAATGAATGCAGCATAATATCATGGCATATAAATCATGCAGTCACATGCATACTCAGTCAGGATATCTCGAACAGTACTTTCGTACCTCAAAACAGTGCAAGCTCTACCAACTCTAGGTTCACGCCTATAGTCTGCTCTACACTGCCAAATGATATTACTACCATTAAAGTGCTATAAAAGCCTTAACTAAGCTATTGCATACTCCTAAATATTTATATGAAGCAAAAGCTATACCTTCGTCCATCGTTAGCCCTTTGATGTCGATGCCTCCAGAACTTGGGCACAACTCCGCTACGACTATCGAATGCCTCGCCGACCTCCGGACCAAGCCTAAGATGACTAGAATAGCTCCAAAAGGACTAGAATGGAAAGGAGAACTCGGAATTGGCAAATGAAAGTGAAGCCTCGGCCTTCTATTTATAGACAACGATCGGAACTTCCGATCCTTGATCGGAACATCCGAACCTCGATCGGAACATCCGATCCTGCCATCGAAGCTTTCGAAGATCCTGATCTGCCACGTGTCAAAATATCACTTGTTGACTCCGGATAGGGGTGATCGGAGCTTCCGATCTTGTCACACGTCATGCCTGATGTAATATCGATCGGAGCTTCCGATCCTATTCGGAGCTTCCGATCCTGATCGGAGCTTCCGAACCCTACCCAAGTAATTATGATAAATTCCTTAATTACTGATTTTGGTTACGGGCTACTACATTCTCCCCAACTTAAGATATTTCATCCTCGAAATCAGGTCTTAAGTACCGAATGCAAATACAGAAATCAGAAACATTCTTTATTCAAATCAAACGTTTACAGAGTTGCAACTGAATACAACTTAAAGAATGAAATCAAAACAACTCAGGATGGTCTTTACGCATCCTGTCCTCAAGCTCCCAAGTAGCTTTCTCAGTGCCTTGGCGCTGCCACTGAACTAAAACCAAAGGAATGACTTTGTTCCGTAAAACCTTATCCTTATAATCCTGGATACGAAGAGGTTTCTCAACATAAGTCAAATCCTTGTCTACCTGAACCTCAGACCGCTGTAGAATATGAGATTCATCCGCCACATACCATTGCAACAGAGATACGTGGAACACGTCGTGAATACTGGATAGATGCGGTGGCAAAGCTAGTCGATATGCCAAATCGCCAATGCTCTCCAAGATCTCAAACGGACCGAAAAATCTGGGAGACAACTTGCCCTTAAGGCCAAATCTGATAATCTTGCAGAAAGGTGACACTCTCAGAAACACTTTCTCCCCGACCTCGAACTGCAAGGGCCTACGCTTGATATTTGCATAACTGGCCTGACGATCCTGTGCAGTCTTAATACGTTTCTTGATTTGATCAACAATATCTATCGCCTGCTGGATAAACTCCTGTCCCTCAGCCTGTCTCTCCCCCACTTCTTCCCAGAAGAGTGGAGTACGACAACGTTGCCCGTACAACGCCTCAAAAGGTGCCATCCCAATACTAGTATGATAGCTATTGTTGTAAGCGAACTCGATCAACGGAAAATGATCCTGCCAGGCTGAACCAAAATCCATGACGCACGCTCTAAGCATATCCTCTAAAGTACGGATAGTGCGCTCTGACTGACCATCAGTCTCCGGATGATAGGCTGTACTCAAACTGAGAGTAGTACCCATCGCACTCTGAACACTCCCCCAGAATCTAGAAGTAAACCTGGGGTCCTGATCGCTGACAATGCTCACAGGCACTCCATGAAGTCGGACGATCTCCTGAATGTACATCCGTGCCATGCGATCCACAGAGTACTCTCGGCTATAGGCAATGAAATGCGCTGACTTGGTGAGTCGGTCCACCACAACCCAGATAGCATCACAGTTCCTCGGGGATACCGGCAAATGGGTCACAAAGTCCATTGTGATAAACTCCCATTTCCATTCAGGAATAGGCAGACTGTGAAGCAATCCTCCAGGTCGTCGGTGCTCTGCCTTGACCTGTTGACACACCAAACATCTCGAAACAAACTGATAAACACTGCGTTTCATTCCTTTCCACCAGAAACGAGTACGTAGATCCTTGTACATTTTGTTGCTCCCAGGATGAATACTCAACTTAGTGCGATGTGCCTGAGACAAAATCTCCTCTCGCAACTCTTCATCCTGCGGAATCACAAGTCTACCAGACAAACACAGAAAGCCATCTAACTGATAATGAAATCCAGATGAGCTACCCTCGTTAGCTAGACGATCTAAACGCTGGGTCTTCAAATCAGACATCTGAGCATCTCGGATCCGCGAATACAAGGCTGGCTCAGATAATATCGCAAACATCAGGATACTCTGCATACCTTTCTTATGCTTGAAGGTATAACCTGAAGTACAACAGTCACTGATCGCACTAGACATCGAACAAGTCTGAAGTGCGGATAGTCGCACCTTGCGACTCAAAGCATCAGCGGTGAGATTAGCAGCTCCCGGATGGTACTTAATCTCGCAATCATAGTCCTTAAGCAAGTCCATCCAACGTCTCTGCCTCATGTTCATCTCCGCCTGAGTGAACAAATACTTGAGACTCTTATGGTCGGTGAAGATCTCAAATTTCTCGCCATACAGATAATGACGCCAGATCTTCAAAGCGAACACAATGGCTGCTAACTCCAAATCATGGACTGGGTAGTTGTCCTCGTGATGCTTCAGCTGTCTAGAAGCGTATGCGATCACATGCCCATTCTGAGTCAGGACACAACCTAACCCCTGAAGAGAAGCATCCGTGTAAACTACATACCCTCCAGATCCTGACGGTAATGCCAACACCGGCGCAGAAGTCAACCGCCATCGAAGCTCACAGAAATTCTCCTCACACTCGGAGGACCACTCGAAATCCACACCCTTGCGGGTAAGCTGCGTCAACGGTCGAGCTAACTGAGAGAAGTTCAGAATGAAGCGACGATAATACCCTGCTAGACCCAGAAAACTACGGATCTCAGCAACTGTCTTCGGACGCGACCAATTAAGTACCGCTTCAATCTTGCTTGGATCAACAGAAATCCCCTCCCTGGATATGATATGGTTAAAGAAAGGCCACTTGATCCATCCAGAACTCACACTTGCTCAGCTTGGCGTACAACTGCTCATCTCGAAGAGTTTGTAGTACCAACCGCAAGTGAGAAACATGCTCTTCCGTGTTACGCGAATACACCAAGATGTCGTCAATGAAGACCACGACAAACTTGTCAAAATACTCCCTGAAGACACGGTTCATCAGATCCATGAATATAGCCGGCGCATTAGTCAAACCAAATGGCATCATTAGGAACTCATAATGCCCATAGCGAGTACGGAATGCAGTCTTGGCTACGTCCTGATCACGGACTCTCAACTGATGATACCCAGATCTCAAGTCAATCTTGGAGTAAACTGATGTGCCCTGCAGCTGGTCAAACAAGTCATCAATACGAGGCAATGGATACTTGTTCTTCACAGTGACTCGATTCAGCTGCCGATAGTCAATGCACAGCCGCATCGACCCATCCTTCTTCTTCACGAAGAGAACAGGAGCTCCCCAAGGAGATACACTAGGACGAATGTACCCCTTGTCCAAAAGATCCTGTAGCTGATTCTTCAACTCACGCATCTCTGACGGAGCCAGGCGATACGGTGCTCAAGAAATAGGCGAAGTACCCGGCATCAACTCTATGCCAAACTCAACTTCCCTAGCAGGAGGAAAACCCGGAATCTCATCAGGAAATACATCTGGAAATTCATCCACAATAGGAATGCTCTCTATCCCAATACTCTCAGCGGACAAATCAACTGCATAGATAAGGTAGCCTTCCCCGCCAGACTCTAGAGCTCGACAGGCTCTCAAAGCTGATACCAAAGGCATCGGGGGTCGCGCTCCCTCACCATAGAAAAACCAGCTCTCGCTCCCCTCCGGATGAAAGCGTACTAATCTCTGATAGCAATCCACTGAAGCTCGATAGGTAGTCAACATATCTATTCCCAAAATGCAATCAAAGTCGTCCATCGCCAGGACCATGAGATTCGCAATCAAAATGTTACCCTCAAACTCTAAAGGGCAACCCATCACTAGACGCTTAGCCAAAGCAGATTGGCCCGTCGGAGTAGAAATAGACATTACTACGTCTAGTGCAATGCATGGTAACTTATGCCTCTTAACAAAACATGCAGAAATGAAGGAATGAGATGCACCAGTGTCAATAAGTACAAGAGCAGGTATACCATAAAGCAGAAATGTACTTGCGATGACTTTCTCATTCTCCTCCACAGCCTGATCATGTCTCAGGGCAAACACCTGGCCAGAAGCTCGTGGCCTCAAATGAGAACTCCCAGCAGACTGTCCCTGCGACCTCTGCTGAACGGTGGCCTGAGAACCAGATCCTGAACCAGATCCAGAACCGCCTCCCCCAGACAGTGGACAATCCCTCCGGATGTGACCAGTCTCTCCACAACGGAAACAAGCTCCAGAAGCTCTACGGCACTTGTCGGATGGATGGTTCTTCCCACAGTGATCACACTTGTTCTTCTTACCGTAACGTACAACACCTCCAGAACCAGAGGAAGAAGAAGATCCAGACTTATTGAAAGTTTGGGCACGGGGACCCAAAGAACTAGCAGGCCTCGACTGAGGGAAAGACCTGTTCCGCCGAATGCTGTCCTCCGCCTAGTGACAACGGCTCACCAAACCCTCGTAGGACATGTCGTTGCCAACCGCCACACGGTCATGGATCTCAGGGTTAAGGCCCTGAAGGAACAGATTATACTTCATCTCTGAGCTATCAGCAATCTCGGGGCAATAGGATAGCAGATCAAAGAACCTCTGCTGATACTCATCAATAGACATGGCTCCATGTCGCAGACTCAGTAGCTTGCCTGCCTTCGACTATCGGAGTGCAGGAGGAAAATACCGCTTTTGGAAAGCTGTGCGGAACTCGGCCCAGGTGGCCACTCCTCTCGCCGCAACAAAAGGTGCAGAAGTAAACCTCCACCACCTGCGTGCACGCCCATCCAGAAGATAGCCAAGGGTCTCCACCTTCTGCTCCTCGGTGCATTGGAAAGTTTGAAAAGTCATCTCCATGCGGTCTAACCAGTTCTCCGCATCCTCCGGAGACTCACCTCCAACTAAGGGCTTAGGACCCATAGCTAAGAATCGACGCACAGTAAAACGCTCGTCGTCATGATGACGATGACGCTGTTCTCGACGAGGCTCCCGGTCGGCATCACCCCAACGCCCACCAACACTGCCATGAGAACTCCGGTCGTCACGATTTTCCATCTACAATAATACCTCATGATGAGACTAAATCCCAAGAATTCTTTGCATGCTCTGATACCATAAATGTAGTGACCCTTACCCGGAACACCTACTAACTTAACTTAGGCATGCAATTAACTTAATTATACAGATAACAGAATAAAACTGCGGAAACCATAAACAATATACAATCCCAAGTAAAGGAATCTGTAATTTATCCAAATAATATACAACCAAATCGAATAGCTGTATAAACCCAAACAACAGTAATAAATCCTAAACGAAGCTCCAGCTGGCCAACCACTGACTAGCCCCTCCTGGATCCACCCTCCTCGTCCAATCGCAAACCTGCCCCATGGAATAGGGTGTCCAGAAAATACAGAGTACGAGACGTGAGCATAAAACGCTCAGTACGAGAGTATGAGTATACATGCATGCAAAGTGAACTCCCTATAGACTCGAGGTCAAGGATCAGATAACAGAGACAGACCGGGCCCTGGTATGTAGCACGCTATGCCGTCGCTTCAGGAGGTGGCTCCCATACCGAGATAACCGTGGATACGTCGGACCCAAATCGATGGAAGTCCATCCACTAACAGGATAGGGTACAACCCTACTAACAGACATCTCGAAAGAGATACAGCAAGATGCAAATGAATGCAGCATAATATCATGGCATATAAATCATGCAGTCACATAATACATGCATACTCAGTCAGGATATCTCGAACAGTACTTTCGTACCTCAAAACAGTGCAAGCTCTACCAACTCTAGGTCCACGCCTATAGTCTGCTCTACACTGTCAAATGATATTACTACCATTAAAGTGCTATAAAAGCCTTAACTAAGCTATTGCATACTCCTAAATATTTGTAGGAAGCAAAAGCTATACCTTCGTCCGTCGTTAGCCCTTTGATGTCGATGCCTTCAGAACTTGGGCACAACTCCGCTATGACTACCGAATGCCTCGCCGACCTCCGGACCAAACCTAAGAAGACTAGAACAGCTCCAAAAGGACTAGAATGGAAAGGAGAACTCGGAATTGGCAAATGAAAGTGAAGCCTCGGCCTTCTATTTATAGACAACGATCGGAACTTCCGATCTTTGATCGGAACGTCCGAACCTCGATCGGAACGTCCGATTCTGCCATCGGAGCTTCCGAAGATCCTGATCTGCCACGTGTCAAAATATCACTTGTTGACTCCGGATAGGGGTGATCGGAGCTTCCGGTCCTGATCGGAGCTTCCGATCTTGCCACACGTCATGCCCGACGTAATATCGATCGGAGCTTTCGATCCTGTTCGGAGCTTCCGATCCTGATCGGAGCTTCCGAACCCTACCCAAGTAATTATGATAAATTCCTTAATTACTGATTTTGGTTACAGGCTACTAAAGTTTGTCATTTTGTTCTGCATTTGTTTTGTTGTGTATTTGCATATAGTTCATTCCGTATCATTTGTTAATTTGTTAGTATTTGTCGTGTTACATAAGTAGGATGGAAATTGATAGCCTATGAAAATATTGTGAGAAAATGTTTTTTTTTTGTGAAAATTTTCTCTTGATTGGATATGAGAAACTTGAGGTTGAGTTGTGAATAATCTTTTGCACACATGTTTGACCAGTGAACTGTACTGATGTATTAGACGAGTTGGTGTCTGTTGGACCATTGCACGACAATAGGTGTCTGTGAAACTTGATAGTTTCTTGAACCTTGATGATTTTTTTATGTGACACCTACGATCTTGGGCGTATCTTAAAAAAAAAAAAATTTTTACAACTCCATCTGGGCCTTGACAGGATTGAAATCCTAAAAGAGCAAGATCAAGGCTAAGTATGCGGATTAAATGGGGTTGATGCTCCATCCGGGCTATAGACGAGGGGATTAGAAAGAAAAAATAGAATGATTTTTCGTATCCAAGCCAGTTATTGCTAAGTCAGCGGGTAATTATTGGGGCTATTGCAATACCGGGTGCAAAATCCAGAGGTACATAATTTTATCTCAAGAGATTTGTGTTGTGTTAAAGGGTTGTTGAGAGGAGGGATTCCTGAGGGTGAAACGTACACTGATATGTCTTAGGTCGGCGAACAGTCTTAAAACTTTTTCTTTTGAAGTTTCACTAGCTGGAATAACATGACGCACACACACGTTTGCGCTTAACTGAAGGTGTATCATTGAAAATCGAGAGTATTCGTAAGCTTGTTTTTGTGGGAGAAACTTCATTGAGGCTATGATGTCATGATCATTCCTTACTTATGATTGTTTTGTTTTATTTGCATATTGTTTTGCATAACTTGCTCGAGGGCGAGCAAGGAGTAAGTGGGGGTATTTGATATTCATGTTTGTTTTGCATATTTTCATATCATTTCATTGTCGTTTTTGCATGCATTCATTTGTTTTAATTAAGTTTTAGTTTGTATTTCATGCATCATGTCTACATTACACGCTCCCGTGTTTATTGTATAGGATGTATCTTTTTGTCGAGGAAAAGATGGAAAAGCTTTTGCGCGAGAATGAATTACGGAGCAGCAATGATTTGAAAATTATATTTAATTTTATAGATTTCCAAATCCGATCTCCACCGTTCAGAATGATTCAAGATGTTTTAAAGCAGCTGTCAAAATTTCAGCTCAATCCGACGGTTAGATTGTTAGATATGATTTTTTGACAATTGTCGCTCGCTGCAGAATAACACATGCGAAGCTAAGGCGCGCCCTCCCGATTTATAGGCACGCCCGCGCCGTCCCTGGACGTGAAAAGAAGTGAAAATACAAAGCTAAGGTGCGCCCTCCCGATTTGTAGGCGCGCCCGCGCTGCTCTGTGCGAGAAATTGGCCGATTTTTGTAACTTTAAAAAACTCGATTTGTCGGACTTTCTTTGACGGGCTTCGAGGACATATAAAAGAGATTTAAAAGACACAATAGAAGAGATCAGAGGGAATGACGCAGACTTGGATGGCCGAAGACAGAGAGAAATCTTCTGGCGGCTTGGTTCTTTCTTCCTTGTTCTTAGATTTTAATCTTTTAGTTTTTGTTCTTGGTTGAAGGAAGACGAAACCCTTGATTTTATTTAATTTGTGAGATTCAGTTTGTATTTGTTTAATTCAAATTGCGTATCAAGAGTTATTCTGAATTGATTGTCATGCTTGTGTGTGAGATTATAGGCCTGTGATTTCTATACAATCTACTGCTAAATTAGAATTCAAATCCGTAATTGTTTGAAACCTCTGATTTGTGAAGAAACTACAATTAATAATCGTCCGCTTGTGAGATTAGAAATTGTAGGGATAACAATTGACTAGGCTAAATTCATCTGCTTGTGTATGGGTTGTCTAGATTTATCAGTTTTACTAGTTTGAATGCTGCCGTGGGTTTAAATCTGATCGCTTGTATTGGGTTAATTCATTGGTAAGGGTTAATTTAGAACGCTTGTGTCTAGTTAACTAAAATTAAGGTGAAACAGTAATTAAATTTCCAATAGTGAATATTCAATGAGAATTAATTATTTTTAGAGAATCGATGATCAAATGAATAATTTCAAGGGTGGAGTCGACTGATACCAAGACTTATTTTTAAGTATATTATTTTGTTTTAAATTGTTAGTAGTTATTTTTTAAAATCCAAATCCCTTTTTTTTTATTTAATTTCAGTAATTTTAAGAACACAGATAAATTTCACTTTCCTCATGGAAACGATCCCTACTCTCGCTACTACATGTTTAATTGTTTAATCTGAGTTGGGCGTGACACGACTAAGCGCTACCATGCTCCATCGCCTAAGTCCTTCTGGAACCACCCGCCTCATCCAGCCGCAAACCTGCCCCAAGGAATAGGGTGTGCAGATACAACAAAGTACGAGACATGAGCATGATAAGCTCAGTACGAGAGGATGTGTGATGGTGTGAGAAATAAGGCCCTCAGATGGCCTATTTATAGGCAGAGTTTGGACGGTCTGATCAGGGACTTTGGACGGTCCGATCTTTGCATGTAAGACACGTCACTACATGCACACTTCGGACGGTTCGATCTTACCTTCGGACACTCCGAACTGCTGCGTGTCCGTTCCACCTTGACACCTCATCGGTTGCATGGTCTAACTGAGTTTGGACAGTTCGATCTAGGTTTGGATGGTCCGATCTCTCCGTAGCCTCTTATCCAAGGGCTCATGCCTCCGAAAAGTTCGGATCCTCTGTTTTTAGTTCGGACGATCCGAACTCACCTCAATCAAAATACAAAAAATTGTCCAATTAATTCCAAATTAAGCCCTTAATACATTCTTAACCAATTTAATTTATGTAATCTTATAAAATAGAGTCGGGCTACTACACAATTGATCTGAATTCTGACCAAGTTACAGTATCCGAGCTCTCGATCTGCTTGAACTCATCCAAAGAACTCATCTGCCCATAGACTTCGATCTGATCCTAGTATTCGATTTGACCATGAACTCATCTGATCACGGATCTGATCTCTAATCTTTGATCTGATCTCATCTTCTTTCTTTTCCAGTCGAGCTGACAGAAGCACAATTCAACAAAGTTCATGCAGTACTCTGCAAAATACATTAGCAAAGATAAACCACGATTGTATCAATCCAATATCTTGTTACAATTACAAGAGAGTTGTAATTACATAGTATTATTGGACAATAATGGACCAAGGTGAATGGTGGAATATCATGAGGTGCTTTTAGCACCGTAAAAGATCGAACCAAATGGTACAAACTTTCTAAATTTTGTTACGAACTTACCTCTCGAGGGAACAATATAAAGGATTAATACTAGTTGAACAACGAGTTACAGAGTTTTTACATACTTGGTATGATATTCTAAATGGTAATGTTACATGTACACGGAGTATTACATGTTGGTTTACACATTACACTTTAAATTAGATGATTACCCCGACACTTTATTTGGAAAAAATCTTTCAAAAATTCATGTTAGATAATCATGTAATTTCAAGTGCAATATGTAACCCAACATGTTACACTCCGTGTACATGTAGCATCACCTTATTCTAAAAGGAAAAATACATTGTTAGCTAGGTTGTAGTAACTCAAGTATTATTTCACGAGATTAAAAGGTTAAAGAAGATCAAAGGGTTATTAATTAATAAAATCAAGTCATCAAACAATTCTTGACCAAAGGGGTGATAGTTCGGAAATCCCCAGTGTTTGGAACCACCAAAATGGAGTTTGAAAGCACCGAACAAGATCGGACGTTCATAACAGAGAACGAATCTTTCCAAGGATGCATGGTATTTCTAATCAGTGAGGTATCAAAAGTGAATGGACAAGTAAAGAGATCGGATCTTCCGAACTACAGATCAGGCCTTCCGAACTTAGGTTTCCACTTAGCTGTCAAGACGTTGTTGACACATGTAGTAACCCAAATCCAAAATTTATAATTAATTGTTTAATTAGTGGAGTAATCATGTTTAGAACGGTCGTAACATGATTAAGGACTCTCCTATTGGGATTAAGGAATTGAAAATGGGATTCAGGGCGTCCGAAAATGGCTTGAAGGGTTTCTAGTGTTCGGGTGGATTGGATGATCCGAAACCAAGGATTGGAGGATCCGAACTTGGGAATTTTGGAGGCATCGATTGAGTTCATAAGGGAAGAGTTTGGACGATCCGATGGTGAGTTCGAACAATCCGAACTACTGAGATTTCGGAAGCTAGAATTGAGTTCAGAAGCTTGGTGATATCGAATAATCCAATCTGGGAGATCGGATGATCCGAACCCAAGCCAGGAAATATGGTCGGTTGTATGTAATTTGTTGAACACGTTGCTAGTGATAAGACCATCCTTTGGTAGATATTGGACGATCAAAAGTCCAATTGCCAAGTATTCAAGATGATCACGTCGCAGTGACATCACAGATGACATATTGGTGAGATTAGACGATCTGAAGTCAAGTTCGGACCATCCGAAGTGCTGGCAGGGACAGGTGTCAAACAATCAAGTTTGGACGATCCGAAGAGGAAGTTAGAACCTTCCAAACTCTGGCTATAAATAGAGGGTCCGAGGGCCTCATTTGTTTCACCTCTCCAACTTCTTACTTTCTCCATTTATATGGTATTTTAGGTGTTATAATCACCTAAATAGGTCCGGAATTTGGCGAAATCATCTTTGGAGTGGTAGAAAAGTTGTGCCCAAGTAATGGGGGAATTGCCATTAATGGGCCGACAACGGACACAGGTATGGTCTGAGATCCCTAAAATTATTAGGGAGACTTTTAGAGCATAATTAGAATTGCATGGTTATCTTTCATTGTAGTGTTGGACTGTAGATGCGGGTACATCAAGGAATACTATTGAGGTACATAAGTACCGACTGAGATAGCTAGCACGTATGCATGCTTATGTGTTGCATTTATATGTTATGATGCATGTTACTGCTTTAAGATATTATGCTGCATGTGCATATCATATTGAGCCGTGTCTCCTTGAGATGTGCCTGTATAGGGTCACTCAGACCTTGTTAGGACGTTGTGACATTGAGGGTCCTGCCGACCGATGGGTTGATCCAACTCTAGTGATCCATGGACATTCTAGATCCACGTCCAGTAGGAGTAATTGGTGGAACCCAGTGGTTTGATTCCCCGAGGTTACAGGTCATGTCCTAAGAACCAGTCTGAGCAGTTTGGATTTGTATATCCCAGATATGGAAGCCTAGACATTGTATTTTTTCATGCATCATATTTGTATGTGTACCCGTACTAGCGTACTGGGCCTTATGCTCACGTCCAGTATTTCTGTCTTTTATGGACACCCCATTCGACGAGGCAGTTGTAGGTAGTTTCTGAAGAGATTTGGAGTAGTGACCAGGATATGACAGCGGGATTATCTTTTAGGTTATATTTTATTAAGTTTTATTCGATTGGGTTGTATTTATTGGATTTGTTTAACCGGTTGTATTCTGCTGGTCCAGCATTTATTTGGTTTTCCGCTAGTATAACTTTGATTATGTTAATTGCATGCTTAATTAAGCTTTAATCTCTGTTTAATAGTGGATCCGGGTTGGGTCGTTACATTTATGGTATCAAAACATGCAATAGGATTTTTTGGACATAATACTAAGGTTATTTGGTAATCTCTGTAGGGATGGTGAGACATCTTGACTTTCGCAAGACTATCATCATCAAAGCGATTGATAGGAATTCGATTCATGAGAAAAGGATTGAGTCCGTAGCAGCATTGGATGCTGAGTTTGCGAGGCGATTAGGAGTCCTCGAGAACGTCATTGCCAATATTAGCATCACAGTTTCGAATTATGAGGAAGTCCAGTGGTGATGAGCTTTCTAGCAGGAGCTGGCTGGAAAAAATGCTGAACACCTGGTACTTCTCATGATTTGTTGCAGAGCATGATGTGTGACTACCCATTCAGCTTTGACCAAGGTAGGCTCTCCACAAGCTATTGGAAGGATTGTCATAAATATTTTGCATTATTTCCCAGAGAACGGACAATTTAATAGTGTGAGGATCCAAGAAAATCTTTTAGATGAGGAGGAGACACTGTCAGCATGCTGGTATTGATGCTTGGCAGAGTTAGACGAGAAACTACACGTTCAAGATCAGTAGATACCAAGATGTGTACAACTATCGAGTTGTATAGAGTATCATAGACATAATGTAATGTTTCTTATACTGTATTAAGAGTTGTTGTAAACAATATTTCAGTTGTAAGTATTGAATCATCTGTATTAATGATTCTGGAAATTTATTGTATCACTTTCAGGTTTTATTGCGCGTCTTTCAGTGTAAATTGATTCGATTTTAGTTATTTGTTTCTATTACATGAGATTATAATAAGAATCGTACATAATTTGGATCAATGATTCTAATATCTTAAATCTTTAAGAATTTTCTTAAGATTTGTCCAATGCTTAATTGATCAGTGTTCAACTACAGTGGCTTGCTGGGTAATGGCTTGTTTCCAGTTGGTTAGTGCTAGTTGTTTTCCTAGGATAATCTAGTTAGTCGGTTGACTATGAGAGCCAAGGATGAGATGATTCATCATGGGCATGAGCGTTGTGTTACTCTGGGAGTCTTTCGTGCTTCAGAGGTTGCCTGGAAGACTTTCGTGCTTCAAGAGGGCTGTCGGGAGAGGCTACCTCAGTCTGGGGATTTGGCAACAGTCGCAGCAGGGTATGACCTTGGTCTGGATTGATACTAGGTTTGGTATTGGGAGATTAGTTATCGTCTGGCTTTTTCCAGAGATGCAGATTTTGGATTTCTGCTGTCAGAATCAATCTTGGAAAGGATTTTCCTTTAAGAGTGATCGTTCTGAGCAGATAAGTTTTGACCTTTGATTTAAGATATCACTAGATGGATAGATCTATTAGGTGGGTTGATTCCTACCAATGGTTATTCAGGATTGTTTCTGACTTCGTCAGAAATGTAGCGTGAGCTTCCTTGAGACAAGATGACCCAAGATATTGGGTTGGATCTAGCTCAGAGTTGGTACGTTTTAGTTCCCAATTGAGTGAAAAAAGGCAGTTTTGGTAGTAGATCTGGACTGGTGTAGAATTAGTGTCAGTGATTACTATTATCTATTGGTAGAGATAGACGTGATTAACTCAGTGTGGAAATCTTGTGATTCCAAGTGTTTGAGATTAGGAGACTTAGGGCATTAAGATCAGAGTTGTTGATCAAGAAATGTAAGTGACCAAGAATTTGGAAAGTAATTGCCTAATTTTGGTTGTTTCTTTCAGGCTAAGAGTAAGCCACATCGGATCAATGTGATCAACAAGTTTAGTCCAATCACTATTGATTTGAGTTATAGCGGATCAAGAGGTACTTGGGAAGGTACTGTAAGATGGTATGCTTAGGAGTTGGTCCTTGGTAATGCCTTAAAGCAGTAAGTAGATTCAATTACATTCAGGATTTGCTAGTCGTTTAAGGATCCCCAGGAATGCAGGAGACATAATTTTTGGGTATTTGCTGATCACGGGAAGTGGACGATAGTTTTTGGGGACTATTAGCCGAGTACTTTTCTTTAGCATTTCCAACGGTATTATTGGGAATTTGTAGTTGGGCCATAATCCAATAAGTGATTTTGGTTTTCGATGAGCATTAACAGGATATCATCAGTTGTTTAGTCATGGGATGAGACAACATCTGAGACCTATTGTTTTTAGGGTCAAGCGGGATTGTTGTTGCTGATCTCCCAAACCTGTTTCTGATGCGCTGTGCCATTGAGATGTTAGAATTGATCGAGATTGATCCGAAAGTTATCTGGATTGCCCAAGTATCAAGGACTTAAGTGTAAGATGGAGGTGAATCAGTTTTTTTCATCCCAGTTAATGAGTCAAGTTGACAAAGGACTTGTCATTATTCAAGATAGGATAACCAGTGTTGTTCTAAATGTTACATCAAGTAACGAGACAGATGTAATTATTCGATACAGACTACTAATTCCGAGGATGGTGTTAACCCATCTAAGCGTTCGGCGAAATGGTAGTGTATTTTTCGAGATGACAACCAGAGAATTTTGTAAGATAAAGGATTGTGAACAATGACTTGTCGCAATATGTTTTGATTTGGCAAAGAGTTTGTCATCTGTTTCCATACTTGGTCTTTTTTTGGGGAGGATATCCAGCATCGGGCAGGATAATTACTGAAGGTATGTACTCTGATGCTAAGAATTGTCAGGATTTTGTTATTATCTGTGACAGGGTGACCAGCAGAATCGTTTGGATGATATCTTCAGCAGTGAGATATAGGTATTAGGATCAGGACTGATCATAATCAGTTCAAGTATTCCCCAATTTTGTAATCATACCACTAAAAATGTAATCTAAGGTTTTCAAATAGGAAATAGTTGTGTACAACGATGTTTTTGCTATGCGATATTAGTGCTATGAAAGTTAGCGATACAGTGTACATGTATCATGTCTTCTCGTTGATGCAGATGGATGATAGTGGAAGAAATTGTGCGTATCTGGAGATAGTTACAAGTTACGTTGTTGTGTTCGTTAGAGTTGGTATCCGGAGGGTAGCCAGAAGACTACAGGAACCCCGTGATATTCGGGTTAGATATCCGTGGGGTCGTATTAATAGTCAGTTAGAAGCTATTACATCACGGACAACGATTGAGATCGCATAAGTTAATAGTGAGTTCGGGATAAACTCCTCTGTGATCTGCTAAAGGGTTTAAATTATCTTGCGAAGTCGATAAGACGAATCAGGATCTTGGTGACCGCGTAGCCAACAAAGTTTCTAACTCATGGCTTGAAAGTTATCAAGATTTAGTATCAGTCATGAGACGTGTTAGTTCATGTTAGAGGAAGACTGATCATGTGATTAGCGAAGAGGATTTCTTTTATTTGTTTGTTGAACATGGGCTTTTAAGAAAATTTTCCATCGGTTGTACTGTGCTGTTTCTAATGAACGGAGAATTGATGACTATGGACAGTAGTACTACGCAATCCTAGTGGGATTTCAGATGATAAGACAGTTGTCAAGAATTTGGAATTAAGAGTTAGCTAGGATTATTGACAAGGAGTGCGAGGTTAGAATCGGGACGGAGTTCTAAGCCAAATTTTGAAGTGGTTCAGTTATAGATAGACCATGTAGGTTTTAGAGAGGTCTGGATTGTCGAAATCTACTCATCCAGATGTTTTGGTTGGATCAGAAGCTACCAGTGAATGTGATAAGTTAGATTTTGCAAGAATGCCCTAGATTTTGGTGACGAAATATTTTTAAAGAGGGGAGAATGTAGTAACCCGAATCCAGAATATATAATTAATTGTTTAATTATTGGAGTAATCATGTTTATAACGGTCGTAACATGATTAAGGACTCTCCTATTGGGATTAAGGAATTGAAAATCGGATTCAGGTCGTCCAAAAATAGCCCAAAGGGTTTCTAGTGTTCGGGTGGTGACCGCTTAAATCGGTGTGATAAAAATCTACTGGCAAGCGTACCAGGTCAAGTAATAGTAAAGTGAAAAAAAGTCCAGATGTCGAACCCACAGGGACTGTATATGTATGAGTACCAAAATATGATTATTTCTACTTAATCTAGACTGACCAATAAAAGTGATGAAATTTCAGATTTATAACTAAAAGAAATTAACGCAGCAGGAATTTTTAAATTAACTTCAAATATGGAAAAAGTTCGATCAAGAACATATGTAGGTACCGGACAAAATATGTAACAAGTAGCCGATTCAGGACTCAGATTTAATCTTAAATTACTGGAATTTTCCTCAATTGTTTAAAGGTCTATTTTTAAAACAATCAAACGTATTCAAATATTTACGGATCAATTTTTCGTAATTCTAATCAAATTCAAACGCATGAAAGATTTATGAAAATTCAGTTTTCACCTAAACTGCACACTGAAACCGAATTCTATTTCTAGTCGGTTTTACCTTGTGTTAACTATCAGAATAATCAAAATCAATTCCTCCTCTGTCGACTTGAAACCGATAAACATGCAAGCAAATAGTTGATCAGGCTATTCAAAAGACAAATATAAATCTAACAATCAATAAAATAAAATCATGTCTGAAAAATACCAAATAAACATCCAAGTTTTCAACATAAATTTGTTCGACCCAATCACGTGACCTTGATCGAAAAGAAACTACTACTCAAAGTCTAACATGATTCACAAACAAAAGTTTTTAATCCAAAAAATAAACTAAAAATCAAAAAGAAAAAGAAAAGAAGAAGAACAGATTGGAAGATGATGTTTGGCCGCCCCCTTGCCTTCAAAACCCTTCTGTACCATTTAATCTGATGAATAAATTGGTATTTAAGTGTCCAAGGATCCCCAAAATATTATCCTTCCCGAGCAAGAGTTTTCAAATATAAAAATCTGTACGCGCATCTCGCTCGAGCGGGCACAACGTTCGCTCGAGCGAGCGTAGTGTAAGAGTGGGTGCCCAGTGAGCCAACTGTGTGGCTATGGGTTTTGATGACTCTTTGTATAAACAATCTTTTGTTTAATATTATTTACACTTTTATGGCAATGACTTTATATTACTTCATATTGTTATATTGTGATATACTATTGTTGTTTTGATAAAGACCTTGAATATACTATAGTGTATGTAAGATGTGGTAGAACATGGAGATGTCTATCATGAAATACATCTTATAGTCACTGTATATTCTAAAACCGTTCCTAGTCGATTGAGCCGTCCGATAATAAGGATAAGGATCGCTCGAGTTTGAGACTAGCATTTGCGATGCGGAGTACCACGTTTCATTGGTAGGGAACATGGAGATGTTCGAAGCATGCAAATGGATATTCATAGGATGAATAGTCGAACTACCCTATCCGGACTTTCCAAGTGGTTATCACTTATCGAGTGGATAAAGTCCGCGGTTTTGGTTGTACACCATTAGTCCTTACGACTTGAAACATCATGGAGACTCTATATGCTAGTACTGTGCTTTGACTCGTTTACCGACTCTGAGGGGGTCATCAGGTGTCGAGATTGGGTACAGTTACGACACATATAGGAGTCAATGCATTGTTGTCAAGGATTCACCACATACTTGCGAGTGTGGATATCCTATGCGATCTGAGGAGATATTAGTGTGACAAATCTCTGGCCAGAGTACTTGATGTGATTTAAGAAATGGTTTCTTAGTAGCACATGCGATGTCACTAATTTGATCTTCAAGATGTATTGCATAGTTATCGAATCTTGAGCGACTCTCGATATACCAATGGTTGTTGATTCGATCGGGATATATGGATGAAGGGACTGTACTGTACGCTAACCAAAATCTACTGGTTCTTGTAGGCACTATCAGTGATACCTAGGGAATCATGGGGCGATGTTGCTAGGCGCTTTACCATGATTCGTTGGGCAAGTCGGAAAGTGTTGTTCCGAGTCACAAGGAGTTGTGAGCCCACGGCTAGCTGTATCCCTGAACCATTGAGGGTCACACAGTGTAATGGAGTTTTAATCCCCGTTGAGATAGTTAAATTTAAAGAGTTAAATTTAATGAACTAAGGAGTTGGACTTCTTAAATAAGAGTAAGGGAGTAAGATTTCCTAAAATGACATAGGGATGGACATTTTTGGAAACCACTGAATTCGGATTCAGGAAAATTTATTTTGACTTTAAAACGTGCAGAAATGGTTTCTGTGCACATTGGTGAAATCGTTTCATCAATCGGAGTCACGATGAATTTTATATTAATTTCTGAACGAGCGGGCTTTGCTTGTCGGGCCCCAGCTTATGACTAATGGGCCCTAAGGTGTTAGTGGCCTGCATTATAAATAAGTTATTTCAGTACAGAAATTAAACACAACAGGTCATTATTTTGAGAGCAATTTTCGAAAACCCTACCCTCTCTCTCAAACATATTTCGGCCGCCCCCTTTCACTCTGCCCGAGAAATTCCGGTCTGTGATTTTGAATCGCAGTAAGGAATAACGAATCAAATTCGTGTATTCTCTTCGCAGAAAACTTCTGATAGATTTTCTAGTGCAATCTATCAGAGGGATTAAACCTCTGTTCGTGGACCTGATTGAAGGAGTTCATCGGTTCCAGGGAGAGACAACAAGAGCAGAATTGTTCTGTTGGTGTCCATTAATCTCGTTGCGAGATTTGAGGTAAAATTTATTTAATTGTTATTTAAATTTTACACACACGTAATTCAATCGATGAACGGTTGATACCCATACCATGGAAACGTTCCATGAAAAATTTTTAAACTTCCGCTGCACCGGGTATCAATCGTAATTGGTCTGGGAACTCGCCAGTTTTCCAACAGTGGTATCAGAGCCAGGTTGCTCAGATCAATCGATTGAATAATCAATTGTACAAAATTTTTGAGTCTCGGTTTATGAAACAAAATAAATATTTTTAATAAAAAAAAAAATTTTTTCAGGGCAAAACCCGGGCAGCGATTGGATCGCTGCCCGGTGGGGCAGCAATTGTTGCTGCCCCGGGCGGCGCACGGCGCCGCCCAAAGGGGGCGCACAGCGCCGCCCAAGGCGGCGACCGTCGCCGCCCAGGGCGGCGCACGGCGCCGCCCAGGGCAGCGCTGTGCGCTGCCCAGCGCAGCGCTGGGCGCTGCGCAGGGCAGCGCTCGGCGCTGCCCAGGGGCGGCGCTCGGCGCTGCCCAGCGCAGCGCTGGGCGCTGCGCAGGGCGGCGCTCGGCGCCGCCCAGGGCAGCGCACAGCGCCGCCCAGGGGCGGCGCCAGGCGCTGCCCTAAGGGGGCAGCCGGGCTGCCCCCGGCCCGCGCCCCGGGTGCGGGCCGACCCGGGAGTGTCCCGGGTGGCCCGCGGGAAAAATTAATTTTTAATTTTTTATTAATTTTAATATTTAAAATTTTATTTTTGGTCCGGTCAAAAATTGTTTTTGATTGGTTCACGAGATTTCGGATCGAATTGTTCGAGTCCGTAAATTTTAAAATTGATTTTGGATAAATTTGAATTTTTGGAAAATTTTAATATTTTATCCGTAAATTGAATTTTGAAATCAATTATTTTGGTACAATTGATGATAAGATATGATCTTATGATATATTAGATAAAATATGATTTTATTTGTAAAATTGGATTTTATAGATAAAATATGATTTTATTTGATATGGAGATAAAATATGATTTTATATGTGAAATGTGATTTTATATATAAAATATGATTTTATCTTGTTTAAATTTGAATTGCCACAGCATGTTATCCAATAAATTAATTTTGAATTAAATGTTATTGGATAAGGATGATCGATTGCCATGACCAATTTTGTAGGTGTATGTTAGGAATTTACATTTTGTCTTTATTGTTGTTGGTTTTATTAATGGGCCTGGTTTATGGCCCGATATGAATGTCATATGTAATAAAAGTGGGCTTGGTTTATAGCCCGTTCCCACCCCCTAAAAATGTATCCCCTACTTGTCATTGTTATTTAATTGTAAATACATTAGATTTAGTGGGAGATCAAGATTTGAAGATGGTGGGCCCAGCAGACAATGAAGACTGAAGAAATGTAAATTGGAAGCATATGTAATAGGATTGCATTTGCATACTGCATATTACCTAGGATTGGACTAAGACCCGTGATTGGCAACCACGGGTCAATTAGAAATGGAATCGATCATCCTATATAATATGTGATATTATGATTGTATGCATGTTTAGACATAAATTGCGTGAATCCGGCAATGCATGCAATAAATTAAAAATGATGAGACAAATATTTTTATAAATAAAATCCCTCATTTTAAATATGATTTAAAATTTATATCAAGATAAATAAAGGAAATTTAAATATTGTTTAAATGTTCCTACCTTCCATCAACGGTCAATGTATGTGATGCTACCCGCGGATACGGTCCGGCTCATATTATTGGGGGGGCCCGTTCGTCGGAAAGCTGTACATTGGATCGACAAATGTTGTAAGTTGGGTGGAACTCCCATGGGATCGGCTCATATTATTGGGGGATCCACATGGCGACCGTCCATCACAACTTAATATTGATGGGTCATCTTGACATGTCACTTTAAACGGCGTCATATTATTGGGCCCTTATTGGACATGAGGTAAATACATGGGGGTTGCTTTGGAAGCAATTGGGCTCTACCTTTTGAGAATTATGGTTGGCTGATATTATTCGGGACCATAAGTTTGTCAATTGGACTCCATGTTCTCACTAAGGAAAAAGTTTCCCGTTTTCACTAGAGGGTGGTGAAATCGTTAAAATAGTGGGAGTGAGATTCATAAAATTAAATTCGCCTATTTTATGTCTTAGTAAATTGTTAAACAATCATTGATATATGTCTGTTTTTCCTTTTCAGTATTTCACACAATGAATTCGCGAAATCCTTTATTCTCGATCCTCGAACAAAACAAGCTGACTGGCGTCAACTATACGGAATGGTTCCGGAAGTTGAAGATTGTCTTAACTTCGGAGAAAATGCTCTACGTGTTAGAGAAAGCACCTCCGAAGGAAGCACCAGCTGACATAAGTCCGGAGGAATTGGCCAAACTTGATGCATGGTGTGACCATGACATCAAGACCAAATGCTATATGCAAGCCTCGATGTCTGATGAACTCCAGAGGCGATTTGAGGACACGGTGAATGCTGCTGACATTCACACGCAACTCAAGGAACTTTTTGGGGCTCAGTCGAGGGCTGAAAGGTTCTCTACTGTTAAGGAGTTGATGACGTGCCGCATGCGTGAAGGGACTTCGGTCCGTGATCATGGGGTACGAGTGATTTGGATCATACAGAAGTTAGCGACCCTTGATTTGGTGTTGGAGCATGAACTCAATGTGGACTTGCTGCTTCTATCTCTTCCTTCTTCATTTGATGGATTCGTGATAAATTTTAATATGAACAAGATAGAGGCCACCCTTGAAGAGATGGTCAATATGCTCGTTACATATGAATCCACACTTAAGAAGGATAAGCCAGCTTTCTTGGTGGGCTCCTCATCTTCTGCTAAGAAGGGGCCAAGTATGAAGGGCAAGAAACGTTCTGCCCCACCCAAGAAAGTGGAACCCGAGAAGAAGCAAAAGACAAAGGCTTCAAACGATGGAAAATCCAAGGATGTTTGCCATTACTGCAAGAAGCCGGGTCATTGGAAGCGCAACTGCAAGGAGTATCTTGAGCAGTTGGGAACTGCAAAGGGTATGTTCTATATCGAAATAAACATGTCACTTAATACAACTTCTTGGGTATTGGATACCGGATGTGGTTCTCACATTTGCAATGATTTGCAGGTGATGACAAGAAGTCGCAGGCTTAGAATGGGTGAGACCCAGCTGAGGCTCGGGAATGGTTCCAGAGTTGAAGCTACGGCCATTGGAGATGTTTGTTTGATTTTGCAGAATGGTTTTAAATTATTGTTGAGAGATGTTTTATTTGTGCCAGATTTAATTAAAAACATTATTTCTATTTCTATGCTTGATAGAGATGGTTATTCTTGTAATTTTGTGAATGGGATTTGCAGTATTTACAAGAATGAATGTTTAATTGGAAATGGACAACTTGAAAACGATCTATACAATTTAAAACTAAAAGACGTTCCAGTAAATTGTATTGACAAACCGGCGACAACAAACAAAAGGAAAATCGATAGTCAAAACCCGGCAAACCTTTGGCACGCTAGACTAGGTCATATTTCCTCAAGGAGGATGAACAAGCTAGTGGGAGAGGGCATGTTTGATATGTCTGATATTAACTCTCTACCTACTTGTGAATCCTGCCTAAAAGGGAAAATGACTAAATCTCCTTTTAAGGGGAAGCCTGAACGTAGTCAAAATCTGTTGGATTTGATCCATACAGATGTTTGTGGACCATTTAGAGTTGGGACTCAATATGGCCACACCTACTTCATTACCTTTACTGACGATTATTCAAGGTATGGGTATTTATATTTAATGAAATATAAGTCTGAAGCATTTGAAAAGTTCAAAGAATTCAAGGCTGAAGTAGAAAACAAGCTAGGTAAAAGTATTAAAGCACTTCGATCGGATCGAGGTGGAGAATACTTGAGTACCGAGTTTTTGGACTATCTAAAAGAGAATGGGATTCTCTCTCAGTGGACTCCTCCTATGACACCACAGCTTAATGGTGTATCGGAGCGTCGTAATCGAACTTTGTTGGACATGGTTCGATCCATGATGAGCTTCACTGAGCTTCCACCTTCGTTTTGGGGCTATGCGCTTGAAACGGCGGTATTGTTGTTGAATAACGTCCACACTAAAGCAGTGGACAAAACACCATACGAGTTATGGAATGGCAAAGCTCCTAAGTATTCATACTTGAGGATTTGGGGATGTCCTGCTTACGTGAAGCGGACAGTGGGAGATAAGTTGGATAGTCGATCCAGCCTGTGTTATTTTGTGGGGTATCCGAAGAATTCAATCGGATATTATTTCTATTATCCTGCTGAAACAAAGGTGTTTGTTTCGCGGAATGCCACCTTCTTGGAGAAGGAGTTCTTATTGGATAAGAAAGGCGAGATGATGGAACTCGAAGAAGTTCGAGAAGAACCCGAAATACAAAATAACGATCCCACACCTCAGGAACCATTGCTGGACACGCCTGCACCTAGAAGATCCGAGAGGACTTCTAGACCTCCAGTTCGATATGGTCTTCTTCTTGAAGAGGGTCAAGATGAACCCGACATTGGATGTGATCCAAGAAGCTTCAAGGAAGCAATTTCTGATGCGGATTCGAATTTATGGCTTGAAGCTATGCAGTCAGAATTGGATTCGATGCATACTAACCAAGTCTGGACTTTAGTGGATCCTCCCGATGGAATTGTTCCAATAGGGTGTAAATGGATCTACAAAAGAAAGCTTGGGCCTGATGGTAAGGTATTGACCTACAAGGCGCGATTGGTGGCTAAAGGTTATACTCAAAGGCAAGGAGTTGACTATGACGAAACCTTTTCACCAGTTGCAATGTTCAAGTCCATAAGAATCCTTATTGCCATAGCTGCATGGTATGACTATGAGATATGGCAAATGGATGTGAAGACTGCTTTTCTTAATGGAGACATTAAGGAAGAAATCTATATGAAGCAGCCTGAGGGGTACACATCCATGGGAAGCGAGCATAAGGTATGCAAGCTTCAGAGATCAATTTATGGTCTAAAACAAGCATCAAGAAGTTGGAACCAGAAATTTGATGAAACAATTAAAGACTTTGGTTTCATCAAGAACCCGGAGGAACCTTGCGTGTACAAGAAAGTAGTTAAGGATGCGGTGACATTCTTAGTACTTTATGTTGATGACATCCTACTCATTGGGAATGATGTAGGGATGTTGCAGTCAACAAAGATATGGTTATCAGGTAGATTTTCGATGAAGGATTTGGGTGAGGCATCCTACATTCTTGGGATACAGATCTATAGGGATAGATCTAAGAGAATGATAGGACTCACTCAATCAACCTACATCGATACCATATTGAAACGGTTTTCAATGGATGGGTCCAAGAGAGGACATCTACCCATGTGTCATGGAGTTTCTCTATCCAAGTCTATGTGTCCCAAGACTGATGCAGAGATAGAGAATATGACACATGTACCATATGCGTCAGCTATAGGTAGTATCATGTATGGGATGATATCTACCAGACCGGATGTAGCATTTGCTCTGAGTGTCACGAGCAGATATCAGTCTAATCCTGGTCAGATGCATTGGAAAGCCGTGAAGGACATTCTTAAGTACTTGCGAAGGACTAAGAATATGTTCATGGTTTATGGAGGACGAGAACTCAAACTGGAAGGCTATACCGACTCTAGCTTCCAAAGTGATGTGGATGACTCGAAGTCAACCTCTGGATTTGTGTTCATGCTCAATGGCGGTGCTGTCTCTTGGAAGAGTTCCAAGCAGGACACCACAGCGGATTCCACCACTGAGGCTGAATACATTGCAGCATCAGCTGCTGCTAAAGAGGCCGTTTGGATGAGGAATTTCGTCCAAGAGTTGGGCGTCATTCCTGAATTTGTTGGTCCAGTCCCGGTGTACTGCGACAACACGGGTGCCGTTGCTCAAGCAAAGGAACCAAGGTCTCATCAAAGATCCAAACACGTACTGAGGAAATACCACATAATCCGGGAGATTGTGGAAAGAGGAGACATCAGTGTCGAACGAGTGGCCTCTGCAGACAATATCGCTGATCCACTTACTAAGCCTTTGCCAGGACCATTGTTTGACAAACATCGCGAAGCAATGGGTCTACGTAGTATGACTAGTTGGCTATAGGGCAAGTGGGAGATTGTAAGAGTGGGTGCCCAGTGAGCCAACTGTGTGGCTATGGGTTTTGATGACTCTTTGTATAAACAATCTTTTGTTTAATATTATTTACACTTTTATGGCAATGACTTTATATTACTTCATATTGTTATATTGTGATATACTATTGTTGTTTTGATAAAGACCTTGAATATACTATAGTGTATGTAAGATGTGGTAGAACATGGAGATGTCTATCATGAAATACATCTTATAGTCACTGTATATTCTAAAACCGTTCCTAGTCGATTGAGCCGTCCGATAATAAGGATAAGGATCGCTCGAGTTTGAGACTAGCATTTGCGATGCGGAGTACCACGTTTCATTGGTAGGGAACATGGAGATGTTCGAAGCATGCAAATGGATATTCATAGGATGAATAGTCGAACTACCCTATCCGGACTTTCCAAGTGGTTATCACTTATCGAGTGGATAAAGTCCGCGGTTTTGGTTGTACACCATTAGTCCTTACGACTTGAAACATCATGGAGACTCTATATGCTAGTACTGTGCTTTGACTCGTTTACCGACTCTGAGGGGGTCATCAGGTGTCGAGATTGGGTACAGTTACGACACATATAGGAGTCAATGCATTGTTGTCAAGGATTCACCACATACTTGCGAGTGTGGATATCCTATGCGATCTGAGGAGATATTAGTGTGACAAATCTCTGGCCAGAGTACTTGATGTGATTTAAGAAATGGTTTCTTAGTAGCACATGCGATGTCACTAATTTGATCTTCAAGATGTATTGCATAGTTATCGAATCTTGAGCGACTCTCGATATACCAATGGTTGTTGATTCGATCGGGATATATGGATGAAGGGACCGTACTGTACGCTAACCAAAATCTACTGGTTCTTGTAGGCACTATCAGTGATACCTAGGGAATCATGGGGCGATGTTGCTAGGCGCTTTACCATGATTCGTTGGGCAAGTCGGAAAGTGTTGTTCCGAGTCACAAGGAGTTGTGAGCCCACGGCTAGCTGTATCCCTGAACCATTGAGGGTCACACAGTGTAATGGAGTTTTAATCCCCGTTGAGATAGTTAAATTTAAAGAGTTAAATTTAATGAACTAAGGAGTTGGACTTCTTAAATAAGAGTAAGGGAGTAAGATTTCCTAAAATGACATAGGGATGGACATTTTTGGAAACCACTGAATTCGGATTCAGGAAAATTTATTTTGACTTTAAAACGTGCAGAAATGGTTTCTGTGCACATTGGTGAAATCGTTTCATCAATCGGAGTCACGATGAATTTTATATTAATTTCTGAACGAGCGGGCTTTGCTTGTCGGGCCCCAGCTTATGACTAATGGGCCCTAAGGTGTTAGTGGCCTGCATTATAAATAAGTTATTTCAGTACAGAAATTAAACACAACAGGTCATTATTTTGAGAGCAATTTTCGAAAACCCTACCCTCTCTCTCAAACATATTTCGGCCGCCCCCCTTCACTCTGCCCGAGAAATTCCGGTCTGTGATTTTGAATCGCAGTAAGGAATAACGAATCAAATTCGTGTATTCTCTTCGCAGAAAACTTCTGATAGATTTTCTAGTGCAATCTATCAGAGGGATTAAACCTCTGTTCGTGGACCTGATTGAAGGAGTTCATCGGTTCCAGGGAGAGACAACAAGAGCAGAATTGTTCTGTTGGTGTCCATTAATCTCGTTGCGAGATTTGAGGTAAAATTTATTTAATTGTTATTTAAATTTTACACACACGTAATTCAATCGATGAACGGTTGATACCCATACCATGGAAACGTTCCAAGAAAAATTTTTAAACTTCCGCTGCACCGGGTATCAATCGTAATTGGTCTGGGAACTCGCCAGTTTTCCAACACGTAGCTCTTGTCCGATGATTTTTCGATCCGTCTTTCTCGCTCGAGTGAGCACAATGTGCGCTCGAGCGAGAGTACTTTTGGGATTGTTTTGCTTTTCTCTCGGCCTCGCTCGAGCAAGCAGAACATGCGCTCGAGCGAGGGTCAAACTGTCCAAAACTTCATTTTTCCTTCAATTATCCTACAAAATGAACCAAGAGAAGTATTATGTAGACAATATGCATGAAATATGTTAAAACTAAATAAAACAACAACAATAACATATAAATGCATGAAAAATAATCACAAAAATATGCATATCAAAGACAGTTATCAACTCCCCCATACTTAAGGTTATGAATCATGTACAAAATAGCATCAGATAAGTTCCACTTCAACAACTAAAAACCACAAATACTTCTGATTATCCACAATACACTTCCAGTTTAACGTAAACGTGTGTTTGTGCCATGTCGTTCCAGTTTCATGCAATTTCAAAAGAATCTGTCCTAAGACTCCTTAGCAACCTATGACAAATCAATGTAAGTGTCACTTCAAACTCTCTTTCATCCCAACAATCCCAAACAAAAACATGTACTTTCTCCAGATTAATTACGTACCTCCAGATTTTGCACCCGGTATTCATAAGCCCCAATAATTACCCGCAAACTTAGCTATAACTAAGACATGATTCAAATTTCAATCCCCTCGTCTATAGTTCGGATGGAGCTACAATCCCATTTAGCCCGCAAACTTAGCTATGGAAGAATGATTAGAATTTCAATCATTTTCCAAGCCCAAATGGAACTGTTATTTTAAAATTTTCATAGTTTTAACCCCATGAAATCCGCATATTTAGTCAAGAATAAAGGATTAGGATTTCAATCCCTTGCTCGTAACCCAGATGAAGTTAACTTATTTTTTCAAAGAATTTTTTCAAAAAATTTCTAGGTACGCCCAAGATCATACAATCAATGTCAGACAATCACCAAGAATCCAAAGACACTATCATGATCAACAAGCACCTACTGCCGTGCAATGGTCAAGAAAACACGAACTTCATCAATTATTTCGCTACATTACACTAGTCTAACATGCGTGCTTAAAATGATTCACGATTCAACCAAAAACTTCTCATGTTCAATCAAAAGCAACATTTTTACAAAAACATATTTAACAACTCTATCATCATAGGCCAACAGTCATCATTCTACTTATTCACACAACACAAACACAAAACATAATGATATGCATGAATACGAACTATATGCAAAGAACTAGAGCATATGAATGCAACACACAATGATCAATGAAACAAAACATAACTAAACAATTCCCCCCATACTTATCTAAAGCATTGCCCTGAATGCTTCAGAAACAATGAACAGAATGCAAAACAAACAAATACACAATGAAAACAAAAATAGCACTCCCCTCGTTATAAATTTGTTCGCTTTCTTCTCGGCAGTATCAGCTGGGACGGTGGCAGTAAGCTGGGTATATCGGCAGGCATGGCAGCTGACATGGGAAAGAAGCAAGAAAAAACCAAATAAAGATAACCTAAACCAAAACTAAAATAAAGGGCAAGGAAAAAAAACTCTGGGTTGCCTCCCAGTCAGCGCTAAATTTATAGTCTATAGCCCAAATATATTCCCCTCTCTAGTGGCCAAATTCAAGGTGTCTCATCCACCATCTTGGATGAAGTCTTATCAATCCTGCAACGGCTTGCTTCACTTCTATAAAAATTGTGCACAGGATTGATGCTTTCGTACCGCTGAGCCTGCATATTTTTATCAATAAAATCACGGACAACATCTAGCAAATTCATAGTAGAGCGAGATTTGGAGTTAGGAACATCGTTGGTGACTTAAGCATATGAAACACAACTTGCTCAGCATTCATCCTGAGAACTAACTCACCATTTTCCACATCCATTAATGCTCTACTCATATCTAAGAAAGGATGCCCTAGAATCAGAGGAACTTCACAATTTTCATCCATGTCAAGAATAACAAAATCTACAGGATAAATAAATTTGTCTATCTTGACTAAAACATTGTCCACGACTCCTCTTGGGTATTTAATAGATCCATCAGCAAATTTAAGAGAAATATTTGCGGCTTCAATGTTGCATATACCAAATTTCTTAGCAAGTGCATGAGGCATCAAATTTATGCTCGATCCTAAGTCACACAAAACATTA